>NC_141547.1:88172500-88516500 GCF_021556685.1 Rattus norvegicus
GGCTGGTGGTAACCCCCACCTATGTTACCTGGAAACAAGGGCCCATGAAGTGGAAAACATCTAGCTCAGACAAAGAAAGACATAAGCAGGCCGGGTGACCCCAGACAGTATTCTGTCTAAGCTCCATCCCCACGGCTACCTGGCAGCAGCCAGGTAGGCTCTGCCTCACAGTTGCCTAGAAACAGCCAGCTGTGCCTCACTATATAAGGGGCTACTTGTCCCTCCTCCCTCTTCTCTTCCTTCTTATCCCTTTTGTTCTTTGTTCTTCACTGCTCTTGCCTCCTTCCCCATCCCATCCACCCCCCTCCATGTGCCCATGGCCTTTCATCTTTTCTGCTCTTCTCTCATTAAACCTCTCCACATGGAACCATAGTGTCTGGGTATTTTCTGTCCTGGCACGGGATGAATCAGGATCAACCAGGAACCCTAATACCATGACTTTAGCACCCTGTGTGGGGTTATAGGAAGTGTATTGCAGAATCGATAGGATAGCTTGACAGATGTAAGGGATATATGAACTCCAGGAACAAAAGTAAAGAAACAAAGGAGGGCCAGCCTTCCTCATGCCTTCAGACCTAACACCTAAGACAAGGTTGTAATATGCAGGGTTATTGGGGAAGGAAGTAGAAGTGATACCTCAAACCAGGCAATTACATCAGGAAAAGGATTTCAGTCAGTCACTGTTTTGCTCTGGAAGGAAACTGACAGTAGCCCTCCCCACCCTTGGGGACTTGATGATATTGAAGAGAACTGTGGTGGTCATGCACTTGCTTGAAGTCAGATGTGTTTTCAGAAAAGAACGTTAAAAGCATGGGAAATTTCTGAATGGAAGTCAGAATTCTGGAGATGAAAGAATCGGTCAATCAAAGTAAACACATAACAAAAAGTATTGTCAACAGATGAGTCCAGGCGGGCAGTGGTGGACAAAGACGAAGAGTAACACTTTCAGACATACATAAGGAGTAACTTGGTAAGTATGACCAAAGTCTGCCCAGGATTCTGGAAAATGATGTTTGCAGTGGAAAATTCCCAAAGGTAGAGAAAAGCCATGAACATCCATACAGAAGAACACAGAGCCTCGATGTGAGCTGAGAAGAACTTCTCTACAACATATCATAGGCAAGATGTCATAAGTACAGAACAAAATCAATATTAAAAGCTAAAAGTGATAAAGTGTCAACTAACATACAAAGTACAGACATCCAAATAATATCAGATTTCTCATCAATACTCTTGAAAGCCAGGGAAGTGTTGTTGGTATTCTGTCTAAGCTCCACCCCCACAGTTACCTAAGCAGCAGCCAGGTATGCTCCGCCCTACAGTCACCTAGCAACAGCCAGCTGTGCCTGACTATAGAAGGGGCTACTTGCTCCTCCTCCACCTCTTACCCCCTCTTGTTCTTTGTTCTTCACAGTCTTGCCACCTTTCCCATCCCTCCAACCCCTCCACGTGCCCATGGCTGGCCACCTTTCCTCTCTTCTACTTTCCTCTCATTAAACCTCTCCACGTGGAACCATGGTGTCTGGGTGTGTTCTGTCTGGGCACCTGTGGGCAGAGATTCGAAAACCTAACATTGGTGCCAAAACCCGGGATGGAACCAGGAACCCTAACAAGTATGAAATGATATATTCAAAGTTTCCAAAGTAAATAACTGTGAATCAAGACAGGAGTACCCAGCAAATATATCTTTTAAAATAGACAAGATCATTTCGAGGCAAGCAAAAATTAAGTCACAATGCATGATAACTAAGCATGGACTTCACAAAACATTTAAAGATTCACTGTGCTCACCGGAAAGGAAAAAAATCTCATTCGCAGAATTTAGGGTAAAAAAAAAAATGCATCTCGGGGCTGGGGATTTAGCTCAGTGGTAGAGCGCTTACCTAGGAAGCGCAAGGCCCTGGGTTCGGTCCCCAGCTCCGGAAAAAAAAGAACCAAAAAAAAAATGCATCTCATGAAAGCTCTGGAAAAACAACAAAGAGAAGGAATCTATCACATCTGGTACAGCCAACTACAGCATCCCTAGTGATTATGGAAGGAAAGAATCTGACTGGCCAAATAGGAAAAGAATCCCAAATAGGCAGTATAGTCATCTCCATAACAACCTTAAATGCAAATGACCTCAGCTCACCAATGAAAACTCTGGGACTTGCCAGGGTTAAAATAGTAGACCCAACTACCTACTATCTTTAAGAAATACACCTTACTGGAAAGATGCCTCAAAATTGTGGGTCAAAGGTAGAAATTAACCTATGTGGCAAATGGACTACAAACAAGGTGGCATAGCTATTTTCATATCTGATAAACTTAAAGCTAAAACTAGTCAGAAGAGGTAAGGGAGGCCACTATGTAGTTTAAAAAGAAACAATTCAGCAAGAAATTATGATGTTTGTAAACATTTATGCACCAAAATTGGACTTCCAATTTCATAAAGCAAACACCAAAAGGCATAAAAGAAAGGTCAGCTAGGTCTTGATAAAATAAATGTAGGAGACTCACATCTTTGGATAGAATTCTTAGGGTAAAAAAAAATCAGTGGAGAAATTTCATATATAAATCTTACCAGATAGACAGATAAGAAATACATATTTTCAGCAACCAATGAAAACTTTCTTCTAAATTGATGTGATGGTAGGTCATAAAACAAACTTGTCAAATACATATAAATCAAAATACTTTTTGTACCTTGTGAGATTATCACAAAACAAAACAATAAATCATTAGCAAGAAACAGCTGAGGGTGCAGTCAGAAACTGGAAGGGTCCTGTCCCAGACTGCTCCTGGGTTTGTGTGTTCTGAGGCCTCCAGATGGGTCACTTGGAGCAGAAAAGTTGGTTTTACATCTGCTTTCAGGTGTGTCAGCACTCCAGGTGACTGGCTTTGAGCTCTGGGCGCAGGCAGAATCCGGAAGGGACCTGCTCCTGACTATTCCTGTGCCCAGATTGCCCAGAAGGCACTAGGCGGCTTTCTCTTGAGCCAGGAATGTGAGCAGAAGTAGTTGTCTCCTCTGAGCTCTCAGAATTGTCTGTATTTTTGAGAGTCCAGATCTCTTCCCCACGGGATTTGGGTACAATGTGCTGTGGGACTGGTTCAGCACTAGGCGCAGACAGAACCTGGAAGTCTGATTTTTTTAATGTAAACCAATGTGACTATTATAAGCAGCCCTTTAGACATAGACATATCTATGGAGTTCTGGTATTGCTTTATTATTTCTCTTTAATTCTAGAAATTTAAATTTTTCCTTTTCTATTTCTCCAATGACCCAGAAGTGCTGAGACACAGGCTTACAGGAGGGCCAAGCCTCTGTCAGAGACAGCAAAACAAACTAACACCTGAGACAACCTGATGGTGAGAGGCAAGCACAGGAACATAACCAACAGAAACTGAGACTACTTGTCATCATCAGAGCCCAGTTCTCCCACCAAAGCAAGCCCTGGATACCCCCAAAACACCAAAAAGGCAAGATTTGGATATCATACCTCATGATGATGATAGAGTACTTTAAGAAGGAAATAAATAACTCCCTTAAAGAAATACAGGACAACACAGGTAAACAAGTAGAAGCCCTTAAAGAGGAAACACAAAAATCCCTTAAAGAATTACAGGGAAACACAACCAAACAGGTGAAGGAATTGAACAAATCCATCCAGCACCTAAAAATGGAAATAGAAACAATAAAGAAATCACACAGGGAGACAACCATGGAGATAGCAAACCTAGGAAAGAGAACAGGAGTCATAGATGCAAGCATCACCAACAGAATACAAGAGATAGAAGAGAGAATCTCAAGGGCAGAAGATACAATCGAAAACATTGTCACAACTGTCAATGATAACATAAAACGCAAAAAGCTCCTAACCCAAAACATCCAGGAAATCCAGGACACAATGAGAAGATCAAACCTAAGGATAAAAGGTATAAAAGAAAGCAAAGACTCCCAACTTAAAGGGCCAGTAAATATCTTCAACAAAATTATAGAAGCAAACTTCCCTAACCTAAAGAAAGAGATATCTAGAAACATATGAGAAACCTACAGAACTCCAAATATGTTGGACCAAAAAAAGAAATTCCTCCTGTCACATAATAGTCAAAACACCAAATGCACAAAACAAAGAAAGAATATTAAAAGCAGTACGGGAAAAAGGTCAAGTAACATATAAAGGCAGACTTATGAGAATTACACCAGACTTCCCAACAGAGATTGTGAAAGCCAGAAGATCCTGGGCAGATGTCATACAGACCCAAAGAGAACACAAATGCCAGCCCAGGCTACTATATCCAGCAAAACTATCAATTAACATAGACGGAGAAACCAAGATATTCCATGACAAAACCAAATTTACACAGTATCTTTCCACAAATCAAGCCCTACAAAGGATAATGATGGAAAACTCCAACACAAGGAGAGAAGCTATACCATATAGAAAGCAAGAAAATAATCTCCTTGCAATTAACTAAAAAAAAAGAGCCACACAATTGTAATTCCACCTCCAACAACAAAAATAACAGAAAACAACAATCATTATTCCTTAAGATCTCTTAACATCAAAGGACTCAATTTCCCAATAAAAAGACATAGACCAACAGACTGGGTGCATAAAGAGGACCCAGCATTTTGCTACATACAGGAAATACACCTCAGTGACAAAGACAGACACTACCTCAGAGTAAAACGCTGGAAAAAACTTTCCAAGCAAATGGTTCCAAATCCTGTGATTTCACCTCACACCAGTCAGAATGGCTAAGATCAAAAACACAGGTGACAACAGATGCTGCAGAGGATGTGAAAAAAGAGGAACACTCCTCCATTGCTGGTGGGATTGCAAGCAGGTACAACCACTCTGGAAGTCAGTCTGGAGGTTCCTCAGAAAACTGGACATTATACTACCTGAGGACCCAGCTATAACTCTCCTGGGTATATACTCAAAAGATGCTCCAACATACAACAAAGACACGTGTTCCACTATGTTCTTAGCAGCCTTATTTATAATAGCCAGAAGCTGGAAAGAACCAAGATGCCCTTCAACAGGGGAATGGATACAGAAAATGTGGTACATCTATACAATGGAATACTACTCAGCTATCAAAAACAATGATTTCATGAAATTCATAGGCAAATGGATGGAACTAGAAAGCATCGTCTTGAGTGAGGTAACCCAATCACACACACACACACAACCCACATGTTATGTACTTACTGATAAGTGGATATTAGCCCAAAAGCTCAAATTACCCAAGATACAATCCGCAGACCACATGAAGCTCAGGAAGGATGACCACAGTGCGGGTGCTTCACGTCTTAAAGGGGGAAACAGAGATATGGAGACAAAATTTGGAGCAGAGACTGAAAGAATGGCCATTCAGATCCTGCCCCACCTGGGGATCCAGCCCATATATATATACAGCCACCAAACCTAGACAATATTGATGAAGCCAAGTGTATGCTGACAGGAGCCTGATATAGCTGTCTCCTAATAGGCTCAGCCAGAGTGTGACAAATACAGAGGTGAATGCTAGCAATAAACCATTGAACAGAGAATGGGGTCCCTGTTGGAGGAGTTAGAGAAAGGACTGAAAGAGCTGAAGGGGCTTGTAACCCCATAAGAACAACAATAACAACCAACCCGAGCTTCCAGGGACTAAACCACTATCCAAAGACTATACATGGATTGACCCATGGCTCCAGCTGCATATGTAGCAGAGGATATGGCCTTGTTGGGCACCAATGGGAAGAGAAGCGCTTGGTCCTGCCAAGGCTGTACTCCCCAGTGTAGGGGAATGTCAGGGTCGGGAGGCTGGAAGTTGGGGTGGTTTGGGAGGGGGAACACCTGCACAGAAGAAGGGGGAGGCGGAATGTGATAGGGGGCTCATGGACAGGAAACTGGGAAAAGGAATAACATTTGAAATATATATAAAATATCCAATAAAAAAAAAACCAGAGATATCTCAAATAATCTAATAATGCACTTCAGGGTTCTAAAAAAACCAAGAAGCCAAACCTGAATGCTATAAATGTCAAGAAATGCAAAAGACTAAAGTAGAAACTAATGGAATAGAGACAAAGAAAAATGCAGATACCAACTGAGTCAAAGGAACTAAAATGACCAAACCCTAGACAAAGAGTCAAAGAAAATGAAGTCCAAAAGTAATCAAAGTTAGGAATGAAGAAGTTGTCATGACAGATTTCCATGAAATCCACAGCAGCATTAGGGAGCATTTTGAAAATGTATTTTCTCCAAGTCTGGACAATCTAGAAGAAATTGTTAAATTCCTAAACACAAGTGACCCATCAAATTAAATAAAGATGATACAACTTAAACGGACCTGTAGTGGGCAGGTGTGGAGAGCCGCAATAACATTCGCCACCACAAGATGGCGCTGGCTTCCACTGCGCCCCACGTTGAAAGCCGGGATAGCATTTGCCATTACAAGATGGTGCTGGCTTCCGCCGCGCCAGCCCGACTTCCTTTCGGGAAGTTAACTGTGTGCGCATGTGCAAGAGTGTCTTCGTGCCAGGTCTTTGCCCACTCCGGGGCGTGCCTATGAGATCATGGGTAAGCGACCAATCAGGTGTGGATGCGCCGCGCTAGGGTGTATATAAGCCGCGCCATGCTGGCGCCCCACGCCCTCTCTTTAAGATACAATAAAAACGTTTTGCTGCAAAAGGATTCGTGTGTCCGCGCGTGCGTTTCCTGCTGGTGGGACGTTGGGCGCGTGACAGGCAGGCAGTGTTGCATATTAGAGCAGTAATTAAAACCTTCAAAACCTTTCCTTATATCCCACCATCCAGGGAAAACCCTCTGATCTTACTTCCTCTCAGCTTTAAGGCAACCAATGGCCATGTGGTACGAGTGGTCATGTGGTAAGAGTTTAATAATAACAACTTTAACTTACTGTGCTCTCTGGGCCCAGACTTCTCACTTTTTTAAAAATCTTCTCCAAAGTTCTCTCTGAGAACACGGAAAATTTGGGACGGTATAGGAGAAAGGCAAAAAACAGAGAGCCATTTGATGTGATTAGGTCTAACACTTCCTTAGATCATGACAGCTCCATGTAGTTACTTTCCTAAGTGATACAGGCAACACACAACACTGCCAAGGTTTTAAATTGCAACTACCTACTTTCAAGAATCGAGTTTCTTTCTTTAGATCTACATGTTTTTCCATTTGTTTTTGTTTTATGCATATGGGTGTTTGGCCTGAGTGTGCATCATGTCTATGCAGTGACCATGGAGACCAGAAGAAGGTGTAACATTCCCTGAGACTGCAGTTGTAATGCGGACTGAACCTAGATATTCAGGAAGAGCAGTAGTACTCTTAACTGCTGAACCATCTCTCCGGCCCTCCAAAGATGATTTCTAAGGGACTTAAATTCTGGCCAACATGGAGAGTCACAAATCTCTCTTATCTCAAACCAAGCCTCCTTACATGAGACAAAAAGGCAACAAGGTCACTCTCTCCTTCTCAGTATCTCCAGGTGCGCCCTGAGCAGCATCACTAGAAGCAACTTCCCACTGCTTTCCAATCCACCATGAGTTCCTTTCCCAGCAAGATCTAATACACAGTAATCCAGGGGGAATTAAAAGGAGATCCACATAGCAGCACTTGGCATTCAGAGTTATATATTGTAGTAGACTTGGCTTGAGACCATGAAATTCATTCCTTTGTTTTTCTGTTTGGTTTTATTAGACTTATGTGCTTAGGCCACATATCCTGTCTTCTCCTATATCTGTGCTAACCTAACTCAGAATGTTTTATACATGTAAAGAAAAAGGGGTGACTTCACATTTAATCTGTGAGTTACATGACTTCCATAGGGACTCATGTCCTGGTCGGGGATGGCTCATGTTACCACAGGGCTGAATTTGCCACAAACAACCATGTGGCTTTCTCTTGACTGGTGATAGCATCAACATGGCAGCAGCTGTGGGACATGGCCACCACCTAGGTTAGGGACATTAAAATGATGAAGAGCACTGAGCATGGTGGCATATGACGTTAATACTAGCTAGCACCGGGGGGACAGAAGCAGGCAGATCTCTGAGTTCGAGGCCAGCCTGGTCTATAGAGTGAGTTCCAGGACAGCCAGGGGTATACAGAGAAACTCTCTCTTAAATAACAAAACACAGCAAAGCAAAACAAACAAAGAGATGGTGAAGGCTATGTTGAGTTCAGTATGTTGGTTAATGCAACCAGATTGCATAAACCAAAATGGTGGCACCCTTAAAACTTTTCAGTGTCACTAAGCCCTCAGAGGATCTCTGCACCCCTACAAACTTCTGCTCCATGGGTATTCTTTCACATGTCCCAGTCTTCTCTCCTTCTGCATTTCAACTTCCTGGATACCTAATTGACTAGAGAACTGGGTAACCCAGAGGAAACTCCAACACAGATTTAATTGCCAAGTTACTGGACTTCTATGGAAGTGGAGGTTTTTGATTTTATTTCTATTTGTTTGTTTGTTTGTTTGTTTGTTTTGGACAGTTGTTTGGCATAACATCTGCGTGCCAGAGGAGACTTAGCCTTTTCTCAGCCATACTAGTCATCAATGGAAGCTAACACTTTTGTATGGGTAGACCTGTGAAAGGCATGTGAATCTGCAGGGGCCCAGAAAAGCTCAGAACCGATCGGGATAAGGAGGATGGGTTGCTAGGTGATAAGCAAGCTGATGCCAGTGGGCAACTGCTATAACCTGAGACAAAGAGGGATCCACTTGCTTAAGTCAGAAGCTGTGGATACAAACTCTGCTGAGTCTCAAACCCTGCTCTTCTGCTCTCCATCTCCGAGCCCATTTCCCTCTAAGATAAAATATTCTTCCCTTTGTTCCGTGTGCACTGTCTACTTTTATTTCTTCCCCAACCAGCCCTGCTTAGCCTCGGTTTTAAGACTTTCCCATTTCAGTGATATAGACAGTCTAACAAATGAGAAGAAACTGATGCTGTCTCTTTCCAAGTAGTGTTATATCACTGGTTTCCACGTTCCATACTCTCTTGTCTATGGGTACTAAATAAAAAAATAAAATAAAGTGAAAGTTGTGACAACCAGTTCTTGGAAAGTACAGAGAGGAACTTGGAGATAATGAAAATTATTTCACTTGTGACTTCAGTGTCTCGGTTTTAACAGGACTTCCTTGACCGAGTTCTGTTGGATGCTGGAACCGTCACTGTGATTGTTTGCTATGTGTGGCTGCTTCCCTATCTGCTACTTGTACTCATTCAAAACCAAAAGCATGGTTACAGGAGGTCATTCACTGTACTGTACAAAGCACAGAACAGATATTTTTACTATCTTGTGGTTTTCCTATCTCTGTGGTTTAGCTGATAACTTAGAAAACCTTATAGTTTACAAGTTGGTAGCCAGGTGACATTCATTCATTACATTATCCTCGTGTGTAATTTGGATTCAACAATGTCCTCCAATCCAAGTGACTACCTTTTTCTTTTTCTTTTTTTTCTTTTTTCTTTTTTTTCCAGAGCTGGGGACCGAACCCAGGGCCTTGTGCTTGCTAGGCAAGTGCTCTACCACTGAGCTAAATACCCAACCCCCGACTACCTTTTTCATAAGACTAGCCATGTCTGCTTATGAAAGATCATCACGTTTTGTTGACTGTTGGTGTACCTTCATAGAAGAAGGGGGAAGGAGGCTCACAGGACACCCATCTGAGCGTCCAGTCATGTATCCCATTGGTTGTGTACAATTCTGCCCCAATTCTACATGGCCCCAAGGGCTTGAGCAAGAGCTGGGAAGACTAGAGAAGACTAGGAAGAGGAGCTTCATCTATGCAGCTGTAGGGCAGCTCTCATCTGCTGGGTGGAGACTTTCCAGGGAAGTTGCTTTCTGGTTACTCTCCTGTCAGTGACTCCTCATTCGTGGTCTAAAATATGCTCAATAAACTTATAACTTCCCCAAGATAAATTTCGGTGAAATACATCTTTAGTATGTCATTGAGACTGTATGAGGAGGGGTAGACATTGCTTGGTGCCCCTTAGGGATGAAATTCTCACAACAGATGGTCAATTTATTTGTTAATGTTCCCATGCTTCATGGTGTTAAGAAAACCAGTAAGAAGAAAACATTATAAGAATGAATAGGAAATATTTAGTAAAGGATTTGTGTGTGAATGCTTTTTAAATGTAAAGAACGTAAAGCATAAGTTACAATGGTCTGATCAAGTCATATAAGGTATGTAAAAGACGAGAGTTTATGTATGTACATAATATTAAATTCTCTAAGGTCAAAGTTCAATAGATTTTATATCAAACATCTTCTCAAGTCAGTGAAGTTATCAGTCTGTTTGCCATAACAAAGCTCTTTAAATGTATTTGAGCTTTGCCCTTGCTTTATCTAAATACTACATAGTAGTTACAAGTAACTAGATTGGTGTAACTGACCGTTTCGGTATTTAATAACCATACTTAAAGGCGTCTACTATCAGGGTCAGTGAGATTAAATTCAGGACTGTATTTTTGCTCTTCAAGGTCAGTTAGATTCCAGGGACTGTGTGGATCTCTCTTGAAATGTTCTGTAACTGTGGGGAGTCATCTTTGTTCTTGTTTGGGAGGTCATGGAGACTCTACCCACTGAACTCTAAATGGTGTCCGGTCTACGAAGAGGAGAGTTAACACAAGGAGAAATTCTCCTCAATGCTTTCCAAGCAAAGCCATGGTCAAGCAAAGTCCTTGAGTGACCTTCTCATAGCTGAAACAATTGGTAAAAACAAAGGCTGGAAAGCCAGATATTCCTTCTGAGCCCAAGTGATCCAGATACTCAACTGGCCTTGATAGGAGGGGAGAGGGCAGCAGTGGAAGGAGAAAGGGAGAAAAGGAGAGAGTTAAATTGACTATCATCGGAGGTCTTAACCATCCAACAGGAAGTGTAAGAGAAGATTGAAATGATTGGAATGTCTCTTTAACAGTTCAAGGGGTTGTTCTCTCACATATCAGACCTAAATTTTTATGAGATGTTATTTAGGCAACTATTTCTCACTAATTTTTTTTTAATGAGAAAAATACTACCTAGGAAAAAAATTTCAGATGTTGGCTGTGGGAGCTGTATTGGATTTGGGCCTGGTTGCTTTGTCACTGTGTGGCACAAGAAGTTTACATTCACAGAATGTTGTCAGCCTGAGCCAGACCCTTCTGGGTCTCCAGCAAGGTTTGACTCCTGCTGAGCCCTGCCTTTGCATGTGGAAGCCTTTTGTCCCCAACTGGGAACAGTCTGGCCAGGTACTTCTCACCTGAGTCAGAATTAGGCTGGCCTTCCTGGTTATTTCCCTAATTTATTCAGGCCACATAGTCGGTCCTTTGTTACCGAAGTCTCAGCCAGGGTTCCCCACTGTGCTTGACAGATACCTGCTAAGTGGTGTTCTTTGGATATATAGTTTGGTCAATAAAGAAACCAAGAGGCTCTCTTCCTCTTCTGGCTTGACACGAATAACCTGTGTGTGTGTGCTTCTTTCATCCCACAGGCTTTCGCCCGATTCTCGGTACCGTGTCGGTGCAGGCGCCGACAAATGGAGGTCCCACCGAGATCGGAGAAGAAAGGAGTACTGTTGGGACGTCCCGGGAGCCCGGCCGGCATAGAAGCAGGGACGGATTGGGGTAAGATGGGCCAGAAAAGGCCTGGATGATTTGGGCTAGCCTGAGTAAAACTTGTCATATAAATGGGACAAGGTAATAGTAAAGCGTTTTTACATATGCGTTCTTTTAGAGTTATGTTTTAGTCTTTGGACCCCGACTAGAGATAGTTTACACCCTAGACATGAGAGAGAATGGGCTTAGAAAAACAGTCCTGCCGGACTCTTCGCAGATGCTTTGGATAAAGAGAAAGACTTTTCAGAGCTCTCCTGGGAACAGAAGAAAGGCAGGAGACGTCCTGCCTCTCTGCTGGCTCCTATTGGAGAAATGCTTATTTCTGGTTCTGGGTTCCATAGGTAGGATATGTGGGTCCCTTCGGAGGGACACCATCTAGAATTTTCCCTCTTTGTCTATTGTCTGTCCCTGGTGCACCAGGCTGTCCATGTCTGTCAGTTTATGTCTGTGGTTTTTGTTTCTCGTTGCTTAAATGTTTTATGTTTCGTGGTCAAAAGAAAAAAATGGTAAAAACTTTATCTGCCAGTCGTTCACACCTTGACTTGGTTTTAACTCATTTCAAGAAGAGAACAATAAGTAAAAAACAGTTTCAACTGGCTTTTGGAGCCTACATCTGTAGCTAGAAGCCTAAGTCTGCTGGACAAGCTCCCCAGGGGCTGGCTAAATGTTTATACTAGCCTATCCTAAAGGCACTAGGAGCTTCACAGCTTCTATGATAATAAAACTGAAAAATCTTTGACTGTGATTATTGGAATCAACAGGTGACATGGTGCTTGGTGTAAATATTAAAGACATGTGTAGCCACTTCAATTTTGTTTCTGATTGGTTTTAAATGTATAAATATGCTGTACATGCCTTGGTTATGTACTATTGGCTTTTAAGTTATTAGATATGGTTAAAAGGTGTAACATTGGTAAAAGAAAGTTGGCTTAAAACTGTAATTTGGATGAAGTCATTCTAGATAACATGTGATATGAGCCAACCTAGGGAAACAGGTCTAAATTGAGGTAATATTTTTATGGAATTCTTATCCTAGAAACCAGGCTTCTAAAAGAATTTAGGACATTGTCTATTCATATATAAGAATTCATATATAAGAATTGACAGTCAAACTTTGTATCTATATTTTGATGATAATTCCACTGCCCCAAGAACAGCTGCCTAGTCACATACTCAGAATTCAGGTGACATTCCAAAGTTGTGGCTGTGCTCTGGTGTTACAAAGAGATCTTAAAGATTGTGATTAAAGATTGTCAGTGTTACATTGACTAACTCAAACTTATTTATAATTTAAAAAAAAATCAAACAGGTAGAGATTGTTACAAGATTTATGAAGGATTGATGAGGTTTTAGAACTTGTGAGAACATTACAGCCAGTTTGCTTACTCCAACAGCCATTCCAAGATAGATTTAGAGGATTATTTTTATACAATTTGTTTACATCCTGGTGATTGTGAGTTTTCATTTCGTGAGCTTGCTTATAATTTTAGAGAGCCCACAAAGTGATATCATTAAAATTTTTACTAAAGAATGGCTAATAGCCTTATATTATGAAATTTTGTCGCTTCTTCAATGTAAGAAGTTAGAACTTTAATCTTTAAGTGTATATGAAAATTTTTACTACAAACCTTTGCTCTCAAAATGAGCTTTAATATTTGGGGAGTAGCTGTTAAACTACTCCAGAAAAGAATATTTGAAGCTAATTTTAAGCTTCTAAGGATATGTTAATTGGCTAAGTACCTCACCTTACCAGAGGACTTAGGTCTTTGTTATCCTCATTGGAGATAAAGCTTCAGCTGTGTTAGTACAGAACTGTAGACTAGAGTCATGGAAGTATTTTAAAAAAGAAACCTGGTAAAACATATCTTATTCCAATCAACAATTAAATTGGTTATTACAAAATAACTGATATTTGGCCTATCACATATACAAATTTTTCAGACAAAGTTGGTAATTTTACTCTTTACATGTTTTTGTATTTCCTGTATATTTGTGCATACAACCCATAGGAAATGCGCTTACTGTATTTATAGGTGGTTCATCTAATGAAAAGGCTACATGTATGATTGGATCACTTGTTTATTCTCTTGAGTTTCTGTTGCTTCAGCACAGATATTTAGATTACGTCCTGTAGCCACTGTTTTTAAATCAAGCTTTCTATTCACATACTGATAGCCAATGTGTGCCTTGTGTTTTACAATTGATTTCAATTACTTAATGCTTTATTAGAGCAAGTTTTCTACATGAAATCAGTGAGTGATTTCAGTGTAAATTGTCTGACAACTCACTGTCCTTTCAGTGCTCTGGCTCAGACAACTAAACAAAACCATAGACCCAGCTCTTTGAAAATGATAATAGAGTTGATATGAAAAGAGAAAGACTCCATTTGCTTACTTTCAATTCCCAGCCTCGCCCTGCCAGCTCAGAGATTTCTAATATGACTAAATTTGGACGATATTTACAAGATTTGACATTTCTAATTAATACTTATGTTTAGGTAAATAAAGTTTGTGAGGTGCTAGAGAGATGGCTTAGTGGTTAAAAACACTAAGCTGTTACTTTATAACACATTTAAGAACTCAAACTAGATTGCCTAGACCCCTTAACAAGGGAGGACAATGATACTAGACAGTTTATATCTTAATAAATAAAAAGGGGGAGTTATCCCTGTATGCTATACAATTATTTAATAATACTCCTTTTATTTCCAATTTTAAAATTTGGGTGCCAAGGAACACTCTTGAGTGTTTATGACACCCTACAACTAGACATATTTCTGACTAGGTGAAATAGAAAGATTCACATATTGACATGATCCTGTTCAGGTATTTTTATGGGGAAGAGGGAATGTTTGTGTTTTTTCTACAGGATGCTACAAGAGTGTGCCAGCTGCCAGAGGTGGTTGCTGAGACTTGCTGATCCTGGTTACATGAAGATTCAGCTCTCGTGATTCGGGTCCCTGGAGTCATTCCTCTGCCCTGAGAGGAAGATAGAAGATCCCCCCTCACTCCCCTGGTGACTCTTGCTGCCTTAACTGGTGTTGTCATCTTACAGTCTATAGCTTCACAAGAATGCCATCTGCGTGAAGCTGCTATAGACTGGGGAACTCTGCCCTGTTTGTACAGATCTCAGACATGGTTCCCTTGCCTGCTGGTTGTTCAGAGAAGAATGGCTGATCCTGAACTGTCCTGGCTATACGTTATTTTCGCTGCTATTGTAGCAGCCATTTACTGCTGCAGACATTGTGTCTGCAGTGTCTGGAGTTACCCTCCCCCCATTCTATTGTTAGGCAAACACAGTGGGTGAACTTTCTGGAGTAGTTGTTTACAATTGGGAATTCTAAATTTTATTACAGGTCTAAATTTTATTACAAGAGCCGCTCAACAACGGTCCTTGTGCTTCTTTTCACATGCTGAGGAGAACCAGTAAGACAATGTACTTGATTAGGTGCCCACTACTTATCAGGAGAGGCTCAACTTCCACAATCTCCTAAATTATTATCATCTGGCTCCTACTCTTTCGCCCCTGGGCTCAAGTAAGAGGAATGAGAAGATGACCTGATGTAGTTTTCCTCAGCGACGGGCAACTTCCTCTGACCCTTGACCAATCTAGACACGGACCCTTGAGGGCGACAAGGTGATCCTATGTCAGAGAGGCTGGGGTTCGAGAGGTCGATCCTAAGACAGAGGTGACTACGCCCCGTTTAAATGTACGGGCCGGTCAAATGCTCCTCTGCCCAGTTTCTCCCTCCTTAACCACACACACAGTTAGCCCAGAACGGTGTGTTACAACATAATTTCATTCCTAGCCATTGGGGTGCAGTTCTAACTGCAAGAGTGGCTCGCCATGGCCGAGCTGGGCACTCTGTGAGGCATGTCTGATCTCTCTCAGACCACTACTTCCACCTAATGGTCTTTTATAAAAGAAATACGGAGGAGTTGTGGGAGCTGTATTGGATTTGGGCCTGGTTGCTTTGTCACTGTGTGGCACAAGAAGTTTACATTCACAGAATGTTGTCAGCCTGAGCCAGACCCTTCTGGGTCTCCAGCAAGGTTTGACTCCTGCTGAGCCCTGCCTTTGCATGTGGAAGCCTTTTGTCCCCAACTGGGAACAGTCTGGCCAGGTACTTCTCACCTGAGTCAGAATTAGGCTGGCCTTCCTGGTTATTTCCCTAATTTATTCAGGCCACATAGTCGGTCCTTTGTTACCGAAGTCTCAGCCAGGGTTCCCCACTGTGCTTGACAGATACCTGCTAAGTGGTGTTCTTTGGATATATAGTTTGGTCAATAAAGAAACCAAGAGGCTCTCTTCCTCTTCTGGCTTGACACGAATAACCTGTGTGTGTGTGCTTCTTTCATCCCACAGGCTTTCGCCCGATTCTCGGTACCGTGTCGGTGCAGGCGCCGACAGTTGGCTCACTGCAGTAACTACCTACAGTGAAGAGGGGCAGGACCACTCTTGTTTTAACCTACAAATTAAGTGATGGCTAAATTTTTTTCTTTTTCCCTCTCAAGAAACCATCTCAGAGGGACCCCATACTGATTCTACTCTCTGCAACTGCTCTCAAAGGGCTTGTAAGCAGATCTTGAGTTTATCCCCCTGGATACCAGTTGTGAAGGCCAAATAAAACCTGAGGAGGAGGGGCTGGGGATTTAGCTCAGTGGTAGAGCGCTTACCTAGGAAGCGCAAGGCCCTGGGTTCGGTCACCAGCCCCGAAAAAAAGAACCAAAAAAAAAACAAACAAAAACCTGAGGAGGAGCCCAGTGGATAGATGATCTTCTGAGTCCATCCAGAAACTCTAATGGATGTTGATCTTGCCATTTACAAAGTATCCTATGTGCTAGCCTCTCCTGGTTTTTCTCTTAGGACTGGGTACACTAATAACTCTTGCCTTTATTTCTCCCTCACATCACTTCCCAGAAACCAGTAAGAACATTCTTTTCTTCTCTACACCCAGATATTATATAAATAAAATTGCTGATGTACTCTTGAGGTCTCTTAGATAGGCAGACTGGAGGGGTACCCAACTGCCATACCTGATACCCCAATTAAGCTTGCAGTACTAAGACCAGTCATCACTCAAATTCCACAACAGCAGTTAGCGTTATCCTCTTTGGGGTTGTAGCTGGGGGATAAAAACCAGGAAAATAGAAGATGAAAATTGGCTAGGCAGTTTAGGATAAAACGATTGCAATGAAAAGTAACCTGTCTGTCTGTCCATATGTCTTAGGGTTTCATTGCCGTAAAGAGACACCATGACCACGGTAACTCTTATAAAAGAAAATATGCCATTGAGGTTGACTTACAGTTTTAGAGGTTTAGTACATTATCACAATGGCAGGAAACATGGTGGCATGCAGGCAGTTATAATGAAGAGACAGCAGAGCGTTCTTGATCTGCAGGCAGCGGAAATGGACTATCCCAACACTGGGCACAGACTGAGCATATATCTGAGACCTCAAAGCCCGCCTCCACAGCGACACACTTCCTTTAACAAGGCTACATCTACTCCCACAAGGCCATACCTCCTAAACGTACTATTCCCAATGGGCCAAGCTTTCACACACATGAGTCTATGGGGACTATACCAAACCATGATATTCTGCTCCCTGGCCCCCAAAGGCTTGTGGCCATAAAATAATGCAAAGTGCACTTAGTCCAACTTCAAAAGTTCCCATAGTCTATAACAGTCTCAACAATGGTTAAAGAGTCCAAGGTTCAAAGTTTCTTCTGAGATGCATGCAATCTCTTAACTATAATTCCCACTATAAAACCAGAATCGAAAAGCAGATCATATACTTCCAACATACCATGGCCTAGCATATACATGACCATTCCAAAACATAGGGGAGGCAGCACAGTGAGGAAATACTGGACCAAAGCAAAACCAAAAAATTGCTAGGCAAACTCCAAACTCTGCATTCCTGTTGTAGTAATAGTAATCTCAATTGGCGATGTTTACCCTGACTTGGATCATTTGGTTCCCAGATAAAAGACACAAAACCTTTACATTTATGATAAGCCTTAAAAGCACTAGAGCTGGGCCAATGGCTACTCTCTAAGTTCTTAATATCTACTTCCTTATCAATAACTCTGAGTTATAATTTGCCATGTTCCTTCTGGGCTGCTCCTATTCCAACTGGCCGCCCTCATGGCCATGTTTTTAAGATTCATCTATCCCATGGCATCTTCTCTCTCTCTCTTCTCTTCTCTTCCTCAGACCCCCAAACCAGGCAACTGAAACCCTGCCTATCTCTCTTCTGCCTGGCTATCTTCATTGACCAGTCAGGAATAACTTGAGGGGAGGGAGGCAGGGGAAGGTTACATAGAATACTTGGTGTACATGTGGATCTCCTCTTCCTTGAGGCAACCAGGGCCAGTATTTAGCATTGTAATATATAAGAGCAGACCAAATTGAAACAATCTCCATGTCTGACCTCAATAGCTCTTCAGATCTCCAACTCCTTTCAATGTTGTCGACTGCAACACGCTGCTGTCTCTTGGACTGGTTCTACTCCCTATTGACAGCTTCATAATTTAGCATGTATCCCATGGCTCTCCAATCTCTAACCTCTTGGGACCTCCAAGCCAATCCAGGCTTCATCTTTAGAGCTTCACGCAATGGCCTCTCTGGGCCCCTAGGCAGGGACACCTCTGTCACATCTATAGTAGCCTCAGCAACTTGCCTTAGCTGCAGAGGGAGATTTCATATTCTATCCTAAAGTCAGAACCATGTGGCTGAGGCTGCCAAGTTCTGCTGCTTGCTGGGGCTGGAACATGGCTCCCTTGTTCAATGACAGCTTCAACAGCTTTCCGTTTTCAATGATTTCCTTCACTGCCTGAGCTTGGCTGTCATGGAACTTTCTCTGCAGACCAGGACAGCTTTAAACTCAGAGGTTTGCATGCCTCTGTCTCTGGAGTGCTGGGATTAAAGGCATGCACCACCATCTCTAGACCTAAGCTTTTTTAAAATTCCTTTCCATAGGATTGGAAGCTCAGCTGGGTGGGATCTTGTCCTGAGGTCACCACTCCCCTTAATTCCATTTAATGTCTTCTATCTGTTTGTCTTCTTACTCACAGGATTCAGCACCATTTCACTTCCTGGTGCCCCTTTAATCCCTGAACCATGCATTTTGTATTTTTCCTTTCACAGTTTGCAGTGTTTCCTCAAAACACTCTTCATAAGCGTGAACTGCATGACAGAGTTTATGCTATGCTTTTTTGAGATTTCCTTTGCCAATGCATCAATCTAAATTTTTTTACTTTAGCATTAGACAGATTTTTTTTTTGGACAAGGGCAAGAAACAGCCACATTCTTCACCAAAATATTCCAAGAATGATTTCTAGGCAACATACTAAAATTCTCCTCTGAAGCCTCTTGATCCAAATCCCCACAGTTCAAATCACTCTCAGCAACACTCTTCTCCATGCTCCTACTAGGATGGCCCATTAAGCTCCACTAAAAGCTAATCCAATGTCCAAAATTTACATTCCTCCAAAGAAAAGTATGGTAAGGCCTATCACAGCAATACTCTACTCTTGGTATCAATTTGCTGTTTTTTAAAAGACTCTAAGTTCAGTAGGAAAATATACTATGTTCAAATGTGCAGACATAGCTAAAGAAATATTGAAAGTAAAATTCATAGAACTTATTTTATATTTCCTACATTAGAAACTAAGAAAAGTCTTACGTAATTAAGTTTCAATCTTAAGAAACTGCACTAGGGTTGTGAAATAAACACCAAACAGGATGCAGGGATGAAACAATAAAAAAAATCAGAGAAGCCAGGCACACACAGCCCAGCGCTTTTGAGGCTGAGGCAGGGAGATCATGAATTTGAGGCTCATTTGGGTCCTGTCTTTACAAACAGAAATATCAGAACTGAAGTCAATAAAATTAAAAATAATAACAATAGACAAAATGAAATGTTTCCTTTTTAAAAATAGGTTAATAAAATTAACAACTACTTAGCAAGACTGGTTAAGAATAAAGAGCAAGAAGATACACATAGCCAATGTAAGCCAGGGCAAGCCAATGGCACACCCTTAAAGAATAACAAGACTCTACTTATGGTTCGAATATCATTTTTATGTAAACCAGGCCTCTTACCCATGAGCCTTTGGGAGAAATTTATCTAAGTAATAGCAAGACTAGTGTACAGACATACAGTACTTGAATATAACAATGAACACAGGAAAACAAATTTAAAACAGCACCATTTATAATCAAACTAAAATAATGGACCCTTTAGGCATATGCACAACAAAACACTTACTGGATGTGTCTGCTGAAAATTACCGAAGGGAGGTAAAAGAAGGTACAAAAGAGATTTGCCTGAATAGACGGACAAGCTTCATTTGCTGGTCAAAAGACGCAGTATAGCAAAGGTTTCATTTGTTAA
The DNA here is from genome assembly GCF_021556685.1 of Rattus norvegicus. Lineage (NCBI taxonomy): Eukaryota > Metazoa > Chordata > Mammalia > Rodentia > Muridae > Rattus > Rattus norvegicus. The sequence goes on from NC_141547.1 coordinate 88,192,493, forward strand.
CAGAACAAATTACTCATGATGCTTGTTACAAACTGTAAGGAGACTTTACAAAAAATTATTGGAATAGATGTATGAACCTGTTCCGTGAGGTTTCACAGATATAAAGAGAGACGAGGAGAGCATAAATTTATAGCCGAGGCATAAGCTAGGGGCTCAGGATAGAAAAGAAAAGAAAAACGTCAAGACAAAGAGAATTCTGACTAAACTGGATCAACAGGATTTGAACTAGAGGAAAGCCCAAGGGGACAAGACATCAAGGTGAGGGATGCAGACTCTGATCAGATATCAAGGATAGGAGATCTTTGGCTAAACTAACTGTATGTGTGTAATTTGTGTTATTGTACCAATACTTAGCACTGAACACTTTGTAAAGAAAAAAACCTTTGTCTTGATCAAGTTCCCATAAGGGCATGGTACCTTCATTTGCTTGGCTTCAGCGAAATTCTCAGAGGTACTTCCTGCCTGCGCACCTCTCCCCTGCATCTAGTCAGGGGTAAGCTTATATCCTGACCTATTTCCTACCTTCAGACTCCTCATCTATGTGTGATCAAGCACATCCAGTGCTTCCTGGCCAAACAAACTTGTTTAGGGGAGTGAAACCGAAACCTTGTGACTTGTTATCTCACGGGAAACAGTCTTCAAGCAGTCAGGAAGTGTCTGTCCTTGGGCGAGGGGCTTAACAGTTAGAAGCATTTGTTTGATGCACTTCTTAGGCACGGTAATTAAAACTTAAAACACAACTTTGGCTCTCCCCAGAGTCAGCTAGGAAAGCCACTCCCTGGTAGTAAGGTCTACTGAACATAGTGATAGAAACAATACAATATTGAGAGCTAACTAAATTCTGAGTTAGGTGCCAAACAATTCAACGGAGAGAGGACAGCCTTCGCCAGAAAATGGTGCTGGATCTCTCAGGCAAAAGAGACAGATTGCAACTTAGTCATGGTTGGTGTTCTGTCTAAGCTCCACCCCCACAGCTACCTGGCTACAGCCAGGTATGCTCCGCCCCACAGTTGCCCGGCAACAGTCAGCTGTACCTGACTATAAAAGGGGCTGCTTGCCTGCCTCCTCTCCCTCTCCCTCTCCCTCTCCCTCTCCCTCTCCCTCTCCCCCTCTCCCTCTCCCTCTCCCCCTCCCTCCCTCCCTCCCTCCCTCCCTCCCTCTCTCTCTCTCTCTCTCTCTCTCTCTCTCTCTCTCTCTCTCTCTCTCTCTCTCTGTTCTTCTCTGCTCTGCTCTTGCCCTCTTCCTTGTCCCTTCTCTCCCCATTCCTTCGCCTTCCCTCCACGTGACCATGGCCGGCCTCCTTTCCTCTCTTCTACTCTTCTCTCATTAAACCTCTCCATGTGGAATCATGTTGGTTTGGTGCACTCTGTCCAGGAAGCAGGCTGAGATTGAAACCCTAACAGTCATCACTTAAAAGTGGACCATGAACATAAATGTAAAACATAAAGCTATTCAAGTCTCAAAAGAAGATATGTGGCAAAATTCTCAGAGTTAGGAAAAGCATTCTTAGATTTGATAATGAATGTATGTTGGGACAATACAAAATTGCTGGCAGTAGTCCGGGATGGAGACATCTCAGAAGCCTGGGACCCTGAGAAGCAGGAGACATGTTCCTCCAGGGGACAACACCATCTGAAATAAGAGGCTGCCTGCATAGGCCGCAATGGAGACATCTCAGTAGCCCGCAGCAGCTCTTTGTAAAAACTGGTTGTACCCATTTCTCCTAACCTTAGCCCTGGACAACGGCTGTATAGATTTCATTTGTGCGTGACTGCCTTTCAGTTGGCCTTGGTGTGCATAATTATTCTATTATATCTGCCTTTCCTACTTCTTTCTCCTTCTGCTCTGGTGGATTCTGTGAAACTAGATGTTCCTTGATGTTATGATTCTTGAACAATTGGAAATTGAGGCACAGGGACACAGCACAGCACAGCCCTATGCCCAGGTGCATGCTGTGTGTTCTCATCTTGGAAACAATGCAATAACTGCACAATGGTAGTTCCAGATTAATGCTTGACTTGCAAAAAATCTTTAAAGAAATTATTAGAGCCAACACTGGGATCTTAAGAAAGGAAAAATTGAAGTTAGGAAATAAGTTTTACATAACATTTGAGAGTGGTTTCTGGGTAAGGAAGTATAAAATGTGCAAAACTAAGTCAAAATACTGGAACTCTTATGAGGATCATTGCGTGCAAGGAACAGAATGCTAGCAGAACCACTGAGTTAAGGGTTAACTTGATTCTTTCTGGCTACTGCCTGGCAGCTTTGCCCATGCCATTTATCATTAGAGCTTCCCAGGAAAATGCAAGAAGCTGACCTCGGAGCTCTGAGGTCTGAAGTATAATAAGTCAAAAGTTGAAGTTTAAATAACGATATTTGCAATTATTATTATTTTGGTCACAGGCCTGGGAAAAGGGGAAGCTTGAAACTTTGGGGAACAATCTTTGTGGGGTGTGGTTATTCTTTTGAATTTGATTTGTAATGATTATACAATGTCCTTTTTTTGTACCTGCTTTTGGATGATCGATAAAAGACTGGGGCAAGAGAAAGGCTAGAGAGCATGTGAAGAGTGAATGAGGGAGCATATGAGGAAGCAAATGTAAGAGCGAATCTGAGAGCGAATGTGAGAGCGAGTGGAGAGAGAATGTGAGGCGTGTATGAAGCGTGCGTATGAGAACGAAAGGGTAATGAAGAGAGGTGTGCATGAGTGTGGGGGTTTGAGAAAAGAAAAGCAAGATAGAAAAAAGCAGAGTGCACAAGAGAATGCAAACTGAGAGAGAGCAAGAGCGAGCGAGCGAGGGAGAGAGAGAGAGAGAGATTAATCCTTGAAATCCCCTGTCAGTTTGTATCCAAAGAGTAGTCTGTGTGTATTTATTATGCGCCTTCCCAATATCCCTGCTTCCAGTTGAGAACTCCGATCCTGTGTCTCGAGGCTGGATCCCAACACAAAATGAGCTCAAATACTGCCAAAATGTTTTGTTTTGTGAAAGTTTGTAAAAAGAGGATAAAACAATATTCCCTCCCAGCCACCCACTGGGAGGATATATTTGCAAGCAATAGATTAAATGCAGAGTTCACAAAGATCCCTCGAATCCCAGCAAGAATAAGGACAACACCTGAACCATGCAACTAGAAAATGGAAAATGGTGGGAACAAATATTTCACTGGTGAGGAAAAAAAAAAAACAAAACAGAGCAAGATGCCATCAAGGCCGCCCAGGAGAACCCCAGCATCTGTCCTCTGCTGAAGTGCAGACTGAACCTGGGAGAAGACATTGTGGCACAGCCATCAAAGGGGATGAAGTGGGGTTGGGGATTTAGCTCAGTGGCAGAGCACTTGCCTAGCAAGCGCAAGGCCCTGGGTTCGGTCCTCAGCTCCGGAAAAAAAAAAAAAAAAAAAAACCAAACAAACAAAAAAACAAAAAAACCAAAAACGGGGTGAAGTGGGAATGGCCACACGGAATGCTACTGAGAGGTAGGTGTGCAGGATGGTTCAGATGTTGTTGGTGAGAATGAACCAGTCTGAAAGCCCACTGTCAGACCGTGTATGCACTCACTGTAAAAAGGCAGCAATTGCATTAGCATTTACCCAAGAGCAGTGAGAGATTCTATCCAGACACAAAGCAAGGGTGTGGAGGGTTATGCCAGTATCGTTGTTCTTGTTCGTTTGTTTGATACAGGGTCTAGCTATACAGCTCTGGCTGTCCTGGAAGACCAGGCTAGTCTTGAAACTCATTGAGATCTGCCTGCTCTGCCTAAAGAGTGTTTGTTAGCATTTTGTCTAAGCTCTAACCCCACAGTTACCTAGCAACAGCCAGGTATGCCTGACACTGTAAAAAGGGCTGCTTGCCCACTCCCTACTCTTTTGCTTTTGTTCTCTTGCTCTTCCCTTCTTCCCCCTTTGTCCCTTCTCTTTCCATTTCCCTCCCCCCTTCTCTCCACATGCTCATGTCCGGCCTCTACTCCTGTACCCTTCTATTTCTCTCCTTTCTCTCTTTCTCTGCTCTACTACCCTTTTAACTCCCCTCCCCATGCCCTGCATAAACTCTATGCTATACTACACCGTCCTGTGGCTGGTCCCCTGCGGAAGCACCCCCTTTCCTCAGACCTCCATAGAACATATCCCCCCTCTCCTTATCCTTTTATAACACTTCATACGGTGCCGTGACTCAGATTTAGGAACTCTGCACGTTAGCACACCACTGCTGTCACATGCAGATCCAATGGCTTAAACTTCAGAGAACTGGTAAGCCCCCTTCCCCACTGGTCAGAGTAAAAGTCCACAGGGTTCCAGGGGAGCGTTCTTGAGCTTAGAGCTACCCCTGTGCTGCCTTTGAGGATGGAGCTTTTCACGGACCCTTGTTCTAAGACCTTTTCCCTTGGGTGAGATTTTCCTCTCTCCTTTTGAGACAGTTTTCTTTCTCTCTGCTGAAAATGCCAGGCAAGGCCTGGATAAACTGCTCTCTGGCTCAGGAGCGCCTGCCTCTATTCTATATTTTGTCTTCGCAGCCTCGTTCCTATTTATTGGGATGCTTTGGTCTAATTCACAGTAGGAAGAAATCAGTATCTCTATGTGTCCACTAAACTGACACTAAACTGAAGCATAGGCTTCCGCCTCCTCCCTTCCTCATTGCTGCTGCGCTGCTGCTGTAGCTCTTGGTTCACCGCCCCCGGTAAAGCAGGTCTGGCCCTGTCCCTTGTGTCCTGCCAAGGACTCTGTCTATGAGACTAGTTTTCCCACGGGCCTGCGATCCCCTACACTTGGCGTACCCTCTCACACGGGGCTTCTGCGCTCTGCCTGCTGCTGATTCGCAGCAGCGGGGGGGGGGGGGGGGGGGGGAGCAGGTCTGGCACTGTCCCTTGCATACTGCTAGGGACTCTGTGAGACTTGCTTTCACAAGAGCGCAACCATAGGTCGCTCCTACACCTGCTATGCAGCTGCTGCCTCTTTGCCCTACGTTAGGAGCGCTCTCCTGCACACACGCCCAGGGCAAAGCGGGTCTGGCCCCACCCCTTGCCCTGCCAGGGACTCTGCTGGCTAAGCCCCTCATGCAAACAAGCGCTCTCTCTCTCTCTCTCTCTCTCTCTCTCTCTCTCTCTCTCTCTCTCTCTCTCTCTCTCTCTCTCTTTCTCTCTCTCTCTCTCTCCAGGGACTCTGCTGGCTAAGCCCCTCATGCAAACAAGCTCTCTCTCTCTCTCTCTCTCTCTCTCTCTCTCTCTCTCTCTCTCTCTCTCTCTCTCTCTCTCTCTCTCTCTCTCTCTCTCTCTCTCTCCTCCTGTTCTCTGCCCACCACAACTACAGCTACGAGAAAAACAGCTTTTGCCCTGTCTCTTCAGTGTGCTCACACCACCCGCTCACTTAGGGCTCTTCATTTCCCTCTACACACCATGGGGTGGGGTAGCTGGAATCACTGATCAGGACCTCAGGCTCTCCGGAGGAAGCTCCGCCCCACCCGCCTGCGTCCTAGCCGCTTGCTCTACAGAACCACCCTAGTGCCCAGTGCCTCAACTGCGTGCACCTGCCGTGCGAGTGCCGTGGATTAGCCATTCCAAGGCTTGCTGTGCTCAGTCTCACCGGCTTGCAGTCTCACCGGCTTGAAGCCACCTTCTCTTACTCCTTTTCTTTATTTGCAAAACCTGCCTCCTGGCTCCAGGGCAGCTCTAAAACCAGTGAATTTTGAAAAACTCCAAGAGGTCATCCAGGAAAAACAAGAAAACCCATCTCAACCCACAACCCCACTTTCACCCCCTGACACTCGCCAGACTCTGTCCTTTTGTCACCAAGTCTTTCATCCTAATGGCCAAGCGTTGTCTTATTTTGTTAAGACCCACCTACAGCCTACTCCTGAGGATTTAAGTTTCTTAAAATCGATCACTGCTTCTTGCAAAATCTGTCAGATGTCAGACTCCAACTCAAGGTATCATAGTGCCCCTTTTCCTACCCATCAGGCCAGACAGGGGTTCCTGGAACCTACTGGCAACTTGACTTTACCCACATGCCCACTGTCAGATGTGCCAAGTACCTCCTGGTCTTGGTAGACCTTCTCAGGGTGGGCAGAGGCATTTCCCACAACTAACAAAAGGGCTCAGACAGTCTCTGGTCTCCTCCTCTGAGAGATCATCCCGGATTTGGTGTCCCAGTTTCCCTCCAGTCACACAATGGTCCTGAATTTACCTCCCAAATCACAACACCACTGGATTGGACATGGTCTTCTCATCCTTCCCCTGCCGTTTGTCTCCACCCAGAGCAGCATCTGGAGATGTGGAGGTTCAAGAAACCCCCACAGAGAACAGCCTTTCCAAATGGGGTCCGGAAACTGCTCCATGGCCGGATGCCAGGAACCGATCCACATTGCTGTCATCCCTGTGTCGATTATCCCATCTAAGTATTATGATCTCTTTGCTTGCTTTCTCTTTGACCAGACAAAGGACAATTGTAAAAAAAAAAAAAAAAATGTCGGGCTGGAGAGATGGCTCAGTGGTTAAGAGCACTGCACTGATTGTTCTTCCGGAGGTCCTGAGTTCAAATCCCAGCAACCACATGGTGGCTCACAACCATCTGGAATGGGGTCTGACGCCCTCTTCTGGTGTCTGAAGACAGCAAGAGTGTACTTATATATTATAAATAAATAAATCTAAAAAAAAATGTCCAGAGGAATGTAGGGGGCTGCCCATATTGGTCTTGTCCACTACATATGCTAGGATCACGGACCAATCACTTCTATCAACAATGCAAGACACTCTTTTTCTACATAAAAGACCTATGGATTCCTAGGTGGGAGACAGGAGTTGTTAGTACTCGCTACCATAAAAATCGAACAGGGCCCCCAATAAGTACTATCCACATTCAGAGAGAATATGTCTAGATATCAGAAAAGTAGGGCAAGAAATCAAACACTTCCAAAATCCTTACCTCTTTGACATCCCCCCTCATAAATGGCACTAACTTGTCATTTCACCTCTTGCTTCAGACCCTGACCTCGGCATACCAACTCCTTAATGTCACCCGACCTGGTTGCTTTAAAGATTGCTGGCTATGTGCAATCCCGGGAGCTAACTCACAGCTGCCACTTCCAGCTTCTCCGGTGATACTGCGGCGCAATAACCCCACTTCGCCTTTTGTCAGCTGCCCTGACTCCGATGTCGCCATGATGCCATGCCTTCCCTCTATCCCTCTTTCTGCTGCAGACCTGTTTGCTCGTCTCTGAAAATCCAAGCCTCCGCCTCAGTTTCTCTTTCTCACCAGGCTACCCCAGAGCTTCCTTGTTTGACTTCTTCAGACCCCTCTCCTCCTCCTGTGCCAGCTGTGGAATACTCCAGTTGCCCCGAATTGGCACCTACCTTCCTTCACTCCTCCAGTCACCGACTCCAAGGCCACAGCCAAACCCCCAAGTCTTTCACCGCCAGGGACACTTGACCCAGCCCCAGTCCTTTCTTTAAGGGAAGTTGTTGGTGTAGATGGCCTTATCAGGGTACGTGTTTCTTTTTCACCAAATGAACTTTCTCAGATAGAAAGAAGACTGGGTCCCTATACCTTTAACTCCTCCGCCTTTATTAAAGAGTTTCAGCACATTACTCAGTCTTATAGCTTGACTTTCCACGTTGTACACACGATGTGCTCTATTTAAATGTAACCAATCAATATAGCCCTCAATCCTGTCATAAGTCTGGTAATTACTAATATATTTAAGTTTATGATAGACAATGTGGGATGATGTCATTATGCAGCTGAAGGCAGGTACATAGAACATGGCCTGCCATTGGATGAGAATGGGCGGGAGAAAAGTTTGAGGGAAGAGGAGGAAACAGAGGGAATGGGAAGGCAGAGGAAGCCTCGGAGAGAACATGGAGGCTGATGTAAAGATTCCACTCTGTGTATTTACAGGTTGTTATGAATGTTCTTAAGGGATAGATGTGTACAAGGCTTTGTATGTGTAGGTGGGCAATTATATCTTATCAATTGGATCAGAGGTTATTGTGTTGTGTGCTCTTTCTTGTGGCGAATTAAGCTTAAGAGAGTATGTGGTGACTGGGACACTAAGCCACCACAGAATTGAGATGTATATATCTAGCATGGTGACAGCCTGCCTTGGGAACTGGACGGGTAGAGAGATTGTTGCCAGGCTCAGAGAGAGGCCATCGGCAGTGTTATATGGGATGGGTGAGAGAGTGGGTGAGAGGCTTTGCTGACTGAGATTAAGATATCTATCAGATATCTTGGGGCACTGCGGTGCCAGACCTAGTTGGGGGTAAAAAACAGCCCATTTTTTATAATTTTATAACTGAGAGATAGAGTTTTAAACTAGCTCAAAACTCAGCAACAGGATCTGACTCAGGAAGACAGATGGTTAAAAATGCAGGAGGACTGGTGCAGACTCACTGACACTCCGGATGTCACTGGACGTGAGTAAATGAGTAAAGGGTTCTGTTCTGCCCCTCTGATGTTTGCTCAAGCCCCCATTGTGCCCTACAGATAATGTTCCAGCCATTGTGTCCTGCAGATAGTATTCCAGGAAACCAGGGCCGAAGCCTAACCAGATGTGTATCAGATGCAGATGCTTCATCAACTCTGACAAACATTTACCCTAAAGGACGGGAATCAAGATCTGTTCTCAGGAGAATGAGGGCTTGACTTTTCCCCTGATTTAAATCCTAGAGTCTTAAGAACAATCCTGTGACTCTGAGAGTTTCCCCTTATGACATTTTTGGTATTTCCTTTTGACATCTCCTCATCTCTTGGGGCTTGTGACTTCTTCCTTTAAATAGCTCTTCTCCCAGCCACTCAGGGTCGACACCTCTGTCTCCTGCGTGGGATACGTGTCGACCCGGAGCTCCATAATAAACCTCGCCTCTGCATATTACATCAAGATGGTCTCTCGTGTGTCTGGGGTCCGAGACTTCTCGAGAATTGAGTGAGGGTCTCCCTTCGGGGATCTTTCAATAACAACAGACAGAATCTCCCAAAACCTTTAATACAGCTTCAAGAGTCTGCCTGGATTGTTATATGATTGCCACTGAGAAACACAGTGGGCAAAACTGGATACCCTCAGAGTCAAATGATTTCTCTAAATCAAATAAGTCATTTCTCATATCACACATATCCATCCATTCCACAGAGAAAAAGCTCTGCGTCGTCTGGGCTTGAAAGCCAGACTGACTCCTTCCAAGTTGCCATGAAGACCACAGAGACCACAGAGACCACGGGGACATGTTGGCTAGCTCGTAGGCTCTGTTGTTTTTTAAATAATGTATGATTAATATATTATTAGATATATTTTAATTTTCTCTTCCCCAGATATTAATTCACTCTTCCCCAGATTTCTGACTACATTGATAGCTAAGGTAAGTAAGTGCAGCTTAACAACTAAGAAACAAACCTCTAAACTCAGTTTCTAACAACTAGTTCAGATGTAAGCTTTCACAGATGTAATACGTTACTCCCTTACCTGAACTCAGTTTTCGCTGGTTAAATGCTTCATGTTTCCTCTTTTTGCTAAACTCAACACTATACGATCCAACTGTAATTACAAATTCTTATTCCTTCCGCTCCACAAAAAGCCTATCTTATAGAATGTTCGTGTTGTTAACTCATATTGTTATGTCTTTTGTAAACTTATGAGCTACAGGAAACCCACTCAGACCTACCTCTTATGGACCAAAGAGACTCCACCCAGACAAGTACATCTGCCTAAAGTTCCCACTTACTACCTGTTCCAGAGGGTGGGATTGCTCTGGGTTTCAAATGTACATCTAAGAAATTCTTCTGGGTTTCAAATGTACATCTAAGAAAAAAGATTTTCTTTCTCCCAAGTGCTCTTACTCTCTACCTATAATAAACATATACATGTGTTTCAGCATCTTGTCAAGTCCAGGTGCTTACTACACCCAGGACAGCTCCAGAGCAGTGACCTCCAGATGTTCAATCTTCTCTCACAGACACAGACGCTTCTATTGGACCTGTTCCTCAGATGGTTCCACAGACCCTGGACAACAAGAAAACAGCCAACTCTGACTGGACCAACATCCCATACACACTTTTCTAGGTTCCCTAGAGACACATCTCCCCAAAACAAGCACGAAGCGGTCAGAGATCACAATGACCCTATACCTGCTAATGACCCATTACCTCTAATTTTTCTTTCTTAATTAAACCAAAATAGGGGAATGTTAGCATTCTGCCTAAGCTCCACCCCCACGGTTACCTGACAACAGGTATGCCTGACAGTGTAAAAGGGGCTGCTTGCCCCCTCCTCATTGTTTTGCTCTTGCTCTCCTGTTCTCCTGATCTTTCCCTCTGTCCTCTTTGTCCCTTCTCTCCCCATTCCCCTCCCCCCTTTTGTCCATATGCTAATAGCCAGCCCAGCCTCTACTCTATTTCTCTCTCTCTCTCTCTCTCTCTCTCTCTCTCTCTCTCTCTCTCTCTGCTCTGCTCTGCTCTACTACTCTCTTAACTCCCCTCCCCATGCCCTGAATAAATTCTATGCTATATTATATCTTCCTGTGGCTGGTCCCTCAGGGGGAAGGGATGTCTCAACATGGGTCTGCTGAGGCACTCCCTTTCCTCAGATCTCCATAGAACATATCCCACCCTCTCTTTAACTTTTTATAAACACAACAGTGCTGGGATTAAAGGTGTCATTACGCCCTGCTGGTCCGCTGAAATCTAACAAAGCTTCTCTTTAACAGCATAATAGTGTTGTGGTTCTTTACACTGTGGAAAGGTGCTCCTAAAAGAAAGCCTTATGAGCTCAGCTGCGTGGACAAGCTCTAGTGAGTTAAGACACAAGGAAAAAGTCCATTACTCACAAAAGTTACTCACAGTTCCATATATATATATATATATATATATATATATATATATATAATTTTCTTTTTACAGTGACAAGAATTGTGGGAATGTAGGACAGGGAAGTGAAGGCAGGGTTTAAGTCTGTGGTGGGGGAAGGGGGACTTGGAAGGAAATGGATTGGGGATTAGAGAATGGCTGTACCGATTCTTTGTGAATGGAACTCTTTAGTATCTTGACTGGGAGTCTTCGTAGATGCATAGTGTGAGATCTCAGAGGGAACATAGGAGAAACTCAGCAAACCTGGATAGTGTTACTGTCCAGTGATAACTCCTTAAGGTTTGTGAGGTGTTTTTATTAGGAGAAATCGGAGGGAAGCTGAAAGAGATCCCTCTGCACTATTCATTACAACTTCACATTTTTCTCAATCCAAAAAGAAAAAAGTCAAAGGAACTTGAAGAGTTTGAATGTCAAGGGTAGGGTAGTGGGCTAAATCTAGGGAGGGAGGGCTCTCAGAGGCGATCTGTAAGGGAGAGTTCTAAGTGGTTTTCTAAGCAGGTTGGGTGCTTGGAGCATTCAGAGGGCAACAACAGGCAAACAGAGGCTGGCAAGAGCGCTTGACCTTGCCACAGGTTGCCTGTCAGTTTACCCAACAAATTCTATTCCTAAGAGGTTTTCTGACCCTAACTCATTATTTCTCTGCCACTGGGGAAATGAACAAATTTAAGCCAGATTAGATTCTATTAAAGGCAGGTTTATTGGGAAGCTGGTCTCAGGTAGTTGAGTTCACTGACCCCCAAGGGCCAAGGGCAGGGAAGTAGCCATGAGGACAAGGGGGAAGGCAAAGGAGGGAGAGAGAAAGAAAGGGGCTTGTGTGCAGAGAGAGAAGAGAAGAGAAGAGGAGGGGGGAGGGGGAGGAGGAGGAAAGAGAAGCAAGAGGAGGAAGAGAAGAGACTAAAATGTTTGGATTAAATAGGGAGGAGCCTCTGGGGGAAGGCAGTCCAGCCTCTGGGCTAGAAAGTTCAGGGTTGGGGGCAGGGTAAGCTTGGTAGGGACTGAGGGATGCTGGGAGAACCTGGAGGCCAGGTCTTCTTTGACCTGTAAAATATGCACCTCAGTCTCTTGTCCTGGGGTTGGAAACCAAACGATTATCTATGATAGAATTGGTGGGAGACTCAACTAATTTGCATTTTAATTTTGTTAGTTTTTGAGACTGGCTTTCTCTGGGTAACCTTCACAGCACTGGAACTCAGTTTAATTGAATTCCTCTGAAGGGCCAGTCATTGCTGGGACAGGAGAGCAGGGGATTTCTTGTCTTAGGAAATTCGCAAAAAGTTCCTCGGGGCTTGAGCTCTAAGCCTCTCTGAACTGGGGGAGGGGACAGGGTGTGACCTCTGAGTAATAAGGTCATCTTACCTCCAGCTGTGGACAGCCTAAGTTACTTGGTGTGACACACACATATACGTGCCCTTCTGCATATGAAACAGAGGGAGACTTTCCTTTGGCTTCTCAGGAACTATTAAAAACGTAAGCTGTTACCCACTGTGGCCCCACCGAATGTGGTCAGCTGACTGTTTGAAAATCAGCTTTCTTCAACTTCTGCCTTCAATGAGGGATGTTCTAGAAAGGAGCTCATGGGGAGGGGAGGGAGCCCAGCATCCCTCAGTCCCTACCAAGCTTGCCCTGCCCCCAACCCAGACCTTTCTAGCCCAGGGGCTGGGCTGCCCTTCCCCCAGAGGCTCCTCCCTATATAATCCAGACATTTTAGTCTCTTCTCTTTCTACCCTGGAATAGCGCTGTAGAAAGCTGCACAGGTACTGGTAGCCTCAGAATTTCTACTTCACTGTATGTTAAATTAGTGAGACAGATATTTGTTTAAAAAAAAAAAGGAACCGTTTTTATGTACATTTGAACCAGAGCTGGCTAGAAAGGGAAAAAAGTCTTTTTCCCCCCCTCCCTGTTTGGTTTCAGACCCTGGAACAAGGGACAGAGGGGACATATTTTACATATCACAGCAGACCTGGCCTCCAGTTTCTCCCAGCATTCCTCAGTCCCTACCTGGCACACTCTGTCCCAAATCCTCCTCACCCAGTTTAATCCAGACATTTTTGGACTCCCCCTGCCTTCTCTCTCTTCTCTCTCTGAGCTTGCCCACTTTCTTTCTTTCTTTCCACCCTCCTCCCCCCAAGGTGACTTCCCTGGCCTCTGTCCTTGGGGGCAGTGAACTCACCAGAGAGCAGCTTCCCCCAATAAGCCTTCCTTGAATATAATCTAACCTGTCTTGAATCGGCTCAAAATAACATTACCTTCTATTTTGCTGGCACCAGGACTATAATGAACAAGACCGGAAACACGAGCCCGTAAAATCTAAATATGTAGATTTAGTGGTGGGACTGGAGGAAGGGCTTTGGCCCTTCTCACACCCATCTTGTCTTTTACACTCATGGGAGGGACAGCTGCCACCAGCATCTGGTCCAGGAATGGGAAAAGAGCAGCAGCTAAGGGAAGACACCTGGCTATTCTTTAAACACAGTAATAGCTTTAGGTTGAGTATGACAGAATTGGACGTTGCTCTCCGGTTTTGTTACTTAACAGTAATGAGGCCTTATTCTCTGGTGCTGCCTTGACTTGGATAAGCCCCCTTCCTTGTTTATATCACAGCTTAATGGAGGTCCACCAAGACCCTAGGTGGATTGGCTGGCCAACTACCTTGAGCCTTGTTTTTTTTTCTGCCTCACACAGAGCAGCTGAGGCGTCATTGTGTGTGCTAGCCTTGCTCTCCGCCACAGACTTTGAAGATGATGGTTTCAGGAGTGGCAATAGAAACTGGCGAATACAATTTTGTGTCCACGAGCCTTTTGCGGAGTTTCATCGCTGAGAAGTTAGGCTTTGGTACTCTGAGTCTGGTTTCACTTGTAGATTCTTAGCCTTGTCTGGGAGCGATCTTAGTCTCCTGAGGAGCAGGCTCAAGGGCAGTTCTGCTACGGCCCATAGTCAGGAACCCAGGTCCTTGTGGGAGGCAAACAGTGCTTGTGTCCGGCTGGACTCTGCTCCTCCCCCCTCATTCCCAAGCCTTTTTGTCCTTTCGCCAAAGTGCCAGCTCGCTGGGGAAGCCAAGCTAGGAACTGTGTGAGAAGGGGAGGCCACTGGCAGGCCTGGCTGGCAGCTGGGGGCGGGGAGTCAGTCACAGTGCAGGGCAGGGCAGAGGTGCTTTCTGCCAGATAGCTGAGACTGAATGAATGAGTCATTTCCCCTACTGGGCAAGCGCTCCCCTAGCCTTCCCACAACCACAGAGGATATCCCTGGACCAGGAAGGACCCGGAGGGGGAGAAAATAAAAATCAAAACAAAACAGAAACAGGCCCGAGATACTGAAAGGACACAGTTTACAACAGCCTTGCTCTGCACTCTTGACCGCTTCCACACGGCCATTCATCTGTGGTACCTCCTTTCATCATTTCCAGACAAATGGACCAGGGCCCTGGCGCTAGAGGTGACCTTGGGTAGCCATACAGCCGCTTCCAGATCTTTTCTTCGTCTGTGGAACAAGTGAGATTAGCAGCTTGGTTATGATTTCGTCCATAGTAAGAGAGGCTATGGAGCTACGGAGATGGCTCTGGATAACTTAAAATTGTCAGCTATCTCCAAAGAAAACTAGAAGGTGGAGGCTCCCGGGCAACTTTTCCGGGTTCGGGTAGAGAAGGTGTGGACAGGGCGTGTCGGGGCGCCAGGCCCTAGCTGCTATCAGCTGAGCCCTTCGGCCGAGCCAGAGCCCCGCGGTGACCCGTGGGCGGGGCTTCGGGTGACAGATCGGGGAAGGCGAAAGTGTGGTCAGAAAGGTTCTCCTTTCTGGTCCGCTCCCTCCTTTAAAAGGTCTGGCGCGCAGCTTCTCTCTCACAGTTCTCCTGCGCGGCCGGCCGGGACTGAGCGGTGAGTGGTCTGCTTTGAGGGCTCCTCTCTGGTTCTTCCTGCCTATAGGTGGGGACTGAAGCTCGGGTCCACTGCGGTGATCGCTACAAAGACCCCGCAGGGAGTGGCTGGAGGGGTGGAAGTTGGCGGAGCGTAAAACAGTAGGAGCATCCCGCTCCGGATGCTCTGCTAGTTGTGCGCCGGTGACCTCTCTCAGCAGATGAAGGTGCAGGCGCCACACTGGGGGGACGTGGAGACCCACCCCCGTGCGTGTGTGTGTGTGTGTGTGGAGGGGGGGGGTCCCCGAGGGAAATAGGGCGCAGAAGAAGCGAGCGCACGCGAGGTAGGTGCAAGCCAGTGAGGGTCACCCAGGTGTGGGTCAGGCTGGTGACAGGTGAGGGGGAACTTAGGGAAGGGATGAGCTCGCAGGCTCTTCTGGTGCTTCCAGAATATCCAGTCTCACACAGAGAAGGGAGAACCAAAACCTTTGTACAGCGCTGGCCATCCAAAGAATGCGAGCTGCAGGCGTTGGCGTTACACTCATCTTTTCACGAAGGACCGAACAAAGTTTCATTTTGATCACTTACATAGATTTCCTTGTAATTGATTTACCCAATGTTATCGTATAAAATATTGGCTCCGAGTTGTTTGGCTGCAGCTCAACCGGGAAACTCCCCTCGGGTGTATTAAATGTCACTGATTTGCACTGGACCTGTCTCACTTTACTGCTCTCTTCTGTGACAGCCTTCTTGCAGACCTGGCAGGGTGACTCCAGGACTCTGCTGTCCCTCTCACTCTCATATCTCTCTCCCCCAGTCTTGGTGAAGTGACTCACTGGTGGGCCCTGACACTCTGGAAGTCTTCCCGAGAAGTGGACATCAGTCTCTGACAGTGAGTTGCCCACACACACTAAATCTGGGGTAGAAAGAGAGGCTTCCCATAAAGGCAATGAAGGGTATTTTTAGATAGATGTTGGTTCACACTTAATCCCTCCCAAGCAACTTTTCTCCCCCTTTCTCTTTTCTATCCTCTTCCTGTCCTTCCTTCTCTTCTTGCTTCAAGTTTCTAGTTCTCTTTGCCTCATTTTTTTTTTCCTGCTGGTGCTATCTGGGCTTAAGGAAAACAAAAAACGAAAACAAAACATGGGGTCCATTCGTATGCTGTAACCCAGTCCTTTAAAAAACCAGGGTGACTTCCTTGAATGGAGGGCTGTCTTAAGCTGTCTTTGCCTGTAGAGGAGCGATTCCCAGGGCCTGCCATTGTTTCTCTCTCTTTCAGCTTGTGCAGTCTGTGCTCCATCTGCATTTTGGGCAAAACCACCCCCACTTCTCAGCCAGTCAGCTATTGTTTTTTTTTCCCTTCTCCAGAGGCCAAGCAGACCTTCTAGTCTCAGCGTAACCCTCATTACCGAAGTATTATTAATCCTGCATGCGCTGCTTGGTCACGAATTAAAATCTTAGTACTGCCATACTTTCATCCCTGGTAAGCATTAGGTGTTTTAGGTTTTCTTTACCTTAGCGGTTTGTAAAAGTATTTACCAATGATAGGAAACTTGAAAATTTATCTTAAGGAAGCAAAATAAAAAATCACTCGTAGCAGAGAGAAGAAACTTAAGGGGTTCCTTTCTTCTTTTTTTTTCCCCCGGAGCTGAGGACTGAACCCAGGACCTTGTGCTTGCTAGACGAATGCTCTACCACTGAGCTAAACCCCCCAACCTCTCCTTTCTTCTAGATAAGCACTGGAGACTTACTCTGCAACCTCCACCCTCTCCTCTCCCTCCTCCGTCACACGCTAATATACACATTTACTTTTAACACACATTCCTTTCCAAGAATTCTAAATCCTTACGGACTGAACTAAATTGTCTATTCTTCTGACTTTATATCTTTTTATTAGGTTGTTATTTTTATTTTATGTTCGTTGGTAGTTTACCTGCATGTATGTTTGTGTGAGGGTGTCACATCCCTCTGAACTGAACTTAACAGACAGTTGTGAGCTGTCATGTGGGTGCTGGGAATTGAACTCAAGATCCTCTGGGAGAGCAGCCACCTAGTCATCTCTCCAGCCTCCTGACTAATATAATAACTTAAAGATGAAGAGTAAGGTCAGATTTTAAAATCTCATTACTGAGTCAGTCTGGCCTCAACAAGTAGAGGAGTGAGGATGTCTGGAGAGGGCTAAGGCTGCCTTCTGGTACTCTGTGCAGCTCCCTCAGGGCAAGCTAAGCCAGCAGGTCCTGTGGAGCAGCAGCGCGTGTCTTGAAGAGGCCAGGTGAATGCCTCTCCCTTAAGAAGAATCTGGAGAGGGGTTGGGGATTTAGCTCAGTGGTAGAGGGCTTGCCTAGCAAGCGCAAGGCCCTGGGTTCGGTCCCCAGCTCCGGGAAGAAGCTGGAGTGTTAGTGTTGGAGGAAATGCTTTCTGATACTAGCTTCAGTGTGACATCTTCCTGAGGGATGGAGGTCAAAGTTCACTCATGGAGGAGCTGGTGTAGCCATCTGTTCTGACAACACTGTCGTTCAGAACCAAGGCACAGGGACTGCCCCATTCCCACCCAATGCCCAGTGCTGCTGCTTCACCTTAGACCGCCTTTTAAATTTCTAATTTTTTATGTATGTGCACCTGTGGATTTGTCACTTGTGTGTGTGCCCGCAGAAGCCAGAAGAAAACATCACATAGGTCCACTGGAGCCAGAGTTACAGGTGGCCGTGAGCTGCCTGACTTTGGTGCTAGGAATTGAACCTGGGTTCTTTAGCATCAGACAAAGCATTCTTTTTTTTTTTTAAAGATTTATTTATTTATTATATATAAGTACACTGTAGCTGTCTTCAGACACACCAGAAGAGAGCACTGGATCCCATTACAGATGGTTGTGAGCCACCATGTGGTTGCTGGGAATTGAACTCAGGACCTCTGGAAGAGTAGTCGGGTGCTCTTAACCACTGAGCCATCTCTCCAGCCCCCAGACAAAGCATTCTTAACCTGAGCCCATTGCGCCAGTTCTGTAGATCTTTTGGTATTTCACAGTGAACTTTGCTGTGGCCAGTCTCTCTCCTGGACGGTGATCTTGGTCTCCATCCTGGGCTTTTCCTAATTGTTAATTCCCAGGTTGTAGACCCTAATTCCCACCTATCCTGTTACTTACGGAGCAAGCATTAGCTAATGTGGAAAGTGGCTAATGTTATGGCAAGAAGACCAAGAGCCCTAAGCTCAAATCTGACTCTCAGTGGGATGGTGATGGAGGAGTCATAAGAAAAGAGAGACAAACGGACTGCTGATTAGGTGGCCAGGGGACAGTGTTCCCTGTATGTGGTTTTTAGCTTATGACATCATTAAGCTGGGCCACCTGGTTTCCTCCGTGGTACACCCATTCTTCAAAAGCTAGTTAGGGGGCCGGAGAAATGGCTCAAAGGGTTAAGAGCACTGATTGCAATTCCCAGCAACCACATGGTGGCTCACAACCATCTGTAATGGGATCTGATGCCCTCTTCTGGTGTGTCTGAAGACAGCTACAGTATGCTCATCATATAAATCAATCAATCAATCAATCAATCAATCAATCATAAAAAAGAAAAAGCTTGTTCCAAATCCCGAGAATTATTAGTGAATGTTCTAGAGGTTTTGTGGCAGGCAACCCGAGTTAAGAAAGTTATCTTGGGTGTGTTCAGTCCTCATGTTTCCCAATGCCAACTTTCCTGTCTCAAGGCTCCTTTGTGGTGACAATGCAGGGTCACATCTACAAGTTCTGAGTTCCTGAGTCACTTTACTTTAAATGAGCCATCATTAGCCCCATACAAGGGAAGCAGCACTGTCCTTTGGTTATCTTTGCTAGAAGTCAGTTAACCCTTAGGATGCCATCCCCCTTTCCCCCTGCTGTACTTAGCCCCCTGCTCTCTCTGAGTGCACTTTTCCTATGACTGTCACTCTTCGCCACCCCCCACCCCCAATCCATGTTGGAGTGAAGTGTCAGAGAGAAAACGATATCCTTTTAAACCCAGCTACCCAAAGCCTGCAAATGAGATGAGAAAAACAGGCTGATTAGAGAGCACAGATTGCTGCCATCCATGCATTAATGGAGGAGTTCAAAGAAGGTGACTCAGGAAGTGGTTAGAATTTGGCTACTATCTATGGTTTTAACAGGGATGGAAAGGGCCGAGAAGAGGAGGCCTTCTGAAGAGGGTAACCAACAGGTGCTTTTGGAGAAACAATGTATTTCAACTGTTCTGATTTGGACTTGTTTTTAGTGAATTTTGTTGTTGCTGGTCTGTTTTGTTAGACAAATGCTGGCCGCCTCCCCCACCCCCTACCCCCCACAGGTCTTGGTGTGTGCTAGTGAGTTTTGTTGTTGTTGCTGCCCTTTTATTTTGTTAGGTATGTTGTTGCCCCCTCCCTCCCACAGGTCTTGGTTTTGTGCCATAGCCCAGGTTGACCTTTGTACTCTTTGTACTCGAGGCTGGCCGCAGGCATGAGTAATCTTCCTGTCTCAGCCACTTGAGGGCTGGGAAGATGGTTTTTGTTTTTTGTTTTTTTTCTGTCACTCTGGTCCTGGCTCCAAATGATTTCCAAGTGACATTAAAAGCTGACTGGGACTTCAGGAAAAAAAAAGAAGAGTGGCCGTTTGGATGCAGCAGGGGAGGCTTAGCTTTTAGACAAAAAGGATTTCATCAACTCAGATGCTCAAAATTGTTATGCCACCTTGTAAGTCATCCGCCTCTCTGTTGCTATGACAAAATCCCAGGGTAAATGCAGTTAAAGGGAGAAAAGGTTTATTTTGGCTTGCTGCTTTGGAGGGTTTTGTTGGGTCCTGCTGTTTGGACCTGTGGTGGTATAATCCATCTTGGTGAGAATACACAGTGAAAGAGGCCACTTCCTGTCACGAGGACCAAGAAACAATGGACTGGAGAGATTGGGGGTGGAAGGACCCATTATGCACTATGGCCTAACTTCCTCCTTTAAGACTCACTCAGATTTCAACCACCTTTCAATAGTGCCACAGCTGGTGGTCAATCATAAGGGATGGGTCTTCAGGAGCCATTTCCAAATCAAAGCAAGGACTGTGGTTTACTTTGAACCTCTTCCCACAGATCTAACAGGCAGCTCTCTGACCATCATTCTTATTTCCAAAATGCTATGGATCCTTCTCCCTGATACCTCTAGGAGCTCAAGGAGACATACATGTCTGGAGATCAGCTCTTGTCTGTGTCTCGGGTGCCTTTTGTGTTGCTAAGCTGTTGACGGTCTGTAGCAGAGGATCTCTTTTCTGTGGTCTCATGGGTTTTGTGTTTTCGGTTTCAAGAGGTTTTTCTCTGACACGCACAGCTGACCTTATAGCATGGGAACGGAGGGAATGAGACTGAATCATGTTAGGAACAAGAAAGGTCTCAGCCCTAGCTGACTGGCTTCAGCTCCAGCCCAAACATCGACAGGACGGAGATGAGCCTTCATCCAGTGCTCTGAGCACATGAGAAGCAGCTTTCTTCTGGGCGGGGCTAGGGTTTGATAATTGTCTGTTGGTCAGGGTGTGGTTTCAAAAGATGTTTTCCTTCTTGTGCTCTGCATCTTGCCTTGAGGTTTACAGGCTAATGAGTGGTAAGTTAATCCAGGAACTGCTGAGGTGTTGTCTTGCATAAATGTCTTCCTGCCCTTGTGATTTTGTCTCGACCTCTTGATAAGGCTGAGGGACTATGGAGATCCAGCTGCCCAGAAAACATAACCCAGGGTCGATTGTGCCAGCCAGCAATAGGCCTAGTAAACTGCGTAAAGTCCCAGGATGAAAAACACTTGTAACGTGTGCCCCGGTGCCAAGTTTAGAAGAATTCGATCCAAGGGTTAAGGCAGCTGAAGGGACCAATACAATACAAAGGTGGATGCCATGGCTTTTACCTCGAAGTGTGTTTATAGTAGAATTTGGGCTTTGAGTGTTTCCTAAGTAAATTGGGCAAATGTTGTCAGCTCCCAGACATCATTGATCTTTAGCAAGCTAGAGAAAAGCTAAGAACGTCTTGCTTGTCTGTGTGACCCCCCACCCCCACCCCGCCCTGGGTTGGGGACTGTGAATTTCAGTTTAACTTAGAACACATGCTGTGACCTTGTATTGGTTGTGTGATACCCGCGTGATTCGGGAGACCTCTGAGGGCATTTTATGGCTATTCCCTAAGTAACAATACCTCACTTCCTGTCATTTGTATGGTCACCCTGAACCCCCAACTCTCTTGGCTTGGTGTTCCTCTTTCTGTAAACTTTTCTGACCACGTGGCCTCACTGATGTTTTCCAGCCAAGCTGTTATCGGTGTGATTTCACAGGAGTGATGGTTAGTCTTCGTGACAGGCTGTTTTTCAAATCATCTAGGAGTTTGGAGTGGCACAGCACCTGTTGGCTGTGCCTGAGAGTTTTTCCTGAGAGGATTACTGAGACCACCTTGAACATGGGTGGCACCATCACATTGACTTGGAGACCAAGATGTCACAGAAGACGGGAAAGCTGCAGAAGCCCCTTTCTCTCCTTCCCCGCTCAACTTGATGTGAACATCTGTGATGTGACCCTTTGCTACCAGAACGCATTGGCCTCCATGCTCTGCATTGTGAGCCAAAATGAATGCTTCTTCCTGAGGCAGTGATGTTAAGTGATTTGGACCGCAGTGATGTTAAGCAGTTGGTAACAGGTTAAGGGCCCAAAGATGATTTGCCTGTGTGTCCCTGCATGTTTCATCCCTAACCATCTCTTCTTTAGGCTGGCTGCTAGCTGGGATGCATTTAAGAGCCTGCCATGTTCTAAGAGCATGCTAATTTACCTCTCTAGCACCTACATTCGTTTGTACTAACTCCCTCAAAGAGGTTAGCCTCTGGTCATGCTCTCTTGGCTTTGTCCTTCTCTGCCCTGCATTGGAGCAATCTCCTAGCTTGCGTGGTGAGCCACCAAACTTCATGCAGGTTCACGGTGTCTTGGGTCTTCTTTATTTCTTCGTCCCCTCCCAGCCATACATGCTGTAGAAGGGAAGGGAAATTACCCTCATGCCTCCTCAAAATAAAAATAAATAAATAAATAAATAAATAAAAACAAAAAAACCACTTTTAAACAGAGAAAAGGCATGCAAGTTTATTAATATGCAGAAAGATAAGGCAGTGGTGTGAACAATAAATCTCAGTCTTGTGTTTACCCAGTTGCTTCTTAACATGACCACAAGGGTAGGAACCTGAGACAGTTCTGAGAGATTTTGAATGGTTATGGGCAGAATGAGCTGAGACAAGCTATTGTCTCAGCTATTGGGATTCGAAGGAATCTAGCGATAGATATTTCTTCTGAGTTTCACTCAAGTTTCAAAAAAATTTTTTTTCTGAGACAGGATGGCAGTCAGGCTAGGGTGGGGAGGCACCCAGTTCCATTGTGCAGCGAGGGATTCCAGTTAGACATTCTGGTTTCCTCCAGATTAGACTGTACGTGCTCAGACCATACCGTAACTTGGTTCTCTGAATCCTAACAGTATTATTAATTACTTCTCTGCTGTGATAAAAAAAAAATGACCCGGGTAACTAACTTAAGAGTTTATTTAAGTTTATGGCTCTAGGGTGTGTAAGAAAACACAATGGCTGGGACACAGGCTAGCCCACAGCCTTTGTGTAGGCAGGCTAGGAAACTGAGAGTTTATACCTTTAACTGCAAACATGAAGCAGAGAGAGAGAGCATGGCATGAGGCTTTTAGTCCCCAAGCCCACCACCATTGGCATGCTTCTTTAGCCTGGGTTTCAGTACCTAAACCACCCTAAACAGCTCCACAAGCCAATGCTTGAGACTGTGGGGGACATTTTTCATTTAAGGTATCACATAGAGATGCTTTACACTAGACACATGCTGGATCCCATTGCGGCAAGTGTCCAGGCACCAACTGCTACTGCGTTGATTCACAGAGTTTCACATTCCTTAATTCAGGCACCACTGTTGTGCTTCCTGGGATCCACCACTCTGACTGTCTTACATGCTAACCATGTTACCAAAAGCACCCAGGCAAAACTCTACCATTAAGATAATAGCTAGGGGCCAGCAATATAGCTTGGAAGGAAAACTCTGTTGCTGCCAAGCCTGATAACCTGAGATTGACCTCCCCCACGTCCCCCAGAAGATTCCATGGAAGGAGATCACTTATCCCCACAAGTTGTCCTCTGACCCCCACATATACAATGTGGCATGCCCATCCCCAGTAAAATAAAATGACATAGATGAAAAAAACGAAAGAGACAACTTATGACCCAGTGTCCTGTCCTGAGGGACAATACAGGGGCCACCTCTATCACTACACACGGGCTCTGTCCTTCATGAAACAGTTCTAGGAAAAGCTTGCCCCGCCCCCTTCTGCCAGTTATAAATGCTCTTTCCCTCCACTGTGCTTGACTTGGGAATGTTGGTATTTTAGGCTGGGGGATGGCGCCTCATTCCCAGCATGGATGGAGCACCTCCTTGGGTTCCACCTCCAGTATCACCACGACAAAACCAACAGAACTCGCTCCCTCCTCTGACTCACTTGATTGGACAGCAACGAGCTGGTGTTTACCTTACCGAAAACGATCAGTGTGTTATGATATGATAATTATAAATACGCCTCGCAGAACCAGGGGTCTTTCAGCTTGGGTTCAGGAAATGTCTCCGTACAACCTGTAATTTTCCTGAGTGGCTTGTGACCCATAGCTTCTCCAAAGGCTCCGCTTTCCTCACCTCCCAGAGGAGCCCCAAGGAAACCACTGTTGGCTGTGGATGTTGCTTTCCCCTGCAGGCTCACCCTCCCAGCTCGCAATATCTGCGCACATCAGCTTTAAGTGTTCGCCCTCTGAACGGTCTCCTGGAGCCGTTCTACTAGCTCTTCCACTTCTGTTCTAATTCTTGTAAACTCTGCTATCCTTAAACAGGAAGAGGATGTTCAAGACTCCAGCAGGGCTAGGCAGAAGGGTGTGGTTGGTAGGGTCAAAGACGTCCTGACTGCTGCTGGAATGGGACCCTAGGAGACTTGATCTTTATTCCTAAACATCTTAAGTGTAAGGTCAACCCTTATAGACTTCACACATACCAGCTCTACACCCCCCCCACACCATGTGTACGTTTCCATAGTGTATATGATATAAATGTGAAGAACCCTGCTTCTATTCTACAGACGTCCCACACAAGCGACACAAGTGATACCTCGTCACCCTAGTTCCTTTTGGGTTGATGCTGTTTTGTGTGATGTTTGTCCCCCAGGTCCCACTACAGTGAGAAAATGGCAGCTACAGGAACTGAAGCAAAGGACCTGGAAAACCATCACAAGTAAGACTGACCCGGGCTGGGCTGACTTGGTTGTGCTGTTCTGTGCTGTGTGGTGCTGGTTTCATTAAACATCCTCTAGTAGACTCACTTTTCCAAGTTCTTTACCTGTGTTAACGTATGACTCTCAGAATGGTGCGTGAGGGCTTTGGAGGGCTTACAGATTCAGGTCTGGGAGTTTCTGTGCTTAGCCCTCAGGACATGTGACCCAGAAAGCCAGACAGTTTAGTGCTTAGCTATGTGCGTAACAGGTTTTCTTCTATATGTGGCATTTTTTTTTTCTGAGACAAAAATCTACTGTGTATCTCCTAGCCCCATCTTTTTTCTGACTCTTGAATGGTTTTCTCCTGCTTTGTCGTTTCGTGAGTTCTCTTAGATTTAGGTTTTTTTTTTAAAGAGCTAAACATCTGTGTCTTTCTCTGACTCCAGTGTGTGTGTGTATGTGCTCCTGCACATACACCCCAGGGTCTGAGCACGCTGTAGTAAGTGCATACTCTACTCGGAGACACACCTCAGACCTCCTGCCTGGGTTTGAAGTCCACTGAGCCTTTCTAATATCCTTACCACAGGGTTTGTCCACTATCTGCTTGCCGGAGCCCTGAGGTGGCCGCCATCCAACTTCAGTGGCTTCAGTAGGGCGAATGATTAAGGTGGCAATAAGCGTGATAAACACAGTTGAAATTGAGGGAGACTAAGTATTTTTGTCCTTGTTTTGTTGAGTCCTTCAAACAGTCTAGCTCACGCACATGTTAGTGAATTTTGAAATCATGGCTGTCTTCATGGTTATACACTGCTTCCTTCTGCTCTTCCTGGAACTGACAAACAAGAAAAAGGGTTTTTCTGTGTGTGGCTGAGTTGTCTTAATCACATCCTGTTGCGTCATTTCGAGGCATAGAGTTGGCCCTTCTGTTTCATATTTCATATTCGACACATCCTGAAGGAGGATATGGCCGAGTGGCTGAAAGATGTGTTATGATGGTTGGAATTTCGGATTGTTTTAGAGATCAAAAATGCTTTCTGGGAAAGTCTAGCTGTATTTGCTGTGCATTTGGTCCTACAAGAAAGAAAGGGCTTCCTCACACTATTAAGAAGCCAGGAAATCTGACAGGAGAATTGGGTCAGCAGATGGGCACATGCTGTACCTTGGCTAGGTGCTTGCTCTTCCCAAAGGTTTCCACAGCACCTTTGCCCAGGGTGCGGTCAGCAGTGGCCCTGCGTGTGTGACTGGTGTGTGCTGTGGATAGCTGAGCGCTAACCTTGTTAGTGAAGCAGTCTGCCCACCCACTTCTTATGCCCTTGATGAGAGAGCTCTGTCTTAACACTTATCTTTTTGTATAGCAATCTCTTGAAAAATTTCATATGTTGACTTAATCTGGACATTACTCTAGAGGAATAGACTGGAGTGGGGCTTTAGAAACATGGACGGGGCACAGAGAGAAGGAGAAGAGGGAGCCTCCGGTGATTACCATTGAGGTTGACTGACTACCAGAAAGAAAAGCAGTGAGGACTGATGGAAATAATCAGAACAGGTCTGATTCAACCTTCAGCTTTGTGCATCTCTGTCTCTCTGTCTCTGTCTCTGTCTCTGTCTGTCTGTCTCTGTGTGTGTGTGTGTGTGTGTGTGTGTGTGTGTGTGTGTGTGCGCGCACGCTCTTGAGTTAGATTGAAGAGAAAGTGACACCAGTTGGTTCTGGGCAGAAAGACTCAGAAGGAAGGAATGGTAGCTACGATTGCTCCATACTCAGGACCTGTACCTGTCTTCATTCTGCCAAGAAAAACCCATTTGGAAACCAGGAGTCATGTGCTGTTGAGGCAGCTGTGGAGGCTGGCTCTGAGGAAGCTTGGTAGGATAGAGCAGGAATCATCCAGTCCTGGGGCACTTGTGTTTGTAAATAAACTTCACTGAAGTATAATACCACGTGTTTGCCTTTCTTGTCTCTGTTGCTTTCAGGAGACAGTGGCAGACTGTGACAGAAGCTTAATGGCCTATGGCCATATTTACCATCTGGCCTTCTCTTAAATAAAGTCTGCCAACCTCCCTTTAGAGCAGAATCATGCTGTCCTGTAAAAGTAGTTAGATTCACATACAAAGTGTTTTTGTTGCCCCTCTGAAGAAAAGCAAAATGGTAGGATGTTACACCATGACAAGTTTTTAAAGCAATTTTATTTATTTTTTTTTAAATTTACAATCTAGCCTTCTTCCCCTCCTAGTCCCCCCTCCCACAGTTGCTCACCCCATTCCTCCTCCTTCTGCCCCTGAGAGGATGTTCCCCCACCACCAGGTCTCCCCCTCCCTGGGGCCTCAAGTCTCTTGAGGATTCAGCCCATCTCTCACTGAGGCCAGACAGTTCTCTGCTACATATGTGTCGTTGTGATGGTGGTGGTGGGGTTTGGACAAGCTCTTGTATGTTGCCTGATTGGTGGCTCAGTGTCTGGCTCCCAGGGGGCATCATGAGAATTTTTAAAGAAAAAAAATGTAAGGTTTATTTTACGTGTTTTGTCTGCACATATGTATGTGCCCATTGAGGCCAGAAGAGTAATGGATTCCCAGATGTTTGTGAGCCACCACTTGGGTACTGGGAGTAGAACACTGGTCCTCCTACAAGAGCAAGTGCCCTAAACCATGAGCCATCTCTTCATACCCTCAGGACAATCTTGGTGTCATTAGTGGTAGCTAGTGTAAGGCAGGAAATAGTCATATTGGCATCCGCTTGGAAAGGTTATCTCTGGCAACAGTGGGGACATTTTCTTTTTCTGTGTGTATTTCCAATAGTGAATGTATTACGTTGGAAACAGTCAAGTTTCTGTGTTGACTGTAGCCGAGTGGGGTAGCAGCTAGCATTCTTTGTATCGGATGATTTACCAGTTTGCTCTTGATAATTCTGTTGGCTCTTCTGGGGTTTATTAAAAGGAAGAAGGTAGGCAAGTAGGGCCCTTCCCAGAGACGTTGCATCTCTTCTCCATCATGCGTCTCCCACACCTCATGTAAATGGAACATATCCATGTTAACCCTGGCCTTTACACACCCATGCTCTATAAACCTCTCACTTTTCGTTTCTAGCAGTGACTGCCTCGTCCAGCTTTCAAATCCAAACATAGCCACGATGAAGGAAGACGTTCTCTACCATTTCAACCTCAGCACTAGCACACACGATTTCCCCGCTATGTTTGGAGATGTGAAGGTAAGAACTCCAGGCTTTGATTCTAAGGACTGTCTTACAGTCAACTTCCTCCTTGATACAGCCGCACCGTCTCACTGCTGACAGGCAGGAGACAAGGACTTCATTATATCTTTTTTTTTTCCCCCCCGGAGCTGAGGACCAAACCCAGGGCCTTGGGCTTGCTAGGCAGGCGCTCTACCACTGAGCTAAATCCCCAACCCTGCGTTCTATCTTTATTAGACTTCTGCCAAGTGATATCTTGCGTTTGTATGAATTAGCAAGCAAAGGAGAGAACGAGTGTTAACAACTGCAGCGTCAGTTTCTGCTTTGTCTCCTGGGACTTCATTTGTAAGCAAATGCATGTCAATCTCCTGAGCTGTACCATGGTCTACCCTTAGAGTTTCAAGTACTCCGAAGATGAAGGCAGGAGTTTGGAGGGGAAACCTAGACGATGTCTCGAGAGCTGTCCATTTCCCAACACTTAGTTGAGAAGAGGGAACTGGGAAGGTGTAGTCATTCTGGAGACTGTATGATGCCCGCCTGCAGCTGAGGGTGTATATTAATATTACTGTTTCTTAATTATCTGAGGGCCGATGTTGATGGAGACACTTCCAGCACAACGTCTTCAGTTCTCCGTGCTCATTTATCTTACATTTTTATAAAAGTCCTTCATTAACATTTGTTTCTAATCGACACCTAGCTGTGTGTGCATCCTTACAAGGAAAATTGTGAACTTCAGTTCGTGAATGTGATGTGAAGTGACAAGCAGGGTGGTTAGTCGGTTCACAACTCAGGAACTGATCCTTCTTTGGGTCAAGAACAATCAGAATCCTAGCTACTGGCTATTTTGCAATTTACATTTGATTGTTAACTCCAGTGAACAATATTATTAAAATAGCACTCATCATTGTCTAATCCTGATAATGATGAATTAACTCATGGAATTAAAAGCCAAGATGGGGTCGGAACCCCCATACTGGGCCCCGTCTGCCTCGGTAGAGCTCACTTTTGGTAGCAAATGGTGAGCAGCTTTCATGTTTTCTTCATTCGTTCAATTTCCATTTATCCCAATATTGCTAATTTATGTCTTTATTTCCCGCTATGGACGTGCCCTTTCAGGTTTAGAGATGCATTTCTTTCTTTTATCTTCAGATCCCATTAAATCACTTTTTATTACTTACTATTCTTTGGCTAAATAAAAATCTCTTAGATGAGACTTTGCAAAATGAAGGTTTGACTTCTCCACCTACAAAGTCCCAACCCACCCCTGGGCTTCTATTCTCCAACTGTGGGGCTCTCCAGTCATTTTAGTCCAAACCCAAACTTCCTTCCAGCACACTAGGCTGCCTCTCACCTGTTATGTAAGACAGCAAGATTGTGGTCATTGTACGAGTGACACTGAGCTTTGTGTGCTTGTACTGAGCAGTGATCCCCGGATCAGTTCTATTAAAACTCATCGGGAAAGTGGATTCCTCAGTCCCCTCAGATACACCTGGTACAGGTCAGGCCAGAAAACTTGCTAGGAAGTTCCCAGAGGACCCCAAGGTTGCTGGTGAACTTCGCAGACCCTTGATGGCACAGTGTCCTAACGGGGTCCCCGTTCTCTGGTTGCAGTTTGTGTGTGTTGGTGGAAGCTCCTCCCGGATGAGCGCCTTCATCAAGTATGTGGCCGCAGAGCTGGGCCTTGACCACCCAGGGAAAGAATATCCCAACATCTGCGCAGGCACTGACCGCTATGCCATGTATAAAGCCGGGCCCGTGCTGTCTGTGAGCGTGAGTACTTACTTGCCTTTCACTGGGATGTGGTCTCCACGCTGTGCCCCACACGTTTGCATGTGGGAACAGCTGATCAGCTGGCGCCCTGACATTTGTTTACTGTAAATGGCTGGGAGCTTAGGGAACTTTCAGCAGTGGGGACCTGGGCGTGAGTAAGTCCTAGGCTCCAGCCTTGGAGGCTTAGTTTCCTGGAAAGCCTAGGTATACAAAAGCAGATACTCATGCAAATATGCACAGCTGTCCGCTCAGTGGGGGTGGGGGTGGCGGTTCCGGGGCGGGGCTTCCCTGCCAGGCTCAGGGCTATAAGAAGTGCTACATACCAGGTCTCTATGCCTCTTTTTTTATCTCACAGGGACTGACCTACTTTAGGACACAGGTTGATTGAGCAATAAAATCTCCAGTATCCTATTAATGAGGTGATTTTTTTCTAGCTCTGATTTTGATGGCAGCAATATTATATATGATATTATATTGGGGAGGAAAGGGTTTATTCACCTTACATGTCCACATTGCTGTTCCTCACCAAAGGAAGTCAGGACTGGAATTCAAGCAGGTCAGGAAACAGGAGCTGTTGCAGAGGCCATGGAGGGATGTTACTTACTGGCTTGCTTCCCCTGGCTTGCTCAGCTTCTCTCTTATAGGGACAGCCCAGAGATGGCACCACCCACAATAGGCTGGGCCCTCCCCGCTTGATCACTAATTGAGAAAAATGCCTTACAGCTGGGTCTCATGGAGGCATTTCCTCAACTGAAGGTCCTTTCTCTGTGATAATGCCAGCTTGTGTCAAGTTGACACACAAAACCAGCCAGTACTACACACACACACACACACACACACACACACACAATAGAAAACAATGATTTGATAAAATAGTGAAAAACTGAAGATCAGGAATGGATTCCCTTCCTGTTGAGATTTGTGTCTTGATTCTAGTCAGTTAAATATCCAAGTATATCGGTCATGTGGACTCATCTGATGACAAAGGCATCTTGTGGAAGCATTGTCTGCGTGTGACATTCTGGAAGGGGTCCTTTGGCAATAAGGTTCTTCCATAAGGGCACAGCGGCTCAGGGAGGGGATGGTGTGTTAGGTGTGGTGTGGGAGGGTCGTTGGAAGGCATGTGGAGTGGGGTCGCATTGCAGAGTCAGGGAGGAAATGAAGGAGACAGAAGTACAGTCCATAGATTATCTGATGACAAGGACTGAGGAACCAGACAGGTATCTTGTTTTGCTAAACTGGAGAGGGCAGGTGAAAAGTTCAGTAGGGAAGCCTTATCCGGTATGGTGGCCTGTGTACATGGCTTCAACTATCAGGAAGAAAGTAGCTACTTCCTGCTGGTACTACTAGGTTGTATGAGTCAAAGGAGGTACGTATAAGACAGCTCTGCTTCTGTTTTGAAGTCTGTCTTCATTCCCATGATTTATTTAGTCGAAGTGCACCGCATAAAACATACAGCAGTCTCCTTCCCCACATGGGCTTTGTTCCAAAGACCCCAGTGGAGGCCTCGAAGCAGGAGGGTATCAAAACCGATAAATAGGAATATTCCTTTTATAGACACAAACCTCTGGTGCCTTGTACGGTGTGCGTTAGGTATAGCGAAAGGTACAGCCGTAATGACTAATAAAGCAGACTCATTTTAACTGTAATATAGTAAAATGTATGTGAATGTTCCCTCGAAATCTCATCCGTGCAAAGCTTAGTTGATCTTGGGTGGCTTGGAATGCAGTGCCCATTGTTTGGAGGGATTTCTGCGTGCATTGACAAGAGAGCAGCATTGGGCTCAGCCTCTGCATTTCTCTCTGTTTTCAGCATGGCATGGGCATCCCTTCCATTGGGATCATGTTGCATGAGCTCATCAAGATGCTGTACCATGCCAGGTGCTCCAACATCACCATCATCCGCATTGGCACTTCAGGAGGGATAGGTGAGGACCAATGAAGGGTTCTGGCCCTGTGTGTGGAGGGGCCAGAGCCCAGAACCTGCTCCAGCATGATGTGGGTCAATACAGGGTTGGTTAAGGGCCTTCCTTTCTGCCTGTCTCCTCTCATTCCATCAAAGTGTGTATGAGGGGTGGGGTGGGCTACAAAGCTAACCAAGGGATCCTGAAATTAGCTCAAAGGTACCTAATCATTGACCAAAAAAATCCTATACAAACACACAACCAACCAACCTAAGAAGCAGAGAGGATTTGAAGACTTCGAAACATTGAAGAGTGTTAAACTGTGTCCTGATCCGTTTTCTGTTATAAAGACAAGGTCTGCTTTGGCCTTGCGATTATACTCAGCTGAGTAAAGCCTTCCTGCCAGAGTCTAGTGAGGGCACAGGCTTCATCATGTATGAGAGATGGTGGGTCCTGTGAGCTTACCCACCGTTCATTTCAGTAAACGAGTCAATCCACTCCTATGGCGGAGCCAGTCACTTCTCCCAGGTCCCACCTGCTCGAGTCTCTCTATTTCCTTCACAGTGGCGACTATTTTATTGTGGCTTTCGGCAGTCAGGTCTGTGTGTGTGTGTGTGTGCGCTGGGCAGTGACATACCCTAGCAGTAAGTAAAAGTCTCTGAAGCAATTTTATTTTAAAATAAGGGTTGCCATAGGAACTGGTTTCTTGTGATTATTGTTCCCGCAAGGGACATGATAGGAATAAGTAAACATTGATAGGAAGCTGTGTTGACTCTGGGGATAGTACGGCCTTAGATTTCAGCATCCAGGTCTCTACATTATTCTTGGGAGGTAGAGTTCCAAACTCCCCAACAGCGGCCATATTGCATAAGAAAATAAAAACCCAAGAGAAAAGAGCAGGGTATTTTACTTATAAACATTCGTGTCCTCCATGAGATCGCACCTCCAATGCTGGTACAGTGGAGATGGTTGTTACTGAATCAGAGGAAAAACAGGCTAGTCAGGAGTTGGAAAAGCTTGAGGCTGTGTTTGGGGTACATGGCGGGGTGTCTATACTTTTCCCTGCTTTTGTATCCGGTTGAAAGTTTACAGAGTAAAGATATAATCTGGAATGATTCAACTAACCTGGTTCACCTGGTTGGTAGCGTGCTAGTCAGAGGCAATGCCTCGAAGAATAGAAACATCGGGTTAAAGGCTGCAGAGTCCCTGGTGGGATTGCTCTTCTCTGCTTCTCTCTGCTTCCAGCAATGGTGCTGTACAAATTCCCACTCAGAAAAAGCTCTTAGTAGGAGAAGGGATGGAATGGCTTTGAGCATACGCCGGGGGCCTCAGTACTTGGCTTTGCCGATGGATTCTGTTGGTTGCGCCTGTGTCCCACTGAGCTGCTTTGTCACCCTGTGTCACCGTGATACTCGGATCTTCCTCAGGTCTGGAGCCTGGCTCTGTCGTCATCACTCAGCAGGCAGTGGATGAGTGCTTCAAACCAGAGTTTGAGCAGATTGTGCTGGGAAAGCGGGTGACTCGAAACACCAGCCTGGACGCGCAGCTGGTACAGGAGTTGATGCAGTGCTCCTCAGACCTGAACGAGTTCCCCACTGTTGTGGGTAACACCATGTGCACCTTGGACTTCTATGAGGGTGAGAGGAAGTGAGGGCGTGTCTGGTCTAGGGATCCCTCGCCTACCCCAAGCCTGCTGTGTGATGGTGTGGCTACCTCTGCTGGGGCATCTGCCTCTTCATAGTATTTCTGTGATGGCTGTAACAGCAGTTGGGTCCTCTCAGCCCCATGCCTTAATGGCATGTATAGCATGGTGCCCAAGTGTAGTAGGCTTTAACTATGTTCTTGTGGTTCTCTTCATGCGCTACAGGGCAAGGCCGCCTGGATGGTGCCCTCTGCTCCTACACAGAGAAGGACAAACAGGCCTATCTGCGTGCAGCCCATGCCGCAGGTGTCCGAAATATCGAGATGGAATCTTCAGTGTTTGCCACCATGTGCAGTGCCTGTGGCCTGAAAGGTAAGCCGATGTGGCCTTTCTCTTTCTCTTTTGCTGGCCCATCGTGGATGGGTCCTCCTGAGAGTACCCCAGTGTTGAATTCTCACTTTTTTTTTCTTTTCTTTTTTTTGGAGCTGGGGACTGAACCCAGGGCCTTGCGCTTGCTAGGCAAGCGCTCTACCACTGAGCTAAATCCCCAACCCCGAATTCTCACTTTTTTGTCTCCCTTGGCCAGCTTCTGACCAAGGTCTCATCCCTGTAGTCCTGGTACACATAAAATGTCTTCATTATCCCCCTGCAAACACAGGACAGGATCCTCAGTGTTCTTGCAGATTCCACTGAGAGGGGTTAGAAAGATGGCGATGGGATTTTCTGCTGCCCAGGAAGGTGTTCTAGTTATTTCAACGGACTTGGCTTTCTAGAGGGCTAATCCACGCTGTTGTCTAGTCCCGAACATCCTTCCAATTCAGCGTTACCTCTCATTACTGCCTGTGCTCCATGGTCTGGGACAACATATGCCCTCAGAGCTGCACAAAGCAGCCAGGTGCCAGCCCTGGAACCAACTGGATATTTTTTGAGTCCCAAAGGCAAAGGCATAATTGATAGAGTTGGGCACTGCCGGAGTTGCTAGAAGGTATGTTTCTAAGCCACTCCAGTCCATCCACACAGCCCTGTCCCTAGACTACACACTCCTGGTTTCCTGAGGTATACAACAGGATGATCCTCAGCCCCCAGGCCCTGGCCTTCCTCCTTGGTGAACTAAGGAAGGTGTCCATTGTGTGTTGATAAGGCCTTCTTTCTTTGCAGCGGCTGTGGTGTGTGTCACTCTTCTGGACCGTCTGCAAGGGGATCAGATCAACACTCCCCATAATGTGCTTGTGGAATACCAGCAAAGGCCGCAGCGGCTGGTGGGCCATTTCATCAAGAAGCGCCTAGGGAGGGCCTGAGACCCGTGCCTTTCTGCTCGGGAGACGTTTCTGCAACTCCTGGGCAATAAATCTATTTTTTCATAATGCACCGTGTGACTGACTTGGAGCATGCACTTTGTGGTATGCAACTGGGCTTTGTTTGCCGGTAAGAAATCTGATTAGACATAACAGATGATTCTCTTAGACATCATCGGAACATTTTCAGACCATTTAAACCTAATGGGGGTGGCTCTTCAGGACCATTTTAAATAAAGGAAAACTTTCAGCCTTTTATTTCATAGGTGGTCATTAAAGTAAGACATTTGGCAGTTGTACCATAAAATAGATCCCCACAGGTATCTTTAATTTTTTTTTTTTCGGAGCTGGGGACCAAACCCAGGACCTTGCGCTTGCTAGGCAAGCGCTCTACCACTGAGCTAAATCCCCAACCCCCATAGGTATCTTTAAAATTCTATAGTCATCCCTTGGTAGCTGACTTTGTCAGGGAGAAGAGCCTAGGAAAGCCATTCCAGAACCTGGATCATAACTTTCCTGTGGGATGTGGGATTTCACGACACAGATCTCATTCCCCAAGCCCCATTTCTACAAGTCATTGACTTCCAAGCTCTGGGTGGACCCAGGCAGTGCTATACCACCCTCTGCTGTCCAATTGAGGTAGTGCAAGTTACCTAACCAGAAATACAAGCACAGAGCCAGAGCCAGGCTTGCTGAATGGAAGTGTCTCATTTGCATCTGACTAGCCCCGGTATGCCTCTGCTGTCACCAGGGAGCTTGTGGAACTACTTGGGTCAATGGGGTCTCTGAACCTTGCAAACACTGTCAAACATGTCTCTGAATCTCTCCACACACCACCAAAGATTAGGCCTCTCTCAACCTACTGCTCTGCCCCACTCTGGCCATTTACTTTGTCCACTGGGGCTGTCTTCCTCTTAGCTCGCACGCCGTTCCCAGTACTGGTAGTAAGACTTTCCCTGAAGGAGAAGTGACAGCAGGGTGTCTTCCAAAAGCAAGGTACACAGAACTAGGAATGTGGATGAGTTTGCCCTAATGGACCAGTTCCTCCCATTTAGACATTCCCAGGGCCCTACTCTGCTTTTGGGCATCCTTTGCAGATGGGTTCAGAGAATGGCACCCCCTCCCCCAACCAAGTGAAAACTGCTAATCATGTTGCAGATAGAAATATAAAAACGTTACCACGATACTCCAGAGTTTACTCCCGAAACCATGACATTTGTTCCCATGTATCCCACTGTTTCCTATGTCCCTTCCTTTCCTGCTGTGCAGCCCAGACCTGTGACAGTAATCATGTCACCTACCAGAAAGGAATGGAGTGATGGTGTACTCTTACACATGATCTTTGCTACACGTCCTAGTAGCCAGATTTAACCTGTGTAAATGTGAGATTTGGGAATTCACCTTTGATCCTGAGCCTGCTGCCTTCACTGCTTGGAAGAAATCTTGCATGGCTCAGAAGATAAGGGAAAGAACATTCATGGTAGCGATGCTCTCCATAGCAAAGCTGGGAGCAGTGGCAACCACCCTGTGGCCAAGAGCAGCTGTGTACACTTTGATGTCCTTAGGTCCTGGGGTGTGGTAAATCTGATCCCCTTTTCATGTAAATGAAATCCCCTTTCATGTAAATGGATCCCCTTTTCATGTAAAATGATCTCAGACAAGGAGCCAACATTGCTGTATTCATCATCGGTTCCTGTATAGAGAAGTCAGAAACAGGCAAAACTAAAATGATACCACATTATGCAATAAAACTAGGAAAACAAGGGGCAAGATATCTCATCAGAGGTGGAGAAACCATTCTTGGGAATCTCCTTTGTGGGGAAGGTGGGCTGTCTTTGGGAGGCTCGGACCTCTAGAGCATCAGGTAAGTTCTGTTTTTACATCAGAATTTGCACATGTGAGGTCCTGCTTTGACATTTTTATACATACTTGTATGATCGCAATGAACAAGCCCCTGCCCTATGTATAACTTACCACAACCTGGGCTTCGCTTGGTTTTTAAAACAAGCCGTGTAGAGTGAGCAAACATCACTGAGGTACCTGTATTAAGTATTTTCCAGTTGCTAAAAGTGGATGTTTCTGACCAATCCTTATACAGTGGGTGCACACAGCAGATCAAGTCTTTTTTTAATTTAAAGTTGATAACTAATACTGGCCACAAAACTGTGACTTAGCACATCCATGACCGATGCTGCCTCAACCTCTCCCAGTTTCCATTATCCCCAAATATTAATGACATTGAGGCCTCAGGTGGACGAAGTCTCATTATTCACATAAGGTACAAACTGCTTTTCATATACTTAGGTACCCTTAGATGTGTGTTGTAAGCATGAGGACATGTGTGTAGAGGTGCATAAAGATGTTCACATTGGTATGCACGGCACACACCTATGCCAACATGCACATGTACACTCGTACACAGACACATGAATCTACCCAACAGGAGAAGAATAGAATTCAGTTCTCGTAAGTTCACACAGTAAGGATAGGGCAGGACCCTGGGCCCCTTTGAAACCTTTTGACACATTCAGTGGTGTGGCACAGCAAGGCTTCATGAGAAGCACATGAAACAGCCTGCCCGTGAGAGACCTTTCTTCACCACTGTATGAGTGAGAACTCAGAATTATCCAGGAGTGGATGCTGCACACATGGACTCCTGCTCTCATTTATCCAGTGATAAGAACGAAGACTGGTGATAACTTTGGGGCTTGAAGAGGTACCTATTCCTCCTGGGGTCTCTTGTTGGGTCCTCCAAAGGAGAGGATTATTGGTTATCCTAATAGCTAAGCTGAAGAGAAGCTGGATTCACAGACTGAGGCTTGAAAGATGGGGAGCGAACAGGATAAGTTTGTGTCACAATCTTGGGTACAACCAGGGCAGCATTGGGTTCAGGGAAGAGGCACCCCTGAAAAACCACAGTCTCTACCACACAGCCCAGCAATTCCTGTTTGCGACAGTGTTTCTCCAGCCCCACCCCATGAATTTGTGAACACATCCTTTGAAAACTGCTGTTAGTGGAGGGCAAGTATTTAGTGCACTCAACAAAGCACGGGGACATCGCCGTGGGATGTCTCATGGTTCTGGTGCTACAAGTTCAAGATCAAGACATTTGCAGTGTTGTCTCTGGCCTGGTATGGCCTCTTTCACCTAGGTACACCTGTGTCCTTGGCTTATAGATGGAGAGTTTTTGATATCAGTGTACCTATACCTTCCTTGATAAAATAAGACCAGGAATACTTTAGAGTTATCAGCATTAAATCTTATGTGATAGAGAGGCAGGCAAGATGGAGAGGCAGAGCATGGAGACCAAGTCCAAGCGAAAGGCAAGCACTCATGCTCACAGACAGCACGGGCCCGGCTTTATACATGGCATAGCAGTCAGTGCCTGCGCAGATGTTGGGATATTCTTTCCCTGGGTGGTCAAGGCCCAGCTCTGCGGCCACATACTTGATGAAGGCGCTCATCCGGGAGGAGCTTCCATCAACACACACAAACTGCAACCAGAGGATGGGGGCCCCGTTAGGACACTGTGCCATCAAGGGTCTGCGAAGTTCACCAGCAACCTTGGGGTCATGGAGGAACTGGAGATAAGACAACTGTGACATATGTGAGAGAAGGCAGTTGACAGAGGAGCAGGTTCTTACTCTTAGGGTCAACGTGTGTACCAGCCTGGAAACTGTGCAGACCCAGCCCATGAGCAAGCTGTCCAGCCAATGACTAACCTGGCTCTGACCAGCGACATGATGATTGAGATAAAGAATGGTCTATTTCCTGGATTGGACCTCTTTAAAAGACCTCCACGGTCTGGACTTCTCCTGGGGGCCATGCTGGTCAGTGGTCTGTGCTTTGGCAGAGGACCAGGCACTGCCACTGGAGGCCAGGTGGATGTTCTTGGCTGCTTTTGGAGACCAAGTGGATGTTCTTGCCAGAAAGCATGTGAAAGCCTAGGGTCGGTTCTCCCACTGACTGTGAATGGCAAGGAAGTTGCTCTTGAAGTGTTACTGATGACTGCAGATGCATGCACAATTGAGAAGAGGAACATAAAAAGCTTCCGTGACAACCCTATCTCCACCACCCAACTCTGCCTCCACCTGCTTCCATACACCCCTGCTTCCTAAGGATATAGAGAGGAAGGCATTAAGGAGAACTAAAAAAGAGGGGGTGGGTTGGGGAGGGTGACTGAGGTGGAGGTCTGCACAGTTCCACAGCTTACGGCTTCTGGCTGGGGTGCAGGTGGAGAAAGACTCAGTCTCCCTTGGTGGGCTGACCACTAACAGTGAGTATGTGGAGAACACAAAATGGACTTGTTTTGTTCTTTTCTATTTTTCTTTCTTGTTTGGTGTTGGTGGTTGGGGCAAAGGGGATGAGGGTAAACATGGGACAACCGGGAGGTAGAGGCAATTGGGGTGCATGATGTGAAATTCCCAAAGAATCAATAAGTAAAATTATTATGGTAAAAAAATAGTCCTATGTGGTAGTACTTTTCTTTTTGGGTGTTGTCAGACCCTCCTGGGCCCTCCTCAGTGGTAGCCCCCTGCTGAGCCTTGCTGATGCATGTGGAAGCCTTTTGTTCCTAATAAAGGAATGCCCTTACCTTTCTGTCTGGCACCTGGGTGCTAACTTCATTGATGTCAGCTCTTGGTTTCAGTTTCTGTTTTCCTGCTGAGAATGTGTAAACTCATTTCTCCATTGTGCTTCCACTAGGTGGGCTTGGGATATATAGTCTGTGAACTTCAGTAAAGCTTTGGCATTCTCATAACACAAATGACCTGAGTATGTGTTTTTTCTTAAACCTCTCAGGCATACGACGGGTTCTTGGTACAGTGGTGGTGTGGGCGCCATCAGGGTGTAATGGTCAAAACAGGGTATGCTATCCCAACTAAATGCTTAAGATTATTAAGTTATAGATCCAACCTAGGAATAAAATGCCAGTACTATAAACTTCTTGTATCACATCAAACATAGTACTAAAAAAAAACAGGCTCTGTGGGTATAGCTCAGTTTGTGTTATGCTTGCCTAGCATGCATAAAGCTCTGGGGCTTATCCTTTGTGCCACATGAACAACATAGTGCCTATAATTTCAGCATGTAGGCTGTAGAGGAAGGAGGATCAGAAATGCAAGGCTATTTCTCAGATATACAGTGAGTTCTATGCCTGCCTAGGATACTCAGGAAACAACCAACCAACCAAGCAGTCAAACCAAACCAAACCAAACCAAAACCAAGGAAGGACCATATGGTGAATGTACTATGGCAGAAGCAGACAGATTTGTGTCTTCACACAGTGAGAATGTATTGAATAATGATAAATTCTTGAATGCAGCAGTTAAGAGAAGATTTTATTATCTGTATTTTATGTGTTTGAATGCTACATGTATGTAAGTGTATCACATACATGCCTAGTACTCATGGAGGCCAGAACAGCACATTGGATTTCACGGAACTAGAGTTATAAGAAGTTGTGAACTGCCTGATGGGTGCCAGGCATCCTGGTGCTTTGCATGAGCAGCAAGTACTCTCAACCACTGAATCAACTCTATAGTTCTGTGGCTGCAGCACTCTTAATTGCAGTAATTTATCAGATAATCCTGCCTCTTTTGGTAACCTGGCTGATGCAAATGCAGGTTCTTTTATTCCAGTCTTAACTACAATATCAGTTCTCACATTACATAATAAATTCTGTCTGTTTATATATGTGTGGTTTACAGAATAAATACAAGTTAAAGTGGCAGAATCAGAGTTCAAAAATTTTTATAAGTGGGATGATGGAAGGGTTAAGTAGAGTCTTTGTTGATAATATAATGAACTCATGACCAGCTTAGAGCAGGAACGGTGGGTTCAGGTCTAAACAGGTGAATAAGTGGATGGGTAGACCAGTAGGCCACACTGACAGCAAGGGACTGAGGTGAACTAAAGCTCTAGGGGCAGTCAGGAGTTCTATGGTTCTTCACATACAGACACACAGACAAGTTCAGAGATTCAGTCCATTATCATCAAGGTGGGAACATGGCAGTGTCCAGGCAGGCAAGGCATTGGAAGAGCTGAGAGTTCTACATCTTCATGCAAAGGAAGTCAGGAGCAGACTGTCCTCAGGCAGCCAAGAGGAGGGTCTCAAAGCTGATAGTCATAATGACACACTTCCTCCAACAAGGTCACACCTTCTAATAGTGCCACTCCCTGGACCAAACACATTCAACCATCACAGAAGCCAAAACAAATCTAGTTAATATATAAAAAAATGTTTTAGAGAGTTAGAAGGTGTGGTGGTTTGAATATGTTTGACCCTGGGAGGGGTGTGGCCTTGTTGGAGTAGGTGTGGCTTTGTTGGAGGAAGTGTATCACTGTAGGAGTGAGCTTTTGAGACCCTCTTTTTAGCCATGTGGGAGACAGTCTGCTCCTGACTTCCTTTAGATGAAGATGTAGAACTCTCAGCTCCTTCTTCAGTGCCATGCCTTTCTGGATGCTGTCATGCTTCCTGCTATGATGATAATGGACTAAACCTCTGAAACTGTGGGCCAGCCTCAATGTTGTTACTTATAAAAGTTGCCTTGGTCACAGTGTCTGTTCACAGCAATGCAAATCCTAAGACAGAAGTTTTTCACAAAAGAGGATTTGAGTGGGTGCCAAGAGCAGATGGATTTGCTTATATGTTATAAACAGCATGAGATGGAGTGTCTTAGCTATTGCTCTTTCCGTCTGAGACTTACTGTGGCAGTGTTGAGAGGTGGGCATGTTCATAAGTTATTAGGTTGCTGAGGAAGATTTAGTTCTTCCCACGGAACCAGGTTAATTCTTATTGTAATTGGAGTTATTAGGGTCAGAGCCCATGGCCTGGCAACTTTAGCAAGCCAAGCTCAGCTTCTTGTTCTCAATATGCATTAGTGTAGAGCAGAAAAAGATTTATTGACTGTGGCCTGCTGCACCTCATTACTAAGGCTGTAGTCTATTTTGTCCAGACAGCTTTCCTGAGTTTGGCACAAAATGCAGGCTTCCTTTTCATAGTTGGGATTCCTTTTTCCATCTGATGTGGGGATCCTGACTCCCAAGCTTCTACCTGAGGAATGTCATAAAGTTCTTTGTGAAAAAACAGTTCAACTTCCTACAATTCCTCTTCATGCAAACAAGGTATTCCAGAATCTTAAGTCCCAGCCAATGAAACTTTACCCTAAGAAGAATCCCTTCCCACCCTCCAAAGTTCATTTATGTAGGCCATGGTTCACACCAAATAAAGTGTATGAGCACAAGCTGTTTCATTGAATATCTTCTTTTTTTTCTTTTTTTGGTTTAATATCTTCTAATAGAGCTGTTTGGTTGAATGTTGTCTGAAAGAGCCATTAACACTGAAGAACTATAAAATAGAAGTCATTGGAGAATATGCCCCCTCCCCGTGACATTCACTCCTGCCCAATGTGCACAGACACTCCAAGGGAAGAAAACCCAGATCCACTCCAGTCCATCTCTCCCCACCTGGTGTGTAACAGTGCCTGTAAACCCCAAAGAAAGACACATAAAAAGGAGTCACAGAGGTCAAGTGGGAAGAGGAACAATGAGATCCAATGATCTCATCCCTCAGCTCTTTTCAGGGGCCTAATATGAAGGTAAGGTTTAACTAGAAGCCAAATGTATGCTCAACTAAGCAGTGTCAGTCAAGGTGTGGTCTTGTCTATCATTATGGTGTAAGTCCCAACTCCTTCCTCCCAGGTCCTTTGAAAACGTGTCTGTAGTATATATAAGTTCTCTTTCTAGGAGACAGAATTTACTTCTTGCTAATATCATGATCCAGGCTTTTCCTTCTCTCAGCATGAAGATTCCTTGGAAGATTTTAATTCCTTGGGGGTCCATTGTTTCAGTAACTTGATTGCCACAGGAGGGGTACAATTGTTTCTTTAGAACATCTTCATTCCTGCTGAGAGAGCTATATCAGGTGTAGGTTCTTACACTCTTCAGTTGGAATATTTACAGGAGATCAGGTTGGGATAAAACTAGCCACCCACTGTCACATGCTTTGCTCCTTCATCACAGGACTACTTCTCTCTGACATCTACCATGCAACAAAACAACACAGGGCTCTATGTAAGCATAGTGCCCTTATAAATTCTCCAACAACAGGCATTTTGGCTAGCAACAGAAGACTAACCAAGACACATACCCTACCATCAAAATCTATACTGTTTTTCTTATATTTATATTTTTAATAAAGAATTGTGAAACTATTCTCCTTCATGTTTTAACCTTTGTGCAACTTGCCAAGAAAACAAAGCATGCATTATATATATATATATATATATATATATATATATATATATATATATGTAACTCATATATATATATGAGTTACATTTTCTTTTCATCTATGCAACCTTCTGTCTTTCCTTTGTCCCATAAATATATGAGACCCTTTTACATTGTTAGAACCTATTTGTTTCGGATAACATCTACATTAGTTGCTTTTCTCATCACATGTCAGGAAGGAATGCAGGTAGGAAAGCTTTATTCTGATTTGAAGTTCAAGTACAGCCTGGGGGTCCTGGCACGTTATCACTGAAGGAGCAACCTGAAGCACCTGGTCCATATTGAGATGAGAACAGGAGATCGAAGTTGGTCAGCGACCTCAACATATAGTCTTTGGCTAGAAGCTGAAAACATCTTTGACTTTTGGGCTAGAGTGATGGCTCAGGGGTTAAGAGCACTTTCTGCTCTTGCAGAGGACCTGAGTGAGTTTCCAGTTCCCACATCCAGCAGCTTACAACCACCTATAACTCCATCTGTAGGGAGATCTGATACCTCTGGTCTCTGTGGGTACTCACTCTCATGTGCACCCCAACATAGAGATAACTAAAAATAAAATAAACATTTAAAGAAGAAACTCTAGAAAAGGGGGCTGATTTTTATTACCATCTCTCCTTCTAAATGGGCAGCCATTTCTAGAGTCTGCACGTGAGGATGTTAGGAAGTGCATCAGTATTGGACATGACCAGCTAGCTCATTTTTCTCCTCATGTCTTATGCTAACATGCGCCACAAGTCCTACTCTAACAGTTCAACAGTGTCCCATTCCTGGGGCTGGCTCTTCCTCCATAAAGGGGGATCTCGGCTTTCTTTCTATTAAGCTCATAACCATAAGTCTATAATAAAACTCCTTTCTAAATGTTCCCTTCCATTGTCCATGAATCCTATTTTTTGAATTCATGAAACAAGAATGCAGAGAGGGGCTACTGAGTTGTTGGAAGCTTTGCGTGACCCTGAATATCTGGTATTAAAGCCCGCCTGAGTCAAGAGCAATCAACTCAACAATTCCTGTACTGAGTCCACAGTCAGGAAGCAGAAAGAGGTGAATACCGAGACCAGGCTCTTCCTCCATTTTATGCAGTTCAGAACCCTAGCCCATAGAGTGTGTGTGTAGGGGGTCTTCCCACCTCAATTAACCTGATATAAAAAACCCCTTCTCACACATGTCCATGTTACCTGAGCCAGAAGATCTTACTGACAGCTGCCTTTACAGAAACAACCAGGAGACAGAGAATGGTGGAGGGGATGGTTTATTTAGGTCTGGGCTTGGGAAAACACCAAAAGTATGAGCCTCATGGGAAAGCAGACCCTGGCCGCCCATTAAAGGAGAAATCATCTTTGGGATCTCTCTGGAGTGATAAGTTGAAGATGCTCACACCAGAAAGCTAGGTTATTTTTATTTTCTTTCTGTAATTTGTGGTGTGCCCTGTTAGACACAGAGGTTTTGTTTCTCCCATGGTGAACCTAAATCTTACCAAGTTGACAATTGGAATTAGTGTTCACAACATCTCAACATCCAAATATCCAATTCTGAATGGCTCTTTCTCTCTTTTTTTAAACTTTGAATGAACTCTGATATTTCCCAGAAGGCTCTGGGAAACCCTCAAAATATAATTTCCCTTTTTCAAAAGGAAAGCTGTTAACTAGCTAGGTTTATGCATTATGTTGAATTTCTTGAGACACTGCCAAATAAGAAGTGGCACTTCCTCTTCTTCAGGTAACATCTGAATGCACGTGCTAGTAACATACCATTTCATAAGTGTGTGAGGTGCATGGAGTTTTGCCAATTCCCTATCTGATGAAGACTGATTTGACATAATGACCAATGAGGATTCCCAGGACTCCATAAAGCTTCTATCTGTAAGAGACACAAGCTGGAGTACACTAATGAAGACAGAGCCATTCCAGGTTTAAGTTTTATGATGATCATTGTGTCGACTCATTGCTGGCTCTTGGAACATTAATTTAATGGATAGCGAAACATCAGTGCATAGCTTCTTCAAATCTTCTTTATGATTATAACTTGTGGAAATCTGGAAGCATTTCCCTTTAAAGATTGGCTTATGTCCATAGCCTGCTTCATAGGAGAAAATGCATGCCTGGTATGTTTCTGGCCAAGAACTCATGCCCAGGGAATCTCACAATCCCCAGGGGTGAACCTATTACTACTATTCTGCTAACCGGAAGTAGTATCAATTAGTTTCTAAAATCCTATCTCTCTACTCCTCTTTGGCTCCTCTGGCCCTAGGTCATCAAGAACAATGGTAGAAGGTGAGGAGACAGTTGAAGTAACCAGAAATATAACCAGAATATTGAGCTTAAGGGCAAAAGGAGATATTCACTATATCATCAGAGGTGAGGTATGCCCACCTGGGGTCAAGTTCAGGTCCTATGCACTAAGGGAGAAATTATTCTACAAAATGTTGAGTTCTATGCCACCTGAAAAGCTCTTTCTGGCAATGCTACCTGTTTTACCTGTCGGTCCACAGTGAATGCCTCTGAACACATGTGCTACTTTATACTCCTCGTCCCTCATTGCTTCAACTTGTAGATTGGATGGATGGATCCAGCCCCTGTTATCTTTACTAATGACTCTGTGATTATTACTGGACCTTGGGACTATAATTCATTCATCTGGAGAAGGAACCAGATTTATTTTTCCTTGTGATTTAAGTTACTTCCCTTTGCATAGGACATCTAAACATCTGTATTTCATTTAAAGGCAAATATGGGCTTATATTTTACAAGATATCAAAACTGCTAATCGTATGGGTCTCATTTTAAGTTATTTTCTTCCTCTATATGGTTTTTCTGATCAATATAATAATGTAGCCAAAAGTACCTAACATAGTTTAGATCTCTGTTCTTAGTAGCAGACACACAATACTTTCACTTTTCTTTTCTTTTTTTTTTAATTTTTTTTTTTTTTGGTTCTTTTTTTCGGAGCTGGGGA
The DNA here is from genome assembly GCF_021556685.1 of Rattus norvegicus. Classification (NCBI taxonomy): domain Eukaryota; kingdom Metazoa; phylum Chordata; class Mammalia; order Rodentia; family Muridae; genus Rattus; species Rattus norvegicus. Next base: position 88,237,486 of record NC_141547.1, read on the forward strand.
CCGAACCCAGGGCCTTGCGCTTCCTAGGCAAGCGCTCTACCACTGAGCTAAATCCCCGACCCCTCACTTTTCTAATATTATACTTTGCTTGCTTATAGTATATTCATGTATCAAATGATAATTAGATATATTTACAACAGCTCAATTAAAAATCACTCTGAATTCCTCCTATTAAAACATTAAAAAAAGATATCCTGCCAGAAAGGGTTGGTCTCCCAGGAGTGCTGGCACACCTGAGAGCTCAGGTAGGACCACTACTTCTGCTCTGAGGGACGGGCCTGGGGACATGGGAACCAAGAAGCAGCCTAGGACAGGATCCTTAGAGTTTCTGTCTGCGCACAGAGCTGACCCTGTGCCACAGCTCTCGATATTCAAATCCTACCTGGAGAGAGTTGGTCTCCCAGGAGTGCTGACACACAGACTTACTGGAGGGTCAAGACATTGTCAGAGACCAGCTAACACCAGAGATAACCAGATGGCAAGAGGCAAGTGCAAAAACCTAAGCAACATAAAACAAGGCTATTTAGCATCTCGAGAATCCAGTTCTCCCACCACAGCAAGCCCTGGATACCCCAACACACCGGGAAAGCAAGATTCTAATTTAAAAATTACATCTCATGATGATGTTAGAGGACTTTAAGAAGGACATGAATAACTCCCTTAAGGAAATACAGGACAACACAGGTAAACAAGTAGAAGCCCTCAAAGAGGAAACACAAAAATTCTTTAAAGAATTACAGGAAAACACAACCAAACAGGTGAATAAATTGAACAAAACCATCCAGCATCTAAAAATGGAAATAAAAATAATAAAGAAATCACAAAGGGAGACAACCCTGGAGATAGCAAACCTAGGAAGGAGATCAGGAGTCATAGACACAAACATCACCAACAGAATACAAGAGATAGAAGAGAGACTCTCAGGGGCAGAAGATACCATAGAAACCTTTGACACAATAGTCAAAGAAAATGTAAAATGCAAAAAGCTCCTAACCCCAAAGCATCCAGGAAATCCAGGACACAATGAGAAGACGAAGCCCAAGGATAATAGGTATAGAAGAGAGCAAAGATTCTCAACTTAAAGGGCCAGTAAATATCTTCAACAAAATTATAGAAGAAAACTTCCCTAGCCTAAAGAAAGAGATGCCCATAAACATACAAGAAGCTTACAGAACTCTAAATAGATTGGACCAGAAAAGAAATTCCTCTCATCACATAATAGTCAAAACAAACACTAAATGCACTAAACAAAGAAAGAATGTTAAAAGCAGCAAGGAAAATAGGTCAAGTAACATATAAAGGCAGACCTATGAGAATTACACCAGACAGTATTTAAATTAACAAAATCAGATATGAAAAGGGAGACATAACAATAGAAACTGGGAAATGCAAAACAAAGCAAGACAAAAAAACCCAAACCATAAGATCCTACTACAAAAGCCTGTATTCAACAAAACTGCAAAATTTGGCACAAATGAACAATTTTATAGACAGATATTAGGTACCAAAATTAATCAGGATGAGATAAACCACCTAAACTTTCCCATAACCTCTAAAGAAATAGAAGCAGTGATTAAAAGTCTCCCAACCAAATAAAGCCCAGGATCAGATGGTTTTAGTACAAAATTCTATCAGATCTTCATAGAAGACCTAATACCAATACTGTCCAAACTATTTCACAAAATAGAAACAGGAGAAACACTACCCAATTCCTTCTAAGAAGTCACAATTACACTTATACCTAAATCAAACAAAGACCCAACAAAGAAAGAGAACTTCAAACCAATTTCCGTTATGAATATTGATGCCAAAATACTCAATAAAATTCTTACAAACTGAATCCAAGAGCACATCAGAAGGATCATCCATCATGATCAAGTAGGCTTCATCCCAGGGATGCAGGGATGATTCAATATACAAAAATCCATCAATGTAATCCACTATATCAACAAACTCAAAGGAAAAGTAGAAACACAATCATATCATTAGATGCTGAGAAAGCATTTGATAAAATTCAACATGCTTTCATGATAAAAGTCCTGGAAGGAACAGGAATTCAAGGTCAATACCTAAACATAGTAAAAGCAATACACAGCAAACCAGTAGCCAATATCAAGCTAAATGGAGGGAAACTTGAAGCAATCCCACTAAAATCAGGGACTAGACAAGGCTGCCCACTCTCTCCCTACCTATTCAGTACAGTACTTGAAGTCCTAGCCAGAGCAATTAGACAACAAAAGAAGGTCAAAGGGATACATATCGGAAAGGAAGAAGTCAAAATATCACTATTTGCAGATGATACGATAGTATGTTTAAGTGACCCCAAAAATTCCACCAGAGGACTTCCAGAGCTGATAAACAACTTCAGTACAGTGACTGGATATAAAATTAACTCAAACAAATCAGTGACTGTCATCTACTCAAAGGATAAACAGGCTGAGAAAGAAATTAAGGAAATGCCACGTTTCACAATAGTCACAAAAAGTATAAAATACCTTGTGTTGACTCTAACCAAGCAAGTGAAAGATCTGTATGACAAGAACTTCAAGTCTCTGAAGAAAGAAATTGAAGAAGCTCTTATAAGATGGAAAGATCTCCCATGCTCATGGATTGGCAGTATTAAAAATGGCCATTTTGCTAAAAGCCATCTACAGATTCAATGCAATCCTCCTCAAAATCCCAAGTCAATTCTTCACAGAGTTATAAAGACCAACGTGCAAAATCATTTGGAATAACAAAAATCCCAGGATAGTGAAAACTATCCTCTACAATAAAAGAACTTAAGGGGAATCACCATCCCTAACCTCCAGCTGTTTTACAGAACAATAGTAATGAAAACTGTATGGCATTGATACAGAGACAGGTAGGTAGATCAATGGAATGGAAATGAAGATACAGGAATGAATCCATATACCTATGGTCTCTTGATCTTTGACAAAGGAGCTAAAGCCATCTAGTAGAAGAAAGACAGAATTTTCAACAAATGATGCTGGTTCACCTGGCTTTCAACATGTAGAAGAATTCAAAATTGATCCATTCTTATTGCCTTGCACAAAGCACAAGTCCAAGTGGGTCAAGGACCTCCGCATAAAGCCAGATACACTGAAATTAACAGGAGAGAACATGGGAAGAGCCTGGACACATGGACATGGGGGAAAATTTCCTGAATAAAACACCAATGGCTTATGCTCTAAGATCAAGAATCAACAAATGGGACTTCACAAAATTGCAAAGCTTCTGTATGGCAAAGGACACTGTCATTAGAACAAAACGGCAACCAACAGATTGGGAAAAGATCTTTACTAATCATACATCCAATAGTGGGCTTATATCCAATATATACAAAGAACTCAAGAAGTTAGAGTTTGGAGAATCAGATAGCCCTTTTAAATAATGGGTTACAGAGCTAAACAATGAATTTTCAACTGAGTAATATTGAGTGGCCAAGAAACACCTAAAGAAATGTTCAACATCCTTAGTCATCAGGGAAATGCAAATCAAAACAACTCTGAGATTTCACCTCACACCAGTCAGAATGGTTAAGATCAAAAACTCAAATGACATCAGATGCTGGTGAGGATTTGGAGAAAGAGGAGCACTCCTTCATTGTTGATGGGATTGCAAACTGATACAACCACTCTGGAAATCAGTCTGGCAATACCTCAGAAAATTGGTCATTTCTACCTGAGGACCAGCTATACCACTCCTAGGCATATACCTAAACGTTGCTCCATGTGGGCATGGGAACATTCTCATGGAATCAGAGAGAGGGGAAATGGTATAGGGGGTTTATGGACAGGAAAATTGGAAAGGGAATAACATTTGAAATGCAAATTAAAAAATATCCAATTAAAAAAATGCTCCAACATATAAGGACCCATGTTCCACTATGTTTATATCACCTTATTTAATTTTTTAAAAAGATTTATTTATTTTACGTTTGTGAGTACATTGTGTCTCTCTTCAGACACACCAAAAGAGGGCATCAGATCCCATTACAGATGGTTGTGAGCCATGATGTGGTTACTGGGATTTGAACTCAGGACCTCTGGAAGAGTAGTCAGTGCTCTTAACCACTGAGCCATCTCTCCATCCCCAGTAGCCTTATTTATAATAGCCAGAAGCTGGAAAGAACCCAGGTGTCCCTCAACATAGGAATGGATATACAAAATTTGGTACATTTACACAATGGAGTACTACTTAGTATTAAAAGAGTGACTTCATGAAATTCTTATGCAAATGGATGGAACTAGAACATATCATCCTGAGTGAGGTAACCCAATCACAAAAGAACATACATGATATGTACTCACCGATAAGTGGATATTAGCCCAAAAGCTCAGAATACCCAAGATACAATTTACAGATCACATGAAGCTCAAAAAGAAGAAGACCAAAGTGTGGATGCTTCAGACCTTCTTACAAGGGGCAACAAAAATCCTCACAGGAGGAAATACAGAGAAAAAGTGAGGAGCAGAGACTGAAGGAAAGGGCATCCATCCCATATACAGACAGCAAACCCAGACAGATGCCAAGAAGTCCATGCTGACAGGAGCCTGGTATAGCTGTCTCTTGAGAGGCTCTGCCAGAGTCTGACAAATACAGAGGTGGATGCTCACAGCCAACCATTGAACTGAGAATGGGGTCCTCAATGGAGGAGTTAGAGAAAGGCCTGAAGTAGCTAAAGGACTTTGCAACCCCATAAGAAGAACAATATCAACCAACCAGATCCTCCAGAGCTCCCAGGGACTAAACCACATCCCAGATAGCACAGGGATGGACCTATGGTTCCATCTGCAGATGTAGCAAAGGATGACCTTGTTGAGCATCAGTTGGGGGAGAGGCCTTTGGTCCTGTCAAGAATCGATGCCCCGGTATAGGGGAAGGTCAGGGTGGAGAGGTGGAAGGGATTGGGTGCGTGGGTTGGGGAACCCCCTCATAGAAGCAAGGAGGGGTGGGATAGCAGGTTTCTGGAGGAGAAACTGGGAAAATGTAAATAAAAATCCAATTAAATGAACAAAGAGAAAACCAAAAGAAAGTAAAAGAAAAAAATGTCTCAATGGAAATTAAAAAAATATTAAAAAAGAGTGAGAAGTCAGAACATTGTCCACGAATTGAGGCATATGAGAAGAATTCTGAGTACTTCTGGAAAACCTCCAAGTAAACAAGAACAGTCTAGTGACCTCAATTTTTTAAAAAAAACAAAAAACAAAAAACAAAAAACCATGCAATTGTTTTTAGAGTGTATTTTGATGTTCTTTCCAGGTGTAGAGGATAGGAGTGAGTTTACTTCAGTTTATTAGTTACAACTGGCTTTTGTTATTTGTTTATGTGCCTCTATGGAAAAACATTTTTTAAATTATTATGTTTGGCTTGTCCTTGCCATTATATACTCTACTCATGTGATTCTTCTTAATCGTCGGAGTATAAACTGCCTGATTCTCTGAATAAAGTTGGCTATTGCATGAGATTTTAGTCTACCTCGTTTATTGGTTCTATGTTTTCAGATCCCACTGCCACTGGAGTGGTAAACACCCAGGCCCTATTACCTCTTCAGGTGATGGCTTTTGATCAGTTTCACAGTATCAGGTATGAAATCTCTCCTGCGAAGTAGGTCTAGAAGACAATCAGAAATTGGTTGGTTTCCCCCATAACCATTATGCCATTATTGCATCAGTGGGCATATCTTGGTAGCAGTTCCTTATTATAGCATTCAACATTGACTTTTGGGTGAGCTCATCAATTACTTTTCTCTCTCAACAGACTGTACATCACCTTCTGGCACTATGTAAGATAGCCACCAGGGAGAGAATTTCCTGGTGAGTTTAGGGTTTATTTCTTTATGTATTGTATTTAGTGAGTGGTGTACAGTTCTTCTGTAATAGGATCATACGATCTAATTTTGGTGTATGACCAAGAGAAATTATAATAGTCTATGTTGTTTTGGGTGCCTCTTGTGCTTCCCTGACCAAAAAATCATAGGGGAGTATCCTGCGACTTGCAATGAGATTTTCATTTAATAACTTATGTCCTCTGGGAGCAGCATTGTCAATTCATACAAGGTATAGGTTTCTTTCTCTAAAATTTTATTCATTTATTTATGTGTGGGACACTCATGGCATAGGACATATGGAGGCTAGCAGACAATTTGTATTTTCTTCCATCAGGTGGGTCCCAGGGATTAAAACTCAGGTCCTGAGGCCTTGGCGGCAAACCTGTGCCTACCTAGCCATCTCATTGGTCCTCTTATAGATAGATAGTTCATCAAACCAAGGAACTAATCATAGGCTTCCATGGAGATTTGCTGAACTCTTATCCAAATATGGCTTAATTCTACCTACAACTTGAGAATTAGCTAAGGAGAAGGAAATCCCTCCTTAAGCATTTATTTTTCTTTAAAAACAAAACTAAAATAAAAGGCATTATAAAGACAAAGGAAATGAGCCTCAGATAGGACCACAGGGATTTTTGTTTTTGTATTTTGTTTTTTTTGTTTTTGTAAAACACTTCATTTGAAATATTCTTGGGGAAAATTATTAATTTCTTGGAAATGAGGCAGAAAGGTGGGTGACATAAACTTTCAGTGTCATATGGATGAGACAACACAAACACCCACCGAGGGAAGTGTACCTGGTTTGACTCTGTTGTTCTTGGTTAAGGTTCCTGATAGAATACAGTTACACGTGAACTTGACGACATGTTCCAGTTATGTCTCAGTGGGAGAGCTAAAATGAAAGGTCACTATTTAAGGTCTATGGCATATGACCAAGTTTATATGTAAACCCAGGAATCTTGACCTTCTAACGGCATTCTGCCTTTGTAAATTCTCTTTGACTTGGCTCTGGCCATCTTACTGTTATAATTAGCTAGCAGAATATACTACTTAATAGATACTTATTCTACACATAGAACAGTCTTAATTGTAGTTATTTAACTTATTTTCATGCCATAAACCTATAGAGATTTTTTCTATCAGAAGTTTGGAGTCTAGAACCCCAAATCAATTATCAATAGGGCTTCAAGCTAGGAAGGTTCCAGAGAGGAGTCCTTTGAGTCTCCTAACATCATCTTGCACCCCAAGTCATTCTCTAGCTTATGGCCTAATAATTCTAACCTCTACAACCCATATTCACATTTCTCTTTCTGCTTTTTGGTTTAAACCTTTTGATTGAAAATTACACATTGACAACACATCTTATATATAGTAGTGTAGTGTGTGCACATCACTCATGGGCCGTGGGTTTGGTCCTTTGATGGCTAATTTTAATCTTCATTGTCAAGTGGAGTATATTTAGAATCATCCAGAAGACATATCTCAGAGTGTGGTTGTGAGAATATTGCCAGAGAAGTTAGGAGGGAAGACCTACTCTGTGTGTGTATGTGTGTGTGTGTGTGTGTGTGTGTGTGTGTGATTGTAACTGATACACTCTGACTACAAGTTAAATGGAGGGTTTTTGACCTGGCACAAGGCCCTATTGGAGATGCCATCTCAGATAGGGTCAGCAGGCCAATCATAATTCTACTGTTTGATTACACATCTCAGGGCTTCCAGAATTCACTTAATTACAACTCGTAGAATGCAAGGCCTCTCTTCCTTCAGGACTATTATTCTTTAATGAAGGGACAAACAAATATCCAGATGAACAGGTGAACGGGACCAAGCCTGAAAGAACCCAAGTGCAGAAGCATCTGTCCATGGAGTCAGGACACACCATCTTCTCATGACATTGATAGGTTTACCCGCTAGGCTGCTTCCTTGGAGCCTCTGTTTAGGGGTTCAGCCTCTGGGGGTCACATGTTTAAACTCCACCTATGATTTCCCTCCAGATTACAGAATGAGCATGCTAACCACTGGTAACCTTTATCCTAAAGCATCCAGAGTTTCCGTCCTGTACCACCTGAGTACTACAGATTCATTTGTGTTAGAAGGGGGCTGTTGTGACCAACAAAAGTCTCTCATACATTCAGGAAATATTAAACTCCTTGACAAAGAATTGGGGATAAACAACACACACACACACACACACACACACACACACACACACACACACACACACACACACACTATTTTTCTTACATAACAATACAATATAGTTTTATGATATTGATAAACCTAGGTATTACAGGCACAGTCAATGCCATTAAATTTTTTTTGAAAAAAATCATATATTCTTGAAAGTAACCTGAAAATCTGTATATTCCTGTCAATCATGTTAAGCTTCTATCAAACTTTTATCATGTGTATAATAGAGGTGAAGGATGTAGTTTTGGCATCTCTTGTCATACTCTCTGCTCTATGTCAAACCTCAGAATTTAACTCTACACCGTAGACACGTGGTCTACCTCACAGTACAGCCTTCGGAATTGGATTGGGCAATGTATTTGAAAGGCATGGAATGCTACACTGCACCAAAAAACTGGTAGATATAACTTTCACAAGTTCTCAGTGCGAACTCTCTCTGCAGAGGGATTTCTCAATCCCAACCTCCCACCTGTGAGTCGTGTCTTCAGAGAGCTTCAGAGCGCCCATGCTATGGCCTCCTTTCCTTCTGTCCTTCATTTCTCCCTCCCTTTCCCCTCATCCCATCTTCTCTCTTTCTCCCCCACATTTGGTATATATTTGCAATATACTTGTGCCATTTGAGTCTGTAACTTTTTAGAAATTTGAAGACGAATACACTGTGACAGGCCTGTAAGGTTTTTAAGACTGTAAGACAATAGTTTTTAGTCTTACAAACATTTTATAATAGTAGAGGGGATTTCTAATGTAAAGAATTCACTTTGCATGAAATAGAAACAAACATGTTATATGAAGAATGAGCCACAGAATGGTAGAAAAATATTTACTATCTATACACCAGCCAGAGGATTAATAACTAGAATATATTTAAAACTAAAAAAATCCCAAATATAGAAGCAAAAAAAAATCCCCAAACCAACAAATGGACAAATGAAATGAACAGACAGTCCATCCATGTTTATAATACATTAAGTAAAAGTATTGTAGAGAAGTCTAGTCAAGGCATCAGCCTAGGTATCTGTCAACAGAAGAATAGATAAAGAAATGTGATGTATGTATATAATAGAGTTTTATTTGGTCATAAAGGAAAGCAATATTGTGTAAGCTGCAGAAGAATCGATCATGTTAAGTGAAAAAAGTCAGATTCAGAAAGACAGATATCAGATGCTTCTCTTATTTGTGGACCCTAGATTCTATATAGACACAGAAAAGCATTTATATGGAAGGCTTAAATGCAGGAGGAAGAATGGGGAGTGTGTGTGTGGGTCAACACCATCAAAATACTTAGTATATTTGAAATAGATTTACTTTACGAAACCCACCACCATGTTTAATGAAAACCCACCAATAAAAATTAAGTTGGAAGTGTTATCATCAGAATACAAAATACCTAATTTAATGATAAACATGTCACTTAAAAACGTAGGCTAGGCACGGTGGCACATGTCTGTAATCCTAGCACTCCATTGTCTAAGTCAGGGTGATCTGGCCTATGTGGTGAATTCTTGGTCAGCCTTAACTACATAGTGAGACTGTGTCAAAACAAACAAATATGCACACATACACAAACAAACAAAAACAGACACCCCCAGACAACACAGTTAATAATGCAATCTGGTTACTTTAAACATGAGGAAAAGAGGGTCACTAAATGAATTGTGTGGCTTGATAGTCATAGTTCCCTAATGGAAATACGCCCTTAAAGAGGTTTCATTTTCCTTAAGATACACCAGGAAATAAAGATACTTGTTCAGCCAGCACTGAGTCTGTTGTTTTACTTCAAAAGATGGCTATCAGCTTTCTGGGTCATAAGATCAGAAAGCCACCAGGAGACTCAAGCTAGAGACTTAATCTGCTTGGCCCTGGCTTTCCACATTTTCTCCAAGGCGACTTGTTTTAATGGTTGAGTCCCACCTCTTTCTCAGCTATCTGCAGATATCAAGGCAGTGGCCCCCAGAGTCCTTAGTAGACCAAGCTTCTGTGGACCACTGAGTTGACAGGAACACTCTATCAATAGGCTGGGAAGGAAGGAGTGCGCACCAGAAGCTATCGTTTGCTATCTGCCCCGTGGTGGTGAGTGTTCAGAGTCTCAGTTTATTCAAGGTTTTATGAGATGAGACACGTCTTCTTGCCCTTTCTGCCCTTTGGGGTCATTGTGGGGATGGGAGAAGAAGGCAGAAGAAAAGCAGTTGGTGAAAAGGACCTTGTCCATGCTGAACTCACTGATTCATCCTTAGTCTCCTGGAGCTAACTAAGCTCATTTCAAGAATGTCTCACACCACGGATGCTCAAGTCTCCCAGCTGTTAGTGCAGAGTCTAAGAAAAGAGCATCTTCCTATACAGTACTCCTAACATGCAGATCTGTGAGTGGCAGGTGAATGAGGCAGTGGTCCCATTGTAACGGGGTCCTGGCGGTCATTCTCTTGACCGCTGAGCTAGTTCCCCGGGATAGACAAAGAATCGAACATCTGGGAAAAACATAAAAACAATGAGCCTCAGATAAAAACCGAAAGTAACAGCTTTGCCTATTTGGGAGGGGGCCCCAAGACTTCCAAGATTAGGGAACAAATGCAGGCTTGGTATTTTGTTTCCTGGGTCCCCCTTTGCCCTGTAGGTCCAGTTTAAACATCCAGCCCCGTGTTCCCCCCACCATTTTGCTTCACAGTGTCTTCTGGGACCAGGAAGCAGCCACCATACATAGCAGGATTTCCTTTACACATTTACCTGTGTCCCCCTAAATCCATCAGCCGGGACCTCACAAAAGACACTTCTATTTGCTGTCACTCCAGATGATATCTGTTGTCTCTCATCCCCAAGCGATCTTACTCTGGATGACTTGCATGGTGATAATTTTCTTCCTTTGGAGTCCTTTGTCCCGTGATGGGAAGATGCTGTCCCTAAGAAAGGCATTTCCTTCAACATCGCGATTCTATGATGACTTTGCCTTTGGAGTTGGGTTTGCTTGACTTGCACGTCAATCATGTGTGTTTCTCACCAGCAGAGCAGGGCCCTGCAGGAGCGCAAACTCGTTTAAGGATCAGGAAAGGGCTGGTGTAGGTAACTCAAACCAGAGAATGCTGAAATAGAAACAGGAACGTCATCCAAGAACTTATTAAGACGTCAAAGCCTCAGGCTCAGATGTTTTGATAGAAGTAGAAAGTCTGTGTGGGCTGCAGAAACCTCTGGGTATATCTTGTGAAAACATTCCCTAGGAAGCTCACAGAGGAGGAAAGACATACTTTGAACCTGGGTGGTACCAGTCCACATGCTGGGATCCTGAACTAAATAGGAAAGGAAAAGAGAAAGTGTGAGGGTCTACATCTGTTTCATCTCCCCACTCCCTGACTTCCCGACCATGGGAAGATGTGATGTGAGGAGGTACCTCAAGCCTCTTGTCTTCTGCACTCAGCGAGGCCTTCCTCTCCATGGTGGATTGGACCCTGTCCAACTGAAGGCTGAAATGAATCAATCCTTCCTTGCTAACACAGTGTATCAGGCATCGGGTCACATCAATAAAAGGAATGGATACAGTCTAGCTAGTTCCTGGCTCACAAAGGGGTTCCCACCCTGACTCAGGATTGCTGCCCCTCACTGTGGATGGGTGCTGTCCTGTGAATATAATTTGCTCTTAACAAATTCATGCTGAGCCTCTCTTCCAAGTGTGAAGGGGTTGGGTGTTTTTAATGGCTGCGTTCTCAGCTACCGTGAGAGTGGGTTATTATATCATGAGCTGCACTCTCTCCACTCTGACACCCAATGTTCCTTTGTATGTACCTGCTTCCCTCAATGTTTCACACTACCGATACAGCAGGAGAAAGCCTTTACCATGGGCTGAGAAAACCTCAGTCTCAAATATACTAGTAAAAAACAACGAACCAACTAACCAAACAAAACCTTCTTTCCCTTATAATTTCCCAGCTTCAGATATTTTGTTATAATAATAGGAAGTGGACTGGGGACATTTGGCTTCATAATGAACAAGCTTGTATCTCATGTTACAGGGAACTCAGGTGGAGGGTGTGTCTAATCATCGTGTAATTGGATAAAGATTCAATTTCACTCCTATGTGGTTCTGTCCACTTTGCCTTTCTTTGTGGGTTGGCCTCATCTTTGTGTTGGTAAATTGCTATGGCTGTTTTGGGAGTTGCGTCCAACAACTTATTAGAGGTCTGGTTTAAGAGCCAGAGAAAGCTTTAATGAAGCCACAGTGGGATACTCCATCTTGTGTCTATGGGTGAACACAAGCCACATGAGATCCCTAAGTTAGTTCTGTGGGACAGAGTCCAGGCAACAGAATAGCTGAGTTTCGCTTTTAAGGTGGGGATTGGGTTCTTCTGAATCCCCGTGTATAATGTTCAGACGCCAGAACAGAATAGTCCTGCTACTCAGCAAACCTTATATTTGTTAGTTTTTACGTGATGCAGTTCATAGTTTTGATACACAGGTATGGTCTTTCTGGATTTCTTTTTTTTTTTGAAGTAAGTATATATATATATATATATATATATATATATATATATATATATATATATGAAGTTGCAAAGAGCGATTCCCATGAAACCTCCATGTAGGGTTTCTGGGTGGCCATTCCCAGTGCAAGCATCACCACAGTATGAAGCCTGTGCCCTTCTCTGTGTGTACAGATGCTTGTCCTGTTATCTAAGTGTGGAGCTTTCCCACCACCAAGACCTCTAGCTGCCCCATAGAGTCATGCATGACCCTCCCATCCCTACTTCCACCCAACTACTAATATGCTTCTATCTCTGTACTTTGCCATTTTGAGGATTATGTGTGGAATCATGTAATATGCGTTTCATCGCTGTGTAATATTCTGTGCTATGAACGTGAGGTAGTACGTTAAGCCATTTTCTTACTGAAGGGCATTTTGACTACTTACACTTTTGAATTACTACTAAGATGGCCACCGAACATTCTTATACAGGACTTCACGCGAACACGTTTTAATTTCTGTACAAAATGTGCAGGTTTATGATAGCTGGATTACATGGCAAGCATGTGTGTCAGTTTTAAAAGAAAACATCAACTTCTGAAGCTGTTTTGCCACCTTGCTCACCAGGAATGAGAGATACAATTTCTTTGAATCTTTCCCAGAATTTGGTATTTTCCTTTTTTTTCTCCATCTTTATTAAATTGGTTATTTATTATTTACATTACAATTGTCATTCCCTTTCCCGGTTTCCGGGCCAACATCCCCCTAACCCCTTCCCCTCCCCATCCTCCCCCATTACCGCCCTCCCCCCAACAATCACGTTCACGGGGGTTCAGTCTTAGCAGGACCCAGGGCTTCCCCTTCCACTGGTGCTCTTACTAGGATATTCATTGCTACCTTTGGGGTCAGAGTCCAGGGTCAGTCCATGTATAGTCTTTAGGTAGTGGCTTAGTCCCTGGAAGCTCTGGTTGCTTGGCATTGTTGTACATATGGGGTCTCGAGCCCCTTCAAGCTCTTCCAGTTCTTTCTCTGATTCCTTCAACGGGGGTCCTGTTCTCAGTTCAGTGGTTTGCTGCTGGCATTCGCCTCTGTATTTGCTGTATTCTGGCTGTGTCTCTCAGGAGCGATCTACATCCGGCTCCTGTCAGCCTGCACTTCTTTGCTTCATCCATCTTATCTAGTTTGGTGGCTGTATATGTGTGGGTTGGTATTTTCTTTAATGCTGGTTTTAGTGGTTATCCTAAGATCGGGGTAATTATACCCAATTTTGATTTTAACGTATGCTTCCCTGAAGGCTGCTGTTCAGTTACACTTTGTAGGTGTTGCACACTTGGGCTGGGTTCCCGCACTCACTGAGGCCAACATAATCAAACCCGGATGGGATGAATTCACAGAGCGAAAGCCCTGCGGGCAGGTAACTGGTTGGGCTGTAAAAATTTAAGGAGATGGACTTGGCTTTAGTTAATTTGTTTCCTGGGACTCATTTTTATTCTTGTAGGTGTCCCTGGTCAGGTGGTTGGTATTCTCAGAAGGTGCACTGGGTCTGGAGGCTGCATGACTGGGACATCATTTTATTTTGTTTTGCCCAAATAAATCCTCACAATTGTAACTACTCTATGTAAGGTGCCTCTAACACTGAGGGTGCTGACTACGTTCTCATTTGCTCCCGTAGGATTTGTTTCTTTTATCTCCATTCACATGTTTGCCCACTTCCCCAATTGGGTGGGTTTTTTTTTTCTATTTTGTGTTTTGCAAGCTGTTTATGCATTCAAAGTCTGAGTTCTGACTCAAGTTTGCAAATACGATCTTTCAGGCTTTGCTCTGTTGTTTCATTTCCTTGGGGTCTTTCTGAGAGTAAACGTTTTTAATTTTGATAAATTAGATGTTTCTCATCCATGGATATTTTCCATGTTTCAACCTTCTGGCAGTCAATATTTTCTACAACGACACCTTGTTTTTTCCCCATCTCATCCATTACAGGTCTCTTGAGTTTAGTTTATGTCTTAAACCTTTTTGCTTTTGTTATTCCTGTCCTCTCTCTCTCTCTCTCTCTCTCTCTCTCTCTCTCTCTCTTTCTTTTTGTTTTATTTTTGTTTTCTGAGACAAAGTGTCTTAGTTTCTGTTCTGTTGCCGTAAAGAGACACCATGACGAAGGCGACTTATGAAAGAGAACATTTAATTGGAGGCTTGCTTACAGTTTCAGAGGGTGGGTTCCTGACCTTCATGGTATGGGGAATGGCAACAGGCAGGTGGGTATAGTACTGGAGCAGTTGTTGAGAGCAGGCAGAGAGGGAGAGTGAGGGTCTCATGTGGGCTTTTGAAACCTCAAAGCTTGCCCCCAGTGACAGACCTCCTACAATAGGGCCACGCTTCTTTAATCCTTTGTAAAAGAGGTCCACCAACTGGAGACCAAATATTCAAATATATAAGACCATAGTGACATCCTTATTGAAACCCCTACATTACCCTGGTCGGCATGGAACTCGCTATGTAGACCAGGCTGACTTTGGACTGGCAGTTATCCCCCTGTCTCTACCTCTCCAGTGCTAAGACTGCAAGCATCACCACCATGAAAGTTCACTTCCTCTTCAGTATTTTCATTGATCTTCTGAATTTGTTTGAAAGTTTTATTGTCTCTCTGGTAAAAATTCCAATGTCTTTTTTTTTTTTTTTTTTGTATTTCAGCTTTTACCTTCAAACTCTGGTCTTTTTTATGGCTACTAATTCTTTGTCAAGAATAGCTGTCTGATCAGTTTTCCCCTTTCATAATGGAACATGGTTGTATTTTCATGACAGCACTTCCCTAATGATGCCAGCATCTGAATAGTTTGGGGACTGCTATAGCTGTTCCCCCTTTTCCATGGAGCCTCAAAAAATGTTTTACTTACCTATGCATGACATATGGATTCATTATGGATATTTCAAAATAACATAAGACTATCTGCCCCACTAAACTCTTCTGGAGCGTTTTGATTTGGGTTTAAAAGTTAATCCAGACAAGTCCTGTAAATCCTGGCCCACCCCCTCTGGGCTCTACATCCAATGTTAACATTTCAAAGCTGTTTCAGGGCAGCACTGAAAGCCACCCTTGGGCCTATCAGGTCTTGAACAGTGTTCTACCTGGTAGTTCACTCCCAAAGCATTTGCCCTGTGAATTCATGTTCTTTACATAGATCCATAACTCAAGGCTGGCCACGGATTCTGTAGATAGATGCAGAGGATCTTTCTTCTCTTCACTCTGATGTTTCTTACATGATTATTTTTCCTGGTTTCCTAGCTAGGGCTGGGGATCTGCCTCTCTGTACTGCATTTTGTATGCTAGAATCTGCTTCAGGCTATGAGCGAAAGACACTGAATCTGTGGCCTTGCTAACCATTCAGAATTAGGCTTGGGAGACAGAGTAGAGTCTTTGGTTGTAGGGTCTCCATGGTGGATTTGGTTTCTCCTTCCAGTCTGTCTGCTCTAAATTCAGAGTTCCTAAATAGTTTCTTTCTATATTCTTTCCATACATTTTAAAAATAATAACTGCAAGAGAGTGTAGAAAAGGCTTAATCTATTCTAACAAGTCTTAAACCCCAATCTTTAAGTAAACTATTATGTTCTAAATGCAATGTAGAATAATTAAAATATTAATTATTTAATTAAAATATATCATACAGGAGTCTAGAGAAAACTTGTCTCGTGTCCAGATATAAGACAGTGTTTGGAGAAAGAGATTGGGAAGATCATCTAAGAGCAAACCCTGTACCTACCTCCTTTTCAAGGTGGTAACTTGAACTACATAGCCCTTAAGCTGCACAGTGGGAATCTATGAGCACATTAGAAAGATGGTCCTCCATTTCCTCCTAAGCTCTGGAGAAGCCAGAGAGTGCACATCATGGCTTTGGTATGGGAGAGGAGACGTTAGCAATTAAGGCAGATTAGAGAGTAGAGAGCGACAGAGAATAACCTCCAGTCTTCTGCATCTCAGAGACTGTGAAAGGAGAGAGGGATCACGGGCCTTATGAGCCTGGAGATACCAATCCCAAATACAGGCATTTCAGAGAGGCACAGCAGTGAGACATAGTGTCAAGAACTGCTTAGGTCAGTCCGCCATTGTACAGCAGCGAGGGAGATCTTAGAGCCATTAGTGTAGGGCTGGTATGTATCTTAAGAGATGTGGCTGTGCTCTTTCTGCCATCTTGGCGTCTTTGGAGGCCTGCTGGGAACAGGACTTCTAAAAAAACAAGTATGTCTGGAAGGCTGTGGTGCAAGGCCATTTTTGCTGGCTACAAGCGAGGCCTCCGGAACCAAAGAGAGCACACGGCTCTTCTTAAAATTGAAGGTGTTTATGCCCGAGATGAAACTGAGTTCTACTTAGGCAAGAGGTGTGCTTATGTGTATAAAGCAAAAAACAATACAGTGACTCCTGGAGGCAAACCAAACAAAACCAGAGTGATCTGGGGAAAAGTAAGTCGGGCCCATGGAAACAGTGGCGTGGTTCGTGCCAAATTCCGAAGCAACCTTCCTGCAAAGGCCATTGGACACAGAATCTGTGTGATGCTGTATCCATCCCGGATTTAAACTAATGGAGAGTAAATAAATAAAAGTAGATTTGTGCTCTTGTATTTTTTTCAAAAAAAAAAAAAAAAAAAAAGAGACGTGGCTGTAAGAACAGATGAGAAGCCTTTTAAGGCTGAGCCTTGTAAAGACCAGAAGCTAGAAATACAAGGAGCATCAGGCAGAGGGGAGTGAGGTGAGCAGACTGGGAAAGTAGGAATTCAAGCAAGAAGAATTAGTGAGGAAAATCACGCTGGAGGCGTTCATGAGGGGTCCTGTTTGACTTGGAACCTACATTCGGAATCATGGAAGTCACGTAAGAAATGTCAGTGAAGCCGTGGACACAAAAGATTGTGAAGGGCCTAAGAAAGGTGGGTAAAGGCTGTGGGCGGAGAATCGGCATCGACACTGAATGATTTTGATATTAATATGTGAAGATGTGCACCAGTAGCCAGTGAAGCTGGCTTTTACTTGATGGCAGCCACCCTAGCATATGGATGCTTGGGGAAATGATTCATTAGAGAGTGGAAAACCAGGGATGCTGTCAAGGGCAGGAGCCATTGGCTGGCACACAGGCTGGAAGCTGTCAGTACCTGGTCGTAAGGTGGCCACACCTGCTTGTCTTGAAGGGTGGAGTATCTGAAAAAAGAAGAAGGAAAGGAAAGATATAGAATGGATACAGTAGAGGCTGCTGGCCCATTTGGTGGCAGAGTCGTATCAAGGTTTTATTCTAACTCTATTTTCCTAATAAAGCCCCAAGCCATTGTTTAAACATCAGCAAAATGAAATGTGCTCTACCTACCTGCTTATCTACCTACCTTCCTGCCTGCCTGCTTATTTCACTGATGAGATGCATTTAAATATAGTTTGAAACTCTTAAGATACTCTATGAAGCATTATTGTTTGCGATCTTAGCGAAGCCGTTCTCTTTCTTGAGGTATCGACATCTCTTCCCTGAGAACTTCAGATTCTGAAATGTTGACTTGGGAGTTGTGGTCCCTTACCGATCTAGCCCGACAGCACTTCTTGCTGGGAAAACTCTCTTCCATGGCTCTGACCCTGAAAGACGCTTCGTTTTCACTGTTAAGCTGACTGGATGTAGAATCGTTGTGGAGGCACGCCCTTGGGTGTGTCTGTGGGGGCGTCTCCCGAGAATCTGAGTGGTAAATACCGACCCTGAAAGTGAGCAGCGGCATCCGTGGGCTGGGCCTGAGGATGAAGAAGAAACTGTGTTGCGCACAGCCTTTATTCGCTTGTGACTTTTGACTATGTGCGCGCTATCTCCACCTTTCTTCCGCTGCAGATGCTCCTTTTCCATGAGGGATTGCATCCCCATAAGCCTTAAGCCCAAATAAACTCTCCCCTTTAAACCACCTTTGTAAGGTCCTTGGCCACAGCAACGAGTAAAGGGATTAATGCAGACAGGTATGTTTGTGTCCATTGCTAACTTGACTTCCATCCACTCTTTTCAAATTAGCGCCAGTCCCCCAGACACTGGCATGAATAGACATGGCGCCTGGTAGTGGCACCTGATAAAACATAGTTCAGGGGTTGGGGATTTAGCTCAGTGGTAGAGCGCTGGCCTAGCAAGCGCAAGGCCCTGGGTTCGGTCCCCAGCTCTGAAAAAAAGAAAAAAGAAAAAAAACAAAACCATAGTTCAGCTCAGACAGAGGATGCAAGAAGCATTCTTCAGACAGAAAATCTAAAGGAGAATTTTAGAAATTCCCCTCAGTGTCCTTAAATCTAGGTCATAGGTGGATCATTTTCTCTCCACATTATTGATAGATTTTTTTTTGATTTATTCTCAATTTTCCTGGCCCAGTGGACACCAAATAGCCTTGAGACAAAAGCCATTTGTTTCTCTCTAGTCATTGTCTCTCGAACAGATGATCTGCAGACACAATTTGGAGTTATGTTTTTCTATTACAGCAAAAAGAGAAGCTAATTTAGATTCATGAGAAATTATTGGAATTAGCAAGTTAGAATTTCGGCATCAGAGAGGGAAGTGAGTTTATTTAAATTACCTCTGAGGCAGTTAATTTTCAATATTTATAAATTTCAATTAAGTAAGAAACATTTGGGTCAGGAAAGTTCTTTAAGCAATGAAACTCCTAATTGCTTATTGCCCCTGACTTTAATAAAGCTTTTACACAGAGACAAAGAGGCAATTTTACCTGAAAATCCTGAATAATTTACATTATAACTTTTAAACTACATTACCATAACCTTTCAAAGGAAGCAGTCAAGTGAGTGTGTGTGATAATCGCTTGCATTCAAGTTGGTCTCATGTTCATCTGACGCTTTCCTTGGCTCTTTGGGAACTATTGAGCTCTGACTAAAGTAATTTCTGCTTGAAACTTACTCTATCTAAAAAGCACAAGGCTGAGTGTAGCTAGGAAAGAAACACAGTTGTTTTGTAGCTTTCTGGGAGCCTTTCTCCATTCCTTTCTGTCTGGATCAGTCTTCCTTCCTCCCTCCCTCCCTCCCTCCCTCCCTCCCCCTTCCCTTCCTTCCTTCCTTCCTTCCTTCCTTCCTTCCTTCCTTCCTTCCTTCCTTCCTTCCTTCCACATTCTTGATTCCATATCTTCATACTCCATCCAACTCACACAGGGCAGGAACCTGGAGGCAGGCGCTGATGCAGAGGACATGGAAGAGTGCTGCTCACTGACTTGCCCATCATGCCTTGTTCAGCCTGTTTTCTTCTAGAACCAAAACCACCAGCCTGGGGATAGCATCACCCACCATAGGCTGGGTCCTCTCCATCAATCACTAATTAAGAAAACACCCTACATCTGGGTCTCATTGGAGGCATTTTCTCAACTGACGTTCCCTCATCTCAGATGACTATCGGTTGCTTTAACATAAAACTAGCCTGCACACTGATATTGTTAAATTAGAATCCCACACTGATAATTCATTTAACTTTAATTACTTCCCCAAAGGCACCACCTGCAAACACGTTGGGGGAAGGGTCACGGCTACACTTGGAGAAACTGAGTTCACCCCCTTAGCACTTTCCTGGCCTTCCATTGTGAAACAGGTTTCATAGGAAACTTCCCATTTTGTAGTCCCCCTTGAACCAGTGTGCTGGCTGATGAGTTTATTCTCGTGGTTTCCTTTTCTGATTGTCCTGACTATAGCTGTTCTTTTAAGTAATTCCTTCAGTACTTGATTTCTACTGTGTAGAAAAATGTGGAGGAAATGATCATGTTGTCAGCTAGAGGTAACATTCTACTGAGCCAATTTGAGGCAGCCATTTATTACAGAGACATCAATTTCGAGGCAAGGTGATTTGGGAGTGGGAGAATCTGGGAGCATGTAGCATTGTGAGAAGTTGCCTATTTTAGCTGCTGCTTATGTCACCAGAGCTGTTACCTGCACAGGTGTGCTGATTAGCACAATGAGGTCAGGGTTAGTGCATGCACCTGGATAACCACAGGATGACCTGGGAAATCTTTCAGGGCTGTGTCCAGTACCAGAATCTTTTCTTTGCATAGAAATCCAACCCCCGCCTGGCATTCCCAAGGCTGTGTCTCACTGCTATTCAATCCTGATCTTCTTGTCTCCTCCTGCCATTAACGCCTCCCTTGGTACTTTGTACCTCACCCTACAACACAAACCCTTGTTGGAGTTTTCATTTCCTTCTTCTTGGGCACTGAGGAGACTCCTCTCTGCTGACTATAGAGTATGTTATAGGTGGTGGGGATTAGTAGTAGCTGAAAAAGCAGGAACCAGACAATTTCCTATGGGCAAATATTATTCCCTTTTAGACTCTTGTTGAAAGAGGGTGCGAGGAATAACTGGGAAGGAGGAAAGGAGAAGGGAGGGTATCATTAGGAGGGAGGGAGACAAAGGCAGCCTAATGACTATGGGGTAGGCTGGTGATGCTTGCTAACCTTGGTTCAGCACTAGAATGCTTGTCTCTGATCACCAAGGCAGAAGGCTCCTACTGTATGCTGCCCCCATCTTTTGTGCCCTTGTCCCCTCCAGTCTCCACTCACTTTGAGCACATGGACTTGGAAGTGAAGACGTCTGTCTTCCTTTTTTGAAGCAAGAGTGACCTATCTAGCCCACTCCTGGTCTGGGGTTTGGGAGTGGGCACTGGAATGTCCTTTACTGATGACCTGCCTCTCTACAGTTGAGTAAAAGGAGCACTTCTTGGAGACAGTGTCTATCCTTTATGCCCAATGGCCTTAATATCTTCTTTTTCAACACCAGCCACTCCTACTTCATCATCATTATTGTTAGAAGTTTGTGGCTTCCTTATGGGTCTTTGGGATCCTGAGGAAAGGGAAAGTGGGTGGGAAAAATGCAACAGGTTCTGAGGCCTTAGCACGATTGACACTATGATGGAAATAGCATCCAGGCCATGAAACTCAGCATGTAGACAGTACCACCTGCCAAAATGAAAACAAAGACCTGATCCACCAAAGTCTGTAGTTCTGGGAAAGTCACTAAATATACTAACCTTGCTTTTTGGCTTCTATGATCCACTTTACTGAAACATGTCAACCTGGGATATGATTTCTGTGCTTTAAAAAGGCTTGGAGCTACACGGTATTCCCAAACTCCCAGTCTAGTTGCTAGCTGGATTACAAAGACTTTCTATAGGCTTAAACCTATGTTCAAGTAGCCTTCTCTGGGGGATACCTCACAACAAAAAGTTAGCCAGGCTTACAAGTCCTTTAGCTGACTGCCTGGGCATACAGCAGCATTGTTAATGTTATTAAAACACAATAGTAAGGACTCTGAAATGTCTATGGAAACATTCATCAACGATAAATGTGTAAGGTAGCATGTGAGACTCTGGGGAGAAGACTGTCGATTTATAATTAATTCATTGCTGGGAGAAGGTTTTGTGTCAGCTTTTCTGAACAACATGTTTAGGGACTGTCTAGCTTTCACAAGAAAGCTACCCAGCAGTTTTGGCACAGCAATTTGCAGAGTGACCAAGCACAAGGTCAACAAGAAACAGGGTCCAAATTGTTAGGCTTCAAGGGGAAGATTTACTCAGTGGCAACTTTGTTCAGGTGATGATCTTGTCTAAATTTCTTGGGAGAGAGAATTGGAAAAAAATATAAGATCAACTGTTTTAAAATGAGCAGCTCTGAAGGGTTTGGTGCACCCAGCATATTGCGTAATCTATGCTTCTATTTAGCTCTAAAATCGTATCCATCGTTCCATAGAAAATCTTATACCCAATATGGGTTTCTCCTCTTCCCATCTCTCATTGCCCTGATAATCACAGATTAATTTTCTCTCTTTGGATTTATCTCTACTGAACCTTCCATGTGAATGGATTCATATAGTATGTCTAACATAAAGTGTTCCAGATTCATCTATATTCTGGTTTGAATGAATATTGTTTACGTTGCATGGAAAACTACGCTTTGCCCATTGGTCTGTTTCTGCCTTGTGGCTGCTGTCAATGATGTTGCCATGAGCAACCAGGTTTATTTTTTCCATTCTTCTATGTGTTTAGGAAATGCATTGTTCAGTTTTATGAAAGTCTAATGTTAACTAAATTTCTGAATCTTAAGACATTCTGGTTAGGACAATTGTAAACTCCAAACTGAGGGGATTTTTGATGATTAATGTTATTTATTAATTTGACTCAGTCATAGGGTGCAGATATTTCTTCAGTATCCTTCTTGTAGGCCTGTGAGGGAGTTTGGATGTATCTTAACATTTGAGTTAGTAGACTGGATGCAGAAGATTGCCTGGCTTGTATGGATGAGTGCCATACAATTAGGTGAAGACCTGAATAGAGAAAAATCTTGACCATCCCCTCAACAGAACAGAATTCTTCCTGCCTGGTGGCTTCTAAACTTATATTGTAGCTTTGTTGCTCTCTTTGGTACTAAACTAAAATGTTGGTTCTTTGTGGGGTTTGATGGGACTTTTTGGCTTTCAGATGGGACCTATGCCATTAGATCTATTCCTACATCACTGGCTGACTCACCCTGTAGCTCTTCAGACATACCTGACTCCATAATTGTTTGAGAAACTCCTAAGAGTAAACCAATTTATTCACAGTCATCAATATCATTTACCTGCTCATCCACCTATTTTTAGTTTCATATTTTTTTTTTCTGTGATAAAACACTCTGACAAAAGGAACTTAAGGGAGAAAGAGCTTATTTGATTCACAATTGCAGACTACAATCTGTTGTAACATGTCCCCAGGCCTCAGAACAACTCATGCCATATTAGAGGCACCAGTCTGACCTTAAAACCCAGCATGTAAACCCCCAATACCTATCAAGATGTCAACAAAGACCTAGTCTATCAAAGACCCAGTCCATAGTTCCAGGAATGTCCCTAAATAAACTAACTTTGCTTTTAGGCTCCTGTAGTTCTGCTTCTTGGTAACTGAAGTGTGACAACCAGGATGTGGTTCTCGTGCATAAGAGACAAAGGAGTATAATGCTCAGGCCTGCATGATTTGGTAAAGTTTCTCATGCAACCATTGGCTGGCAATAAAGACTTTCTTTTTGGCTTTAAGACTGACTGCATGGTGGTCTCTGGTGGGCTTACCTTGAAGCGCCATCATCCAGAAAAGTCAAAGTGTATTTGAAGTAGCTGGGCCTATTCTATCTCTAGTCAAGAGCAGAAAGCAACATGTTAATGTGTTAACCCTAGTGCTTAGCATGCTTTCTCTACATTTGCTCAAGCCAGTATCCCCTCCCCAGAGAATGGAGCCACTATTAGTGAGTGGGTCTTGCCAGTTGGATTAATGTGATTAAGATAATTTTCTATAGATACTCCAAATGTCTACCCAATCTAAATAATCCTTCATTGAAGCTTCCTTCCCAGGTGATTCTAGACTATGTCAAGCGTTAACAATTAAAAGTTACTGTCACTCTTATCTATCTATCTATCTATCTATCTATCTATCTATCTATCTATCATCTATCTATCACTATCATTTTTTATCTATTAACCTATCTTCTATTGTCTATTGCCTATTTTTATGTCATCGATGACTTATGTAGTTGTAGACAACAAAGGTATACTGTGCAAGCTTTAGTATATACAGATGCAGATATACTATATACAAGCTCCTACTTCTCCTAAAAACCCTGGCTATTATAGATTTTTATATTGAGTACAGTTCAAGAGAAATAGAATTTTAGGGATGAAAGTTTTGAATACATATTTGGGTTTCCAGAATTGACTCTCTGATCTGACTATATTTCTAAAATGTTAATAACTCCATTTCCAATAGTGAAGAGAGTACCTATAGTTCATGGCATGATCTAGCTACAGGGCAATGATTACTATTAGATATTCCTCACAGAATAGCTTATAAGCAAAGAGGGTCTCAGTGGCTATATTCTAAACTTCCCATTGTTTTCTTCAAACTTATATGAATACAAGCAGTGCTGGTTGTTGTAAAATGTCACTGCACAAAACAAAAATAAGTGGATTCAAGGATTAGACTCTGAGATCAAGTGTTGTGTGTTTTTGAAAGCCTCTTCTCTTCCTCTGTAGAGACCCCCCTCTTCTCTTTACATGAGGATTGGTGAAAATCAAACCCACAGTATCATCCTGAAACTGGCTGGAGCACAGTGCAAATTGAACTCTTGCTGTGAAAGTGTGAACAATGACTAAAAAGCAGTAAGACTCTGAGAGTGGGAATGGGGGCACAGATAAGCCTGGTGACACTGGGCTCCTTACCTGTGATTGTGTTCTTTGTTGGTGGATGATGTCATTCTCTCTCTAGTAAAAGTGACATCTCCCCAGACCTCTAAATAAATTAACCCTGGGTTTCTTAAAGACACTACTGTGGCCTTCCTTGAGGCAGTACTACTGAACTCCAGAAGCCACACTTTAATATCCCTCTTTTCCTCTAGACCAACAACTACTTAGATTTCTCATTTTATTCAGACAGAGATCCAGGCAACATGTTTGTAAACAGACATAAAGGCCATAGAATAACCAGAAAGAAGATAAACTTAGGCACATCACTAAATTCATCAATATGAGGTCCCTGAACAGACACCTTGTACTTAATAGCTCAGAGTTTGGGAAAGGCTCTCACCGGTTGGCTGATTGGTTGAAACATGGACCAAACATTATCCACCTTGATTATATTATATATGGTAGCTCTGCCTAGACTTAACATAAAAGAAGATATTCGAAGGTTTAAGGACATTGAAATGTTGAATGATTTGTCATTTAAGACCTACTTACCTGGGACGGTGCAGCAGAAATGCCTCCTGCCATCATTAAGAAAATTAAGTTGGGAGAAGAGCCATAGTGTCCTTGAGAGATCTGCAAAAGCTATTGTTTTGTAGGCCAGTGGGAATCATAGCCACAGAATGGCATAGGGCAAATGTCTCAGCTAAGAGACAAGGTGAACAATGCCATGGTAGTACAATGGCAAAGCTAAAGTGTTCCATAATTCAAGTAACAATTAGGTTGTCTGGACTAGGGGGAGCCCCTCAGGCATCTCTCATTATTACCATTCGTTAGGATTAAAGTGTGTGGAAAGCTACAGTCTAATTCAGACAGGGCTGCTGATGTTGCTCTAGTTAGGAGCTTGCTGTGTGCATAGGAAAAAAAAAACCTTTTCCCTTGCCAATCTTACCACCTCATCATGTAACAAGGGATGTAGTTTCATTGTAGTGTTTAAGTTATACAATAACCAGTAAAATGATTACTTAACTTTTAGAGTCTATATGGGACATATACTTGCTTTTCCCATTCTTTTCACTTTCTCATGCAACATGAGATGTAATTGCATCAGAGTATTTAAGTTATGGAATGGTGAGAATAAAAAGTCAACGATGCCACAACAAACTCTGTCTGGTGAAGAGGCTAGTATGCTTATGATAGTAGGCATAATAGTCCAGTCACATCAGGCAGAATCTTGCCTTTATTTGGAAATGGTGTCTGGTTTAAGATATGTTGACATGCTGTGGCTACTTTCTATGTGTCCAACCTGACTAGACACTTGATCAGATAGTATTCCGAGAGTATCTGTGGGACTATTAGATGAGATTAACACTTCAGTAGGTTGAGTGCAGTAGACAGACCTTTGGAGGTGTGTGTGTGTCTTAACCCATGCATCAAAAAATAACTAGGAAGAAAGTTGTTTTCTGTCTAAAAGAATTCCTCCTGTCTGATGGTCTTTAAGCTAAGACATGAGCCTTTTTACTGATATCAGATGTAGATAGAAATATCAGTTCTTCTGGAAGTTTCCTCTTCTTTCCCCCCTCCTCTTCCTCCCTGCGAACCTCTTCCGGCTCCTATTCCTCCTGCTTGTCCTCCAGCTCCTTCTCCTGTTTCCCCTGCTCCCCTCCTCCTATGCTCCGCTTCCTCCTGCTTCTTCTCCTCTCCCTGCTTCTCCTCCCTCTGTTCCTCCTCCTTTTCCTATGTGTCTCTTCCTCTTGTTTATCTTCCTGCTTTTTTTCTCTGCTTCTCTTCCGCCTTTTTGTTTTTATTTTTTCATTAATTAATCTTTGTTTGTTTGTTGCTTTTTGAGACCAGGACCTCCTCCGTTCAGATTGTTCTGGAACTCACAGACATTTCCTCCCTTTCATTCTCTCAAATACTAAGATGATAGGTGTGACCAGTGTCTCTGTGGGGTTCCAGTTTGTTGGCCCTGGACGGAGAACTGCACCATTGCCTCTCTTGTGTCTCTCACTTGCTGCCTTATCTTAAAACTGGGGCTTCCCCTCTACCTCACAAGTATATGAGCCATTCTGTCAACCCATCACTTACTCTGTGTTTTTCTGAGGAGCCTTACAGTACCTTTCATGAAATTTCTCAGTAAAACATAATGTGTAGCCCTGGTCTAACACTGGTGCAGGAGCAGAGAAACTGGTTACTGTAAAAGTCTTGTGGCTCGGGCTTTTCCTTATGTTAAACAAAGAAGCGATAAACAAACATGACTGCCATCTGTGATATACAGAAATCGAAGTGTCGTCTGCAAAGAAAGCTGCAGCTACAATCCTTTGATAACCTGCAGGCCACTGAGGAGGCAAGGCCAAGGAAAGATCCCCTGAAGGGATCAGCGGAACCCACTTGTCATGCACCAGGCTCCATTGTACTTTGTAAAGGCTTTCGATCTTCCTCTGCCACTTGTGTAATAGATAATAGTAAGAAATTAATGTCTTTTAGATGATAGAATAGTTCCTTTGCTGACACCTCTGACATTGTTTCCTGTTGCAAAAGCTTTTATAGAACAGCTTGTGAAAACTGCTTTATGAAATGGAAGGCCACAGTATGGTGTTGCCTGATGTCCTGGCCACAACTAGGGGCCACAGGAAGTGAGGAGGGCCTGGCCTCTGTGACAACGGAGCAGTCAATGGCTCTCAGCTAAAGAAGCACAAGTAGGCCAGCAAAGCCATATAAGCATCAAGCTCATGAGCCATATACAAAGTTGTAGTGCCAGCACCGAGGAGGCAGTGAAAGGTGAATCCCCGAAGTTTACTAGCTAGTTCACCTAGCATTATGGAACATTATGGTGCATTATGGTGCAAGAATAAGGTACATGGCACTCCTGAGAAATGGCGCAGGCACGCACGCACGCACGCACGCACACGCACATGGGGTAGGGGGGGTGGGGGGTGGGGGACGGGGGTAGGGGGTGGGGGGTGGGGGGTGGGGGGTGGGGGGTGGGAGTGAAAGCACAAGCCTGCAGGGATCATATGGGGCTCAGGGCTCAGGAGTAGCTTCAGGTTTGCTGGGCTTGTATTTGCCTCCTGTGGAGAGGCTTGTTCTTTGCTTGAGCTCTGAATATTTCATCCTAGCCCTCCAGGTAGAGAGGGGTTGAGGGCAGAGAATGCAGTAGGGTACGGTGGCAAAATGAGCTACAGCCAGCCCTCTCAATCTTTTTCTTTCCCAAGGGTCTGCTGTGGGATTACCAAAATGTAAATATCTTGGTAAATTAATGCGATCCTTGACAATTTAGGAAAGGGGAGAAAAACAGAGCCCAACAACTTCTTACATCAGGGAGATCAGGGGAAAGGTGGCTCTGGTTTCTCCTGCACGTGCCTTTGGGTGGGGTCTGAGAAATAGTGGACCTGCTCTTTCTTTATGTCCAGGGGAGGACAGCCTCCAAGAGCCCAACCCTCCCTAACACCACACAAGTAGTGAAAAGCTAAGATTTCTCAGCGGAGGCAGAGCACCAGGGGACATTTGATGCCTGCCTTATTCAAGTCACCAATAATCTGTCTTGCATCACACACTTTTGTTAGAATTGGCTAATAGGCCGCATGCTTCTGCCGAAGGCCAGGATATAAGCAGTGACCCTGCAAGCTGACTTCCGGAACTGAGTGAGGCAGGGAGCAGCCGACATGGGGCATGCTGGGCGCCAGTTCCAAGCCCTGCTCTGGAAGAACTGGCTTTGCCGGCTCCGACACCCAGTAAGTGTCCTGTATTTCCAGAGGGCTTTGGGAGGGAGGACTGGGGTAGGGATCAGGGTCTCATCTGGACTACCCTGATTCTTGGAAGGTGCAAAATCCACAGGGGACCGGGACTGCAGGGTGATTTTCCATCAGAATCTACCCTATGGGCCAATGCTGCTGAACTCTTGTGGAAATTCTATCGCTGAGTGGAATCTTATCAGAGAAGGGCTAATTTAGAAAGAAAGTGACAAGCAGAGCTGGAAGAATCGGCATTTGAGGAATTTGTAATAAAAAACTGACCTGCAAACCTTCTAGCTTAAGGAACAAACACGCATAAACATATTATAGATACTAACTCTAAAGCCCAAGGACTAAGAACATAATTGGGCTTCACACCACACACCCCTTAGTGTTAGTCCATGATGTCCTGTCTTACTGCTAATTCATATCTCTCCCGAACTCCAAGAACTGTATTTAGTTTATAGCAGCTAGGATTTCCTGAACAGATTGGAGTGGTACAAACCAAACTTGTGCTAATATCTCAGTTTAAAAAAAAATTCCCCTAAATGTGGATTTAATTAAAGTATGGTTGTGACGAACAGCCCTTTATTCCTGATGGTCCTGAGTAAGAGTCATCAGTAGAGATGCCCCCTTAGGCAGTAGGTCTGCCTGTCACGACAACTGAATTTCATTTGGCTGACTCCCTCAGCAGGTCATCTTTCCACTCTCCTCACGATAAAACAATCTTTTTAAAGGAGCAGTTCTCTGTCCTGAGTCTTGAGGATCGGAAGAATATAGTTGGGAATTTGATTCTACAAAGGTTTTTGATATCAGAGATGAGCGAGCAGGACACGGGCTTCTGATGAACTGTGCACATCTCTGTAATATGTTCTTCCTTTTATGAAGAGTGGGTTTCATTAACATGTAAGTTTTGGGACCTATACCTATCTGCCCACAGAGCAGTGTTGCAGAGGAGACTGGCTTCCCATGAACACATTGTTCTTTTCCTTGTGGGTATGAGAATTCATTAACTTCAGTAGCCTAGTGACTAAGTGATGGGTGGTACCCAGACACCCCAGCTCCTTAGAGGTAGCAAGGCGATCCTTGGTGTGGGGGACAATCCTCAACAGAAATATTGTACTCATGCATTTATTTATTTGGTGACTGCTTCTTTAAAATGGAGACCCCCCTGTACCTCCACCTTCTCCCCTTCCTTTCCTCAGCAGTATTAATTTTCCATACAGGTGGGTGTGCTGCAGAATTATTGGTTTAATGCTTGCCTGTGGGTCCTGTGTTAGAATGCATTTACTGAGGAGAGTAGAACATTTTCCCAGTTGTTTAGCACATGTACACAGCTTCTAGAGCAGCACCGGCCACACAAGAGGCGTCCAGAATACCTTGGCTGAGACAGGTGTGGTGCGACATACCTGGAATTCCAGGAGTTTGGAAGTAGAGGCGGGAAGATGAAGGCGTTCAAGGTGGGCTTCTGCTACACAGTGAGTTCAAAGTCAGTTTGAGTTATAGGAGGCACCGCCTTAAAAAAAAAACATGATTATGACAATAACAGTACACCTTTAGTTTGACTTAATAAAAGAAGGAATACGGTACCTGCTTACTGTGTTTATAGAGTCTCTACCAGGGGCCACAAGACAAGTGTGAACCAGCTCCAGGGGCAATAATCGGGTCTGAGAAAAATCAGCCAAATACATAATTGAATATTATGTGACCCCTTTTCAGGGACTACCTCCCACAGACGTCTGTGTCCAAATGGGAGATGTTTACTGCCCAAAGTCACCTGTTGTGTCTCCGCTCTTCACATAGCAGATCCTAAAGGGACACAGGAACCTGTGCAGAATATGCCGCTTCTTGACTTTCTTTACCATTTACTAGTTGACTCAGACAATGGTTTTAGTTGGATTTCCTCCCTGTAAGACAGCCAGAACGGTTAGTGCGTTTAATGTGTTCACAACAGGGCCCCTCAGATAATGGGAGAGCTTTGTATCACAGTACAGAATGTGCCTTGGACATCTAGGACATGAGCTGTGGGCTCTGAGAGGATGAGAGACATGGGAGAGCTCTAGGCTACCAGCTAGCAGGACCAGGGACAGGTCAGAGCAGAACCTCAGAGACTGGCAATGCATTCCTATCTCTTAATCAGCTGCAGTGGAAACATTGAGGGCAGGCCCCTCTGGGTGAATGTCTTTAAACTGACCCAGATTTTCTAGCTTCCCCTTTTCCAGTGATGATTTGTAAATTCTGATTTTTACATTATGGAAATAGAGCATCGGCACAGATGGGGCCAATCTGAGTGAAGAAACAGTTCCAAATACATGTTCATTTAGAGCACTCAGTTTGTTATTTGTATAATAAAGGAAGCTTGTCTGTTTTACACACACTTAAGAACTCATTCATTTATTTTATGATCATAGATCCTTTATTTAAGGTTTTTATTTTTATTTGTTTCTTAGTTCTTTTGTTTGCTTTTGTTTCTGTTGTTTTGCCCTTTGTTTTAGACCTTTCTACATAACCCTGGTTGTCCCGTAACTGATGATGTAGACTAGGCCAGCCTTGAACTCACAGCAATCCACCTGCCTCTGCCTCCCAAGTACTGAGAATAAATGTGTGTACAGGTCTTTTACCTTTAAATTATGTGTATTTGTCCGTGGATATGTACGCATGAATCTTGGCCTGAAGTGGGTATCAGGTCTTCTGGAATTAGCATTACAGACAGTTAGTTTGTGGGTTCTGGGAACTAAACTTGGGTTCTCTGGAAGAGCAATATAGACTTTTAGTGACTAAGTCATCTCTGTAGGCCCCAGTGGTCCTTTAAAAGGCATTTTGTTATGGATATTTCAGAATAAACCAAGATACTGGATGAATAGTGCTAATCCTCATAGATGGCGAAGATCCTACTACTCTTGACTAATTGTTTATCAGAAGTCTAATTTTATGTTGAAAGCCACTCATTTTAATATTCTTGAGATTTTATTTATTGCACAAGTGTAAGAATATGGAATAATTTTGAATCTCATGAAATTCCATTGTAATGATTCATATGCTTGCTTCCGTTACTTATTACTTTAAAGATGAAATAAGTATAGTGTTAGCCAGGTGGGGTGGTTAATTATGACTGTCGACTTGATACGATTTAGAATCACCGTGGAATCAAACCTCTTGGCACATTTGTGAGAGATAATCTAGATTAAGATAACTAAAGAGGGAAAGATTAAGATAACTGAAGCCTCATCCTAAATGCGTGGCTCCATAGCCTGGGGCCCTGGATTAAATGAAAAGTAAGAAATGGGTATAAGCGTTCATTGCTCTCTGCTTCCTGACTGTGGTGCAATGTGCTGGCTGCCTCCTGTTCCTTCTCTACCTTCCCTGATACTGTAGTCGGTATCACCCCCAAACTTAAGCCAAAATAAATGCTTTATAAAATTCTTTTGTCAAGCATTTTGTTGTAGCAATGAGGCAAGTAACCAGTTCACCAAGTACTGCTTTTTGGAGTGTCATAGCCTTTTCTTTTCTTTTTATAATATTCTCTGCTTTGATGTTTTAGAGTTTCTGTTTACTGTGGATAGCAACACTGTCCAGTCTGACCCTTGATCTTTTTGGGGGTCACCCCTGTCACATCTCATGCATCCTGATTCCTGTTCTTAATGGCGTCTGCTAACCTCTCTCCTTTCACCCCATCACTTACGAGCTAATGAAAGCTAATACAGCTCTTTGAGTTTAGACAGTTGTGTTGGAGATTTTGGTTCGTATTTGGGATTGAAGTATTGTGTGGTATACATGGGCAGCACTTTGGATCTTGAATGTTCTGTAAAATCTCAGGAGGAGGAGGCTTGGTCTATAGGAGGTACTATTGGGTTTTATGGCAGCTTTAAGTTCTGAAGGCTATGGAAGGTTATTATGTAGACATGCTGTTGAAGGGGATTGTGGGATCCTGGTCTTTTATTCTCCTTCTTTCCTTCTTGGCTTATGATTATATGAGTGGTTTTTCTCCACCACAAATTCTTTCCATGATATGTGGTGTCACCATAAGCCTGAAACAACAGGGCCAACTGATGATAGACCAAAAACTCTAGGACTGTGGACCAAATTAGCTTTTCCCTTTGTAACATGATTACAGCAGTTACTTTGTTATTGTAGCAGAGGGCTGACTAATACAGGCATTGTAGTTTAAATACTACAGGCAATAAAGGACAAAACTATATTGGAAATGTCCTTTGCTCTTCAACACAGAACCCTATGACACATATTCTAAACCCCAGACCCCTCTTACACATAATTCTCAGTGTTGTTGTTGGTTTAAAAGACTATAGTGATATCACAAATACTTTGTTATATGGAGTCAGAGATATGGTGTCCTTTCCATGTTCCTCTCTCAGGTTTGGCTTGGAAGAAGTTCATGAGGATGTCAGAGTGCCAGTATAGCAGCTTCTATGCTCAACACATGGTCAAGTTCAAATCTGAATTGAGAGTTCATTAGAGAGCTCTCAATCAGCCCAGCCCAAGCAGGATGAATTTCAGCCTATGTCTAACTCAGAATCGTCTACTTTCAGGTCTAACCCCCAGAACATTCTTTTAAAATGTTCTTCCTTTAATAAGGAAGGAAACACATTTTCAGGTTCCGTTCCCTTAAACCTCTGATATTTTATACTTGTGTATCTGTGAGTTCTTTTGTCATATATATACATACATATATGTATATATATATAATCACATTTCTTTGAGATTTTCATCCACCCCTGAGTTCTGTGATACTTGAACTTAACATGGTATGAAGCATAACTTTTTTTGAAAAAAAAAAAAACTTGCTGGCCCCAATTTTTGCATTTATTTCCCCGGAAATCAAAAATAATCACAGACACAAAGCCCAGATGTAGAACAGCTCATCTTTCTTTTGGACATTATCTTAGAGGCTCATTCTATTCTCGTTACTATTTTTGTATAGTTAGACATTATAGTTCAATGGTTTCCTGCCAAATCTATTTGACTTAAGGTTCTGTTAGCAGAAAACAGCGGGTCATTGGTCAACTGTCTAAACTCTTGAGTTGATTAAAAAAAAATCTTGATCTTGAAAAACCACCCCCCTGACAAGATGCTATCGTTGTGTATCTTTTAAAATCTGAGAATACCTTGTTATTGGAAAGTTCCTCAAAAGCTCAACTGTTCAACCATAATATCAGCAGACCTTGGGTATACCTCAAGTGAACTGACCTATAAGTGGCTAAAATAAATAATAGCATCTAAGGGAGACCACTGAGATATTAGTGCTGAAACCAGTGTTCTCTGGATTAGGAGTCTTGCTGCACCCTGATGCCTGGTGAGGTATTTCTCATTGACAGAGGTTTTCCAGAAGTGAGTCTCTCATCTTGTTTTTTGGGGCAGTTAGACTAAATCTGTGCTTGCCCACAGGGCATGTATGAGTCTGCTTAGTGTGCTACAATAAAATACAGCCCACAAACTGGTGTAAAGAGGAATGTGTTGCTTCACAGTGGGAGGCTGGAGGCCCAAGGTTGAGGATGGCGGTTAGCCTCTCTGAGGAATGATGCGCATGTTCTTTCTATGTCTCTTTTCATCTCTGTGTATCCAGAGTTCTCTCTCATAAGGAAAAGGCATGCCACGTGGGCCAGACTCGTTCTACCCCAGTAGGACTGTGTTCTAACAAACTATGCCCAGTGATCCCGTTTCCAAGTAAAATCACTGTGGAGTGCTAGGAGTTAAAGGATTTCACCCTAGGAGCAGCAGGAGACAAGTGCAGCCCCAGTGGTAGACTGGCTGGGAATCACTGTTCATTTTCCATAATTAAACTCCATAGACAGCCAGCTACATTCATATCCGGGTCCCTTGTGATACTCTGAGGCTTTGACTTGATCCTTTTCACACATTTGGGGGAATAAGCTGGTGCCTGTGTAATGGACAAGATGACTAAAACGTACTTGCAGGCTTCTGCTGTGGCCTTAGGTTGTCTTTCCTGCTCTACGTGCACAGCTGTAGACCTTGACCCTGGGGAGGAAACTGCTGGGTCACTCTAAGGTTACTGCAGGTCATCTTGGTATGTCTCAATGACCTGGGAAAAGCAGCACAGAAATCTAATTACCGAGAGGCAAACATGCTTTGTGGATTTAAAGCTCAGAGCAGGTATGCCTCGAGCTTGCTTGTTTTTCTCCTATTCATAATCAAGGGATCACAGGGGCCCTTTCAATTCTGATTGATCTTAATTTCCTGGTAATCTGGCTTTGTTTCCTCCCATCTGCTTTTCAAAGCACAGGTAAATACACAAACTAGTGGGCAGGAAAGAACAAAGTCTTTAAAGGACAGTGAGGGACCACCTGTAGGAAGAAAGGGCTCAGGCAGTTTGGTTGCCCTTGTAGGTGTCCTTTGGGACCTGTCTATGACCCACAGTAAGAACCTGCAACCTTTTAAAAGAATGCAAAATGGATGCTTTGCAAATACTAGCCATTTGAACTTATTACTTCTCCATTTGATTGTTTGCCAGGGGGGAAAAAAAAGAAATGAAACAAACACCTCACCTCTCTATGACATTCTTATTGAAGTTGTCACCAACACCTTGGGGACAAAATGCAAAGATCACCAAGAGGCTAGGTCTGTTTTATGTCGGGATGTCAGCTTCTGTAGAACAAAACAAAGGCCACTTGAATGCATGGGATTTTCTTGCTGTAATTGTGGGTTTCTGGCATGGATAGGCCCCTTTTTGTTGTTGCATTGAGACGTGATCTCACCAGGTAACCCAGGCTGGTGACATTCATGGTTCTCCAGCCTCAACACTCCTAATGCTCCCTGGCTAGATCTAGAGTTTGCATGGGTCTGGCTATGGTTTTCCTGTACCAGGCACCCAACTGTCTCAGGGTACATAGTGATAGTGTCTGGTCTGAATGAATTGTCCTTTAGGCTAGGGTCCTGAACTCTGGGGACAGCCATACCTGTATGTAGTGATGTTTATGTGTCGGGAATTAGCCCTCCTTAGAGATGAGAGGAAAGAGGCAGAAGGCAGTGAGCATAGTTATTGAGTTGTGGCTCAAAGGAGCTGCTGCAAAAGGCCCAGGGTAGAAGGCATGTCATGAGCAAGAAGGTAGATACATGTAGGCAGTTGTCTTAGTTAGGGTTTTATTGCTGTGAACAGACACCATAACCAATGTAAGTTTTATAAAGGACAACATTTAATTGGGGCTGGCTTACAGGTTCAGAGGTTCAGTCCATTATCATCAAGGTGGGAGCATAGCAGCATCCAGGCAGGTATAGTGCAGGAGGAACTGAGTTCTACATTTTCACCCAAAGGAAGCCAGGAACAGATTGAGTATCCTCAGGCAGCTAAGAGGAGGGTCTCCAAGCCCACCCCCACAAAGACACACTTCCTCCAACAAGACCACACCTTCTAATAGTGCCACTCCCTGGGCCAAGCATATGCAAACCATCACAGCAATATAACAAAAGGTATATTTTTCTTATGCTGAAGATTGTCACACAAAGTTCACACTCTAAATTCTTGTCTACGGTACTGGGCCTGTCTCTCCATGTCTGCTCACCTGTGCAACTTATTTTAGCTGAAGGTCAGGTCCAGTCTCTAACGGAAGTCTCTGATTTGAGGGTCAGGATCCTGGGGGAGACTCTCCAGGCACAGGATAGACCAAGGTGGCATTTCTTTAGGTGTGCAGAGCAGAACCTTGCTCTTGGTCTCTGTCTAGTGGGCGCACAGGGTTCCAGGACCATGTCTGGTTTTCTTGAGTGGGTGATGTCACTGGGTTCTGGCTATCAGGTGTAATCTTGGGTGTCGTAGGGTTCCCAACTAAGCTATTTTATATGT
This sequence comes from Rattus norvegicus, assembly GCF_021556685.1. Lineage (NCBI taxonomy): Eukaryota > Metazoa > Chordata > Mammalia > Rodentia > Muridae > Rattus > Rattus norvegicus. The sequence continues at coordinate 88,273,683 of NC_141547.1, forward strand.
TTAAAAGGCTTTTTTTTTTTTTAAAAAAAAACTATGCTCACTACAAGTCAGTTAATAACCGATGTTCTCTTTGACTGAAATCACGTCTCTCAGCTCTGGCCACTGTTACCTGTTCTTCTGTCACACTACCCAGAGCCATATGGCATCTATGTGTCTTCTCTCCAAGCTCACCATGAACTTTAGCTCTGGATCCTCACAGGTCTTCATCCATTTCACAAACTCAGGAAGCTGAGGCCAGGCTGTGGGGGAGGGTGGGGGCATTGTTGGCACAGACCAGGGGAAGTAGCAGGGCCTGCATTGAGAGACTTGGACCTATCTGAAGCCAAGCTCAGGCAAGCCCTTCCTGCTTCTTCTAGTGAACAGCATGGACTGAACTCTTATGGAGTTTATCTGATGAAAACTCAGGTGAGTCAAGTAGGACCGGTTGCCCCCAAGCAGTCAGAGTCAGGAGACTCTTACACATCCCAGGGTTGAAGTTGGTGGTCTTCACACAGTGAGGTGTTGGGAGGTACTGGTAACATCACTAGTACAGCCTTACATGCGATCCCTACCACAGCACACATTGGCATGCTCCATCAGAACTTCTAAAATAGCTCCGTTGTGAAGAAGCCTTCTTGTTTCCAGGAGTATCTGGATATTCTAGCATGTTACACACACACACACACACACACACACACACACACACACACACACACACACATAAATTATGTGGTTCCAAGTTCTGCCTCTCTTCTAGGGGTGTCTGGAAGCTGGCGGTACACCAGCTTAGACAGGACAGGGCAAAGTCCAGAATGGGTGGGGTTCATAGTCCACCCCTTCCCTCCAGAGTGTTAGATGCCACTGCTTGCTGGGTCAGAATGGGGAAACAGAGTCCAGGACAAACACTGTGGTTCTACGTCTCCCTCTTTCTCCCTCTCAGGGTGTCCAGATACCACTGAACACTAGGCTGAAAGGATAGAGCAGAGAGTCCCAAGTGTGAAGCATCCCAGTCTGGTTGGGAGCAAGCGTATGTGGGAGAGAAAGCCTTCTCTGAGAATCTCAGTGTTACAGCTTTTAGGCAAAGGCCTTCTCCGACTATCTTTAATGAAGCAGCTCTCTGAGATGATCTTACCTTGTTCATATTTCTTAATTTGAAGTGGGTTGAATGTATGTACTTTATTGGGGTGAACCAAGGGTTATAGAGTTTTGGGGGAAGAGGGTGAGACTAGCCAGGGTGGGCTAAGGTCATTGGCTGAAGGCTAAAGTTACTGAGATGCCTCATCTGCATGGGGAAGAATTCCAAGTGCTGTGCTACATGACTGACCACCTGTGACTACCTGGTTGGGGGTCTCTCGGTTACACGCTGTGAGGCAGGAGCGGACACAGGGAGGGAGCTAGTTCCATTCCTGCTGGTCTCACGTTTTGAGATTTCCGTGGTTTGAACATGCTCTACCTCACCAGTTCTGTGCCAGTTCCTCTTGTGACATGGTCCATGTTTTTCAAAGAAATATAGCTATTATATTTTGTATATATAAAATGTATGTCAAATACACATGTATGTCATATATATATATTATTTACTTTTAGTATTTTAATTCCATGTATGTATATGTATTTGTGTGTGCACATGTGCATATGTGCATGTGAGTGTGATGCCCCGAGGCACCAGAAGAGGGCATCAGAGTCCTGAAACTGGAGTTATGGGTGCTTGTAAGCCATCTGACACAGGCACTAGAAACCAAACTCAGGCCCTCTATAAGAGCACAGTAAGTGCTCTAAGCCACTGAGCCGTCTCTAGTCCTTTGATATATGCCATGTTAAATATTACCTAGATGCTAGGCATGCTTTCAATAACCTTAGTGAATAGGAACATAGATGAACCAGAAAGGCACTTGGATTAACTTTCTGTTCTGGGTTGTGCTGTCTGCTGACCCACTTCTTCCTAACAGGGGCGCATAGGTCACACGATGACAGTCAGCATGTGCAGTGTTGAATTCTTGCTGCCCTGTGCTTGGTATTTATTCCCTCTACAGTGGTATAATATGGTTTACTTAGTTTTCTATTTTGAGAGGTTTGTACAAAGATGGGCTTTGCCCCAGATCTACTTTCATTTACATGAAAGGTCTGCCAATGTCTTTTCTAGCCTGGCGGATATATATATATATATATATATATGTCCCCGCCAGCGGGGACCCAGTTATTCAGGGTCCTGAAGAGGCTTTCTACCTGTGGGCCAAAATGGGGGTGAAGAGAAGAAGGAGACCAAGCAAAAGTTCTGTTGTCAAGGTCTCGTTTATTGGGGTGAATGTTACAGCTTTTAAGGCTTTCAGGTAGGGGGAGTGTCCTTTGTGAAACACAGAGGAGGGGGAGGTGCGGATACAGGCAGTGATAGCTGGAGGCAAAGAGGTCAGGCAGTAGACAATGAGGTCAGGCGGTGGAGACACTGGGTGTTGATTAAGGAGGTAACAGGTATCTGCTAAGGGAGCTGAGGCATCCCTTGAATGTTATCTTCTTGTGCCATAAATTCATGGGAGAGGCTTTCATTCAACAATCTTAAGACTTAAGACAGTCATCTTAGGGGTGAATATCTGTGGCCAAACAGCCCAAAGTCACCTAGCCACTTTGAGCCATGCAGTCAAAAAGCGGCTAGGCCCAAATCCAATATGGCTCCGTGCATATATATATATATATATATATATATATATATATATATATATATATATATATATATGTATGTACCTCTCCATTTTCTTTCCTTCTTTTTTCCTTAAGTTTTGCTATCCTGATTTTGGATATTGTATACCATTCCTTTCTCCAGGCTTGTCCTCCTATCTGTGACAGGACACAGCTACGTCAGAAAAGGTGTGACCCTCGTGTAATAGATCATGCATCTCAACTCTGGCTGCATTAATGGAGGATTTAAAAATGCTTCATTGAACATGATGTGTCACTGATTTGCTAATGACCCATGATCAGTCTCTCTATCTGCCTGTCTCTCTGTCTCTCTGTCTATTTGTCTGTCTATCTGTCTGTCTGTCTATCTATCTATCTATCTATCTATCTATCTATCTATCTATCTATCTATCTATCTATCCATCCATCCATTCATCCACCCACCCACCCACCCATCCATCCATTCATTCATCAATCTATCTATGGCACTAGAACAATATTGAAATGCTTTTGACAATATTTTAGAACTTGTCTTGTTTCATAATGAGTGTGAGCCCTCGGTCACAGTACAGTTGTAATCTGAAGGTAGATGCCTTCCTTGTCTCTAGAACATTCTAATGTGTACCACCCAGGGTACACCTTACTCATCTTTCTGTCTTTTTTTTTTTCAGAGCTGAGGACCGAACCCAGGGCCTTGTGCTTGCTAGGCAAGTGCTCTACCACTGAGCTAAATCCCCAACTCTCTTTCTGTCCTTTTTAAGTGCGTGCAGGAAGAAATTATTTCTTGTTAACTTTTTTAATGCGAGAATCTATAGCTCAGTGTTTGACTGAGTCAGTGCTAAGTAAATGTTCAGTGAATGAGTGTCAAAAAACAAATGATAATTTTTCAATAGAATGCCCTTTTTTTTTAATGGAAGGAGAAAGACTTCATTCGTCAACTTTCCTTTTTCTCAGTGCCCAACTCTCATCAAGGTTTTCTTGAGGAAGCGGAGTGGGAGCTCTGAGCTCTTGGGACGTCACAGCTCCTCGCTGTACAGTACCTGCTGTGCTGTACCTGCAATTGAAGGCGGTATTGGGTACTGATATAATCTTTGTTTGTGTGAACTGTGTGAGATCTAGATTGGCTTTTCTAAAGGAACAACAGCAAAGGCTGCCAAACCCTTCTGGAAAAGTCCCTACTTCTAAAAGGTCGCCACTGGGAGGCCCTGAAGCACCCCAGGCAGACACAATAGAACTTCATGTGTACCGGGAAGTCTTTGTTTTCAAAGTCCAGGGTAACAAAGTAATTATGTGCCTTACTTCACCTTCTTTGACATTCTAAACTTAGGTTGGTTCTCCTTCCTTCAGCAAATGAGATCTTGGGACAAGCTGCTTCCCCAAAGGGGTCCTTTTCTTTCTTAATTCATTGGCAATTTTATTTTTATCCTTTATATTTTCCACTGTAACCCAAACCACATGTGGCAGGAGCCACTTGGAGGACTTAAAAATGGCTTTAGGCTCAGTCGCCAGTGAGGTGGAATGGACTTGTTTACTCTGTAGGCTTAAGCTTTGTCCAGGGTCCGTCAGGAGTCAGTTCAAGGACATGAGGTAAAATAGTTAAGTCATGGTTTCCAAGGTGCTAGCCGGCACAGTGAAGCCCATCCCGCTGGACATCTTGAGGCGTATGTGCTGCTTGGAAATACTGCAGAATCATGGGAGGAAGCCATGGGCTTAGTTGTCTCATTTCCGTTTTTCTTTTTTTCTTTTTTTTTTCGGAGCTGGGGACCGAACTCAGGGCCTTGCGCTTGCTAGGCAAGCGCTCTACCACTGAGCTAAATCCCCAACCCCAGTTGTCTTCATTTCCAAGTGCCCTGAAGAACACGACTTCTTTCATTTCACAAGCATAGGTATAATGTGATGTGTGCAGGATACCTAAGGGCCCAGGCATATTTCAGATTTCTGATATTTTCCAGATTATGGAAGATTTTCACATACATATAAAGAGATCCTTGGGGAAAGAATTACACCTTCCATCTAAACACAAGTTTATTTATATTTCATGGACATTTTTACACACAGCCTGAAGGGAATTTTATACTATAATATAATAATTTTATACCCAGAATAAAGTTTCATGGCATGTGTTTTTCTACTGATGATGTCATATCATTGCCGTGCATTTTATGGATGTAGGGGTGTTTTGAATCTCCTCCAGGTTTTGCATCAGAGATGTTCAGTTTGTCCATTCATTTTATCGTCTTTGAAGCAGGGGTTCTATCTACGTTGTTCACTGTTTCTCCAGTATGCAGGGTGGTGCCTGACATGATACTTGCTTTCTACTAAACAAGCAAATGGGTCTGTTAATTTTTTTATTTTTAGTAGACTTTCTAAAAAAAACACAGATAGCATTTTAATAGGGTTTATTTTTTTTGTAGTTTTTTTTGTTTTTTAAAAGATTTTGTTTATTTTATGTATGTGAGTACACTGTAGCTGTCTTCAGACACACCAGAAGAGGGCATCGGATCCCTGTTAGACATGGTTGTGAGCCACCATGCGGTTGCTGGGAATTGAACTCAGGACCTCTGGAAGAGCAGTCAGTGCTCTTAACCACTGAGCCATCTCTCCAGCCCTATTTTTTTGTAGTTTAAGGAATGTGTATCTAAAGACACCAATTTGGTACTTTCTGTTTTCTTCCACATATTCTTTTTTTTCCCCCATTTTCTCTCATTTAATTCTCTCATTTAATTTATGGCATGGGAGAGACCTCTGCCATATCCATCTCCCAACTTAGCTCTCAGAAGACCAATCGTATGTCAAAGCTGCTGGATAGCAGGTCTCCCATTGATCTATCTCTCCTCCTCCCTCTTCTTCCTCCTCCTCCTCCTTCATCTTCCTCCTCCTCTTCTTCAATATATCGGAATTTCAGATGTGCATGACTCTGTTTCTGAGCTATCTATGCCCTTCAAAGGGCAGTTGGCCTCTTTGTAATGAACAATACATTGTTTTGATGATCATTACTCTGTACAAGGCTTTGACATATTAGAAGACAAGTTCTGACATATTAGAAGACAAGTTCTGACCTATTGATGTAAATGATGTTGGTTCTTTTTGGTATTTCTACTAAATTCATCTGAGAACCAGCTCATTAGGTACGCCAATAGGCAAACCCTAACAAACATACTTGTTGGGGGTCCATTTGACTTCCTGGCAGTTGTGTCGTGTGGAGGTACAGGTTTGCATTGAGCGCAGAGGTCAGGGCAGAATAGCATCTTCACGACATTTTATGCACTAGCACTGTTCATTTATTACTTATTTACATCCTCTGGTGTCTTTGAATAAAATTAAATATCATGTAAAATTGCGCATGTTTTACTGTTTTTTTTTTGCATTTTGTTTTGCTCCTTAGCTGTTCTATATTTCTTGGTGGATTATTGATTATCATTTAAAATGTATTTTCTTATTGACTCTTGCTGGAGGCATACACCATTATTGCAAAGCATGTTGCCCAGAGTCTTCTGCACAAGTGAATTTGGAACTCTCACCCCTGATTTTTGTCAGGTGTTCTATATTAGACTATGAAGTACACACATATATGTTTAGTCTTCACCGTAAGCTGCTGAGGTGTTTTTCTGCAGAAATTCTTGTTTTGTAGTGGTCCCCTCAGTGTCTTGTCTTAAGTCTTGTTTGTGTGGTGTTGAGTGACTTGTTTACTATTTACGTGCTGCGGCGTACTTTTCGTCTCTAAATCTTACCTGCCTGTGTCTTTGAAAGGAAAGCCTGAAATCCTTGTCTTTCAAATAGTTTAATCCCAGCATTGTTTGGAATCTGAGCACATGATCTGAAAGCCGCTTTAGTGTGTTTGGCAATGGGATAACCTGGTTTATCTTACAATTCTCTTTTCTTGTGTTCTTGAGATGTAATCTCCCTGTGACACTATTTCTAAATCAACTAACCTCCTAGCAGTGCAGAGAGATATAATTGTGTTGTGGTTTCTTGCTGTCGATGAGCTGATGGTTGGTGACTCTGGTTTCCCTGTTGATGGGTGTCTTTCTTGAACTCTTGACATCTTCTCTCCTTTCCTCCTCTTTCTCTTCTCTCTGGGAGTGTGGGTATATGTGCATGTGTGTGGGTCTGTGTGGATGTGCATATGGGTCGGTGTGGGTGTGGACATGTGCATGTGGAGTGCATGTGTGTGTCTTGGTGTGTGGTGTGTGTGTGTGTGTGTGTGTGTGTGTGTATGTGTGTGTCTTGGGGGTGTTGGTGTGGTGTGTGTGTGTGTGTGTGTGTGTGTGTGTGTGTAGTATGTACGCACTTTTGCACATGTTTCTAAGTTAGGATTTCTATTGCTCTGATAAAACACCATGACCAAGAATGACTCGAGGGGGAAGGACTTATTTTCATTTTACACTTCCCTGAGGTTAAGTCAGGGAATAACTCGAGGTAGAAACCTGTAAGCAGGAACTGAAGCAGAAGCCACAGAGGAATGCTGCTTACTGACTTGCTTCTCATGGTTTTCTCAGTCTTTTTTCTTATACAACCCAGGGTTCTATGCACAGTGTGGCAGTGCCTGGAGTTGGCTGAATTCTTCCGCATCAACCATTAATCAAGAAAACGCTGGACTGACTTGCCTATTATAGGCCAATGTTATGGAAGCATTTCCTCAATTGAGAGTTCCTCTTCCCAAATGACTGTAGTTTGTGTCAAGGTGTTTAAAAAAAATAATCCCAACCAGAACAATATGCATGACTGCATATGTGTATGTGGTGTTTATGTATGTACACATGGATAGGTAGTGTGTGCTGTGGGTGTGTGCAAAAGTCTCCCCCCACACTGTCTCAGGGTATTTCTGTATTCTTTGGAGTACTTCATTTCTATCATCCCTAGATTTACATCTTTTAGATGCTTGGAAAAAATTCCTAGGCATAATTTATAATTTTTAAAATATCACATTTTCTGTTTTTTTCTCTTGAGATTTTGCATTCTTTTGGAACTGGGACCTCAGCAGCAATGCTCAACTGGTTCCAGCCAGCAGCACTGAATGCAGAAATGATATTATTGGATTATAAGTTGTTGCCATTCTCATGTTGACCGTGTATTATTGTCACGGTTTCACCCTTCACTGCTCATGGTCCCTAAATTATCTGTGTTCTCTAGTCACTGAGAGCACAACACACATGTGTGTTTGTTTTGGTTCCAGGACAATTTTAGCTAAGTATGGGAATATATTTTTATATATTATTTTAAAATCCATATGTACTTTATTTTTAGGTAATGTAGATATTGGATCAACAAGTGAGTAAAGACAGTTGGTGCTATTCCTAATGATCTGAGTTTGAGTTCCAGAACCTACACATGAGTCCTTTGACCTCCACATGCTTGCCTTGGCATGTACACACCCCTGCAAGCAAGCAAGTAAGCAAGCAAGCAGAAATATTGTGGATATTGATACACTGGCATTTATATGGAATATTTTAAGGATATGTTCAAGCTTGGCTTGTGCACAACCTTTCCAACTGTTGTTTCCTTGTTTAAACCCTGCAGTTTTCTTCTTTTATTTCTTCTATAAGTATTCTGAAGTTCACCAGCCACAGCTCAAGAACAGTTAATTTTCTAAAGTGCAGCACAAAATTGCTCTTTTAATCTTCAGTTGAAGTCTTCTGTAGCTTTGGCCATTTTGGGCTCTATTTTTTAAAATTCTTTCCCTTAGAGATGCTAATTTCTTAAATTGCATAGTCTTTTTTTTTGTTTGTTTGTTTGAAAATTTTTGTCTTTAAAATATTTTAAAGGTCATTATTGTTAACTCCAACTTTATGTGATCAAGGATTCATGTGTCACGAGTGTCTAGTTGTTGATGATGATGTTGTTGTTGTTGTTGTGACTTTTAAATCTGTGACGTTTCTTTTGTTCTCTTTGTTGAGTCAGGGAAGCTGATGTGCTGTAAGGAATGTGACTCACACTCTGGCAGTTTAGCTCAGAGACTGTATTTGTTCTTGACTCTTCGGTGATCTTTTCTAAATACTTTTATTTTTATGTTTTTGCTTTTGTTGTTGTTGTTGTAACAGGAAGTGTGCTGGAAATGATGATGGAGTTGAAGAGGGAGCTCATCTGACATAGATAAAAAGAAAATCTTTATTACATTAATTAGGCTCTGTGTTCTCCTATGAATTTTGTTAAATGTTTTATCCTACGTTCACTCTATTCATTTGGGGAAGTTTCTGTCCTATTGAGACTAATCATTTTGTGGGTTATTATTATTATTATTATTATTATTATTATTATTATTATTAATTATTTTAGGGATCAGGCAAAGACAAGTTTTTCCGTTTCCTCTAACTCAGTGATTCTCAACCTTCTTAAAGCTATGACCTTTAATACAGGCCTTCATGTTGTGATCTCCAACCATAAAATTATTTCATTGCTACTTCATAATTAATTTTCCTGCCTTTATGACTTGTAATGTAAATATCTGATGTGTGACTCCCAAAGGGGTCATGACTCACAGGTTGAGAACTGCTGCTCTAACTTATCTTTTCTACCCTCCTCCTTATTTTGTATGAAGGAAGAAACTCTCCCTCGATTTTTTTATCAAGATCCTCTATGCATGTTCATACTGTTAGGGTCTCCTAAATTCTCTCCTGTCTGAGCTGTGCTGAAAGCAAAAGGAAAAATCTCTATTTGTGCATGGGATGAGATGTGACAGGAGAATAAAATTGGGATTCCTATACCCGTAAAGGTCACAGAGAAGGGTTCTGAAAGTCCGGTGTAAAGGGGACTCTTCACTTTCTCCTGGTTGGAACGGCCTCCTGGGATTTGACTAAAGGAGTGGCCGGCTTTGCAGTTGCTTGGAAATGTGACCCATGCTTTTTCAAGCATTAATAGGTTCAAGGGATGATTGATTATTTTTCTCGAGAGCAGAGCCCATGGTACTGCTCACGCCTGGTGCTTTTGAACACTGATGGGCTTTTTCATTTAGAGCAGATCATAGTGGTTTGAAGTGAGAGCCTGAGGCTGGGAGGGAGAGCAGTGTTATCTGACAGGAGACATGCCCATTAGCAGGAGGATGATTAAAAATGCCGAGCGAGTTTCTGGGCTTATGACATATGAGAAGAAAATCATGAAAATGTGAGGAGAAGGGGAGACTTTGTCCCCTTCAGAGAGGCAGCCTCATGAAAGGAACAGATTCACAGGTGCACAGAGGACATTGACGCAGCAGAACTTAGCATCTCTGTGGATGCTTTCCTCTGGGGATAATTTCAGATTCAGAACGGTAGAAAGTTCTTATTTGCACTTTTCAAAAGGGCACTTGACCAGCTTGTAGATTAAAAAATCTCAGAAGCAGTGTTCTTTTAGCTTTAATTGGACTTCCTTTTGAATTCTAAACTCTTCAAAGGGTCTTCTTGAAGGAATGTGGAATTCTAATACTTGCAGTGATTTTCATTTGCAACTACAAATTTGTTATTAGTTTAAGACTGCATTGATGATTCTTGTGGGGGTTGGGGATTTAGCTCAGTTGTAGAGCGCTTGCCTAGCAAGCGCAAGGCCCTGGGTTTGGTCCCCAGCTCTGAAAAAAAAAAAAAGATGATTATTGTGGTCATGGCTGACAGAGTTTACTTGGCAAAATCCCTTAAATTTCATTTTCTTGGCATCTAGGAAAGAGAGTAAAGATACTAATTTTTTTTAAGTTGGTAAGTTGCTTGCCCGAAAGATTTAAATAATAAAAGAGCAAGTAAGATGGGCATATGCTTATAACCCTAGCTCTTGGGTAGAGGCAGGAAGTCAACTGCTCAGGGCTAGTCTCAAACACATAGTGAGTGTGAGGCAAACATCTGAGATCCCATCTCAAACAAAAAGCAAAAATAAATAAATAAATAAATAAAGCGAATGAAATAGAGACAAAATATCAGGACCACCCAAGGCTAAGAGAAAGTTAAATTCTTTAATCAAAAACCAGAAAATGATGATTTACAAGGTAGTTAAAATATGATTTAATAGAGAAATTGGAACCTGGAAGAACAGAGAATTAGTAGGCAAGGAATTGTTAGGTGCTTAAAAACAGTTTCGTTCTAGTAATGCAAGCAAATTACTTTTCCATATCAATTTGATAAAACTATGACTGAAGTTAAAAGCTGGGGCCGGAGCTGTTGTTCAGGGTGAGGTGATTGTCTAGCCTGCAAGAGGCCCTGGGTGGGATTCCAAACACTGCCAGAAAACCAACAAAAACTAAGGGAGTTAATCTTGCGTGCTATAGGGGCGAGATGGGACAGGGTGATGATCAGGCTTCACTCTCGATGAGAGAGTTGCAGTTTTGTTTGCCCAGACTCATGTGGTGTGAGGGAGATGGTAATGGCAGGCTGAGAAATAAAGAAGCCAAAGAGACCAGAAGTTCACTTTCAGTTCAAGCATTAGAACCTAGTATCTGACGCCATAAGATACTGTCTTTAGCTTGATGAGTTTTAGACAGTTTTTCGCGTGAACTTATCCACTGCCTTACCCATGTTGTGTTTATAGAGGTGAGGTGGACTGAAACCAATAAGGATTATTCACAAGAACATTTGCTTAAAATTGTATCTCTTTTTCACATCAATTCCTTATTCCATTGTCAGTTCATTTCTTTCAATTTTAAAAATGTAAGGTTGGGGCTATCTATGGCCCAGAGAAACACATTTGCCAAGCATGCATGAGGCCGTGGGTTCAAGTCCTGGCACTGAAAAGATAGTTCAGAATTACATATTACTGCAATCTTCTGGGCAGCTCTTTAGAGTGTCCAAAGATTTGACTATAGTAAATCTAGGTTGAGGAGTTTATTCCAGTTTAGCCAAAGCAATTCACAGAATAGGATATTTTAACACAAAAAGTGCCACTCTTTAGAAGCATGGACCTGTGGCCTCTGTATAGTCACTCATTGTGTTGTAATAGCAAAGTGAGAGTGGGGTTCTCAGATGGGGCCAGGGAATGTGGTTGAAGGCATGAGAAAAATGAACAGAAGTTGATCTGTTGGAGCACAGGAAATGAGGGTGAAGATTTTAGTTCTTTAACTTCTTTTATGACGCTTCTGAAATTGAAAACAATCTTGGAAATGGAAAAGAACAGGATCCAGGACAGGTGAGAATGATGATGAGGAGACATCATGGATTGGGATCTCAAGGCCCCAACTGAGCCTGGATCCTGGAGAGATTTGAGATCAGGCTATGCTGGGCCTTCAGTTACATTGTTATGTGCAAGTGGCTTACTGGGCTATGCCCTGCCCCATAGAGTACAATGTAGACATGGGATAACAGCATCTCACCAGAGGTGAAGAGAGCATCTATGAAGAGAACATCTAGCAGTTGCCACCCATAAGGCACAGTCTGATAACCATTCTTCAACACACTATAAATTTGTCAGAGAAAAATCAAGATTAGAAGAATATAGGTAGACAACAATAAAATTGTCTCATGAAAACCAGGCCTGAGAACTTTGTGGATGTACCAGACTGAGAAAGAGGTGAAACTTCCTCTCCTGGACTCCGTAAAGAGGAGGGCACATAAGCCATGCCAGCCTGTCAAACCTGACCACCCAGTGTTTGTATCAAGAGATCTGGCTCTCTGCTCCTCCCTGTTCCTGAGACAGCTGCATCTTCTTGTGCCTTGCCAGCCTCATCCTGTAGACAAGATGGTGAAGGTCGGTGTGAAGAGATTTGGCAGTACTGGGCGCCTGGTTACCAAGGCTGCCTTCTCTGCATCTGGCAAAATGCAGATTGTTGCCATCAACAACCACTTCATTGACCCCAACTACATGGTCTACATGTTCCAATATGACTCTACCCATGGCAAGTTCAATGGCACAGTCAAGGCTGAGAATGGGAAGCTTGTCATCAATGGGAAGCCATCACCATCTTCCAGGATCAAGATCCCACTAACATCAAATGGAGTGATGCTGGTGTTGATTATGTCATGGAGTCTACTGGCATCTTCACCACCATGGAGAAGGCTGGGGCTCACTTGAAGGGTGGGGCCAAAAGGGTCATCATCTCTGTCCCCTTGGCCAATGCCCCCATGTTGTGATGGGTGTGAACCTCGAGAAATATGGCAACTCACTCAAGAGTGAAATATGACAATTCACTCAAGACTGTCAGTAATGCATCTTGCACCATCAACTGTTTAGCCTCCCTGGCCAAGGTCATCCATGACAACTCTGGCATCGTGGAAGGGCTCATGACCACAGTCCACGCCATCACAGCCACTCAGAAGACTGTGGATGGCCCCTCTGGAAAGCTGTGGTGTGATGGCCGTGGGGCAGCCCAGAACATCATGCCTGTATCCACTGGTACTGCCAAGGCTGTGGGCAAGGTCATCTCAGAGTTGAATGGGAAGTTCACTGGCATGGCCTTCTGTGTATCCATTGTGGATCTGACATGCCTTCTGGAGAAACCTGCCAAGTATGATGACATCAAGAAGGTGGTGAAGCAGGTATCTGAGGACTCACTAAAGGGCACCCTGGGCTACACTGAGGACCAGGTTGTCTCCTGAAACTTCAACAGCAGCTCCTACTCTTCCACCTTTGATACTGGGGCTGGCATTGCACTCAATGACAACTTTGTAAAGCTCATTTCCTGGTATGACAATTAATACAATGAATTGTCTACAGCAATAGGGGTGGTGGAACTCATGGCCTACATGGCCTCCAAGGAGTAAGAAACCATGGACCACCTTCCCCACCCCAGCAAGGATACTGAGAGCAAGAGAGAGGCTCTCAGTTGCTGAGGAGTCTGCATCCCAACTCAGCCCCCAACACTGAGCACCTTCTTCACAATTTCCATCCCAGACCTCCATAGTAGCAGGATGGGCCTAGGGAGCCTTCCCTACTCTCTTGAATACCATCAATAAAGTTCATTGCATCAGAGAGAGAGAGAGAGAGAGAGAGAGAGAGAGAGAGAGAGAGAGAACACTATAGGCAGAGAACTTCCAACTGTTCCAACTGTTCTAGGGTCTTCAGCATGCTTCAACCCTGATGCTCATGTGACCTTCTATAGTAGTCTTCTGTCTCTCTACTGGCTCATCTGTCAGGACCCAGTCTTGTCTCTTCTTTCTATAGCCTCCAATATCCTTTACCTTGCACTATTATGGCTCAGCTTTGACTCTGTAGTCTGCCTCACAGGGAGCAGCTGCAGTGAGGACCTCAGGCACACACCCCTACCCTTCCCTATCCCTAGTCTACCTCAAGCCTCTTTGAAATTCTTTAGACTTGGTTGGGACTTATAGATCTTCTGTGGCCACTCTGTAATATACATAGAGATATATTTACTGCATGATGTGTAATGTGTGATCCAATATTAATTTTGGAAATTTGGATTGGAATAAAAGAACCTGTGTTTGCCTTGGCCAGCTACCAAGGAAGGTGGGATGGGGGGCACATTGTTGTCAATGAAACCATTGTACCTTGTGAGCATGTTGTTACTCAATACATTCTGACACTGTGTTCATCCATGTTTCTGACAGGCATGCTCACAACCCAGATAGGGGCAGCAGTGACTTTCTATGAATGTAGCATGACCCGGCTGCCTACCATCCTTCAGATGGTGGGATTATTATAGTGTCTATGGCCCAGCACATTGTCTTTTGTATTTTCCAGGTCCTCTCCCTGGCTGAGTTCTTCTGGCCGTGCATCCTGTTTATGATTCTGACAGTGCTTCGTTTTCAAGAACCCCCCAGACACAGAGAGAATTGTAAGTTTCATGATTTTTTTTTCAAAAATTATTATTTTATTTATTTAAATTCCAGTCATTGCCCTCCCCCAATTCCCTCCTCCTACAGTTCCTCTTCCCATTCCTCCTCCCCCAATTCCCTCCTCCTACAGTTCCTCTTCCCATTCCTCCTCCCCCCTTCCCTCTGAGAGGGTGCTTCCCCCATCAGGCCTCCCCCTTCCCTGGAGCCTCAAGTCTCTGGAGGATTAAGTGCATCTTTTCTCACTGACACCAGACGAGGCAGACCTCTGTTACATGTGTGCCAGGGGCCTCTGACTGGCCATGTATGCTCCTGGTTGGTAGCTCAGTCTCTGGGAGCTCCCTGGGGTTGAGACTGTTGATCCTCCTACTGGGGTCGCTCTCCCTTTCAGCTTCTTCAGTCCTTCCCCTAATTCAACCATAGAGGTCCCTGACTTCAGTCCAGTGGTTGGGTATAAGTTTCTGCTTCTGTCTCAATCAGTTGCTGGTAGGGCCTCTCAGGGGACAGCCATGCCAGGCTCCTGTCTGTAAGCACATCATAACATCAGTAATAGTGGTTTTGGTCCCCCCAACCCCCCATGAGATAGATCCTGAGTTGGGTCAGTCATTGGACCTCCTTTCCTTCAGTCTCTTCTCCATTTTTGTCCCTGCAGTTCTTTTAAACAGGAACAATTCTATGTCAGGAATTTTGACTGTGGGTTAGTAACCCTCAGTTCTCCCCATGTGAGACCCTGTCTATCTGTTGGAGGTGGACTCTTTGAGTTCCTTTTCCCCAATATTGGGCATTTTGGCTAAGGTCATTCCCAATGAGTCCTGAGAGTGTCACCTCTCTGGTCTCTGGTTTAAATACAATTTAATAGTCACTTCTCCATGGAAAGTTGCCAATGTCTGAAGGAAAACCAACTTCACTTTTCTCTGTTGTTTATTGACACTGGATTCTTAGTGTGGTAGATGACGAGGGTTCTATTAAGACAACAGTGATATAACTGAGGAATGTGCCGGGAAGAGGCAACTTAGGTTTCTTCACTGCTTAAGAATGGCATTCATAGATGTTTGCTCAATCTAGCAAATAGATTTATCCTTTCACCCAAGCTGAAAGGATCTGGGCTTGGATGGATTAACCTTTATTCATTTAGAAGGAACTAGAAGCAGAGGTAAAGGAGACACCTTTCATTTTAACAGGGCATGACAGGGGTGAGGATGTTAGAAGTAGAAACTGTGATGAAGGACATTCACTAATAAACTTACAATAATGTCCACTTCTCCAGAAGCATGGTCAGTCAGGGAACTTTGTCTGTTGGATTTGACAGCCCAGTAGCCGTACCTCTTGAGAAATGGTGACACTGTTTTATTCTCACTATGTTGCTTGAAATGTGTGGTTTGTTTAATTTTACCAGCTGCCCATGGAAAAATGATTATTAAATGTTTATCTGTAAGAGCTTGTCAGTAATATTTAGGTTTTGCATATTGAAAATGCAATGGGTCTAATGACTCCTTTGTGCTTATGAGGACAGCATTGGGTATTACAGAAAATGATGAAGCTAGGTATTGTAATTTCAGTTATGAAGCACTGAAAATCTTTTCATGGTTTTTAATTTTTAATGTTTTATTTATTCATTCAACAAATATGTATCCAGGGTCTTTTATTCCTTTAAAGAACATTCTAGCAGGATGGCCTAGTAGAATGAGCTATGACACAGTGAGAGAAGTGTCATATGGGTCTCCTTATGAGAACAAGTCCACTCAAACTCTGATCCTCCAAACACCCACTGGTGTAGCCTCTATTATGGGTGCATTCCTCAGAAGAGGTATGGAACCATCTAGAGAAATGCGTCTTTAATTACTGGTTTATTACTCCAGATTTCTCTAGGACCTCATGTCTTTTGTTTGCTAAGAATTTCACCTTCTCTTAAGCGTCAAACATTTATTTTTTTTTCAATTATCCATTCACTCATCCTTGTTCGTTTATTCATTAAGTCATCAAATATTTAGTGAATGTCTTCTGTGTGAAAAACATTATGCTAAATTCTCAGCATAGTGGGTCTTCAAGTTCGAATGAAGAAGTAGATACTGGGAGAAAGCTGTTCCCTGGACTTTATGAATGATCTGTGAGCCACAGCACATAGATCAGGAGCTTCCCAGTTGTTTGCTGTTGTCATTTTCTTCACACCCCACCCACTCAGGCAAAGAAAGGGGGTTGAGGCATGTTTTGCCAGCACTTTATTAATTAAGATGTTGGCTCATTATAGGACTACTTTTCCTGAAATATTTTCCCTTCCTCCCTTCCTCCCTCCCTTCCCTTTCTTCCTTCTTTCCTTTCTTGTTCCCCCTCCCTCCCTTCCTTGTTTCCCTTTCCACCCTCCCTCCATGCCTTTATTCACTTCCTCTTCCTTGTCTCAGTTGTCTTCTTCTTTTCCTTCTCCTTCTTCTCTTTCTTCTTTTTTTCCTTCTGAGACTTAGTCTGTTTATGTAGCCCTGGCTGCCCTGAAACCCACTATGTAGATAAGGCTGGCCTCAAATTTCAGAGATCTGTCTGCTTCTGCTTCCCCAGTGCAGGATTAAAAGTGCGTATCACAATGCCAGATTTCTGAAAAGTTTTGATATTATTTGATATAGGAAAGTGTTTTTGTTCTGCGTGACATTTAGAAATTTCACATAAATGTTTAAGAATACAAGTTGGCTTCTGTCTGAAAGCTTTTACCTCAACTTAAAAAAACATTCATTTTTGTTTTTCCTACTCATGGTTGATTTATAGAGGGCTGTGCCAAAAGGCTTGGCTATGTAACAGAAGAGTGACTACCACATGACAGGAAAGATAAATGAAGTGAGAGTTACATCATGTCTGGGAGGGAGCGCAAAGTATAAAAGGGTTTTATACTCCTTGAGTAGTTCCTCAGATGTATTTTAGGTTAATAACAAGGTAAACAATATAACATTATGGAGTGTAGACTTGTAGGACAGATATTCTGTTGTGTCCTTGCATGGCTTAGATCCTGGAACCATGAGTAGGGATAGCAAGGGGTGAAGATATACTATACACAGATGCAGCAAATTTGGAATGTCTGGGCTCTCCAAGGGAGAAGCTATATCATGCTCAAAGTACAGCGTTTCATTACGTGCAGTAGAATAGGGATGTAGTTTATTGCATACAGATGTTCAGAAGGCAAGGTTCTAAAACACAGCCAAATGTTGTAGACAGGGTTATCACATACATATAATTAGGGGGTGTGGTTATTAGTAACACCTGAACAAGGAAGCAGGTGTAGCTAATCACAATGGAAGAGGGTCCGTAGGGACGTAGTCTCTGTACCATAAACCTCCAGGGGGACAGCTCTGGTGGAGCCTTTCAATATCCACATCCAAAAGGCTTTGCCATCTGTCTGTCAGTTACTTCCATGGAGCTGAGTCACTGGGTTTCTTGACCTGGCTGTATCCATGTCAAGCAATACTCATTCATTCAGGACACTACTTGCTCCCTACATTCCCCTCTTTCTTGTTTCTTAGATGTTCAGGATAAATCTTCATGGTTAGTGCAGGGATATTTCTCTGCAGTGCTTGACCCCAGACCACAAGAAGGATCCTACCAGCTGCTATGCCCAACAAAAGCAAAAGGAATGCCTTAGCAAGCTTAGGATCGGTGGCTCCAGCTAGGTAAAGATAATTTTTTGTGGGATTAGCAGGAGAAATAACTTGGTCCTAAGCCTTTTATTTTTTTTTTTACTTTTCTAGGATGTGCCAATATAATCAGGCTACATCCATGCCATCATTATTGTGGGTCTCAGTTATTTCCCAATTATAGCTACTCAAGCATCCATAACCTATGAGACATGTTAAATCCTGTCTAAGTTACAGGGCTATAACTTGTGCTGAATGGATGAATGGATGGAGCCCAGAGGTACTTCAGATGGTTAGAGAAATTCTCACCAAAATGGGAGAACTGGTCAGTGTATACAGGAGGAAACTCAGTCACGCACTCACTCATCATTTTTCCTAGTATCTATTTTCTCAAGTTGCCAAATTAATTTTCTCTTTCCCTGAAAACCAAGGGCACAATCCATAATGCAGCCCAAGAACTTATGAAGTCTCCACCCCATTCCATTATATTCCAAATATCCAAACCACCAACATACAACTACCTATTTCTCAATTTCACTGTTACAAGAATCTCTCTGTAAATACAGATATCTTTAGATCCCACCTTTTAACATATAACTGCCTACCTATAGATTCTGTTAGCATGTAACTGCCTATCTCTAGATTCCTCTCAGCTGCCTATGCTGAAATGTTCTCCCTTCCATTCGTTTATTCCCTCTGTTACCCTTGATTCTTTCTTTGCTTTATTTGTGTGCTTCTCATACAAGCATTCCCCCTTTTTCTAATCAATGAGAGTTCCCCATAGCCAGTGTGTCTACTGTTTGTGGCCCTGTTTGGGCACCATCTTCTGTATCCTGCATGGCTCCAGGACTGACCTAACTGGGACAGCAAGGGAATAAAGAAAGGACAAACACATGGATGCAGAAAGGTTGGGTTCTGGTATGCTGAGCTCCTGGATGGAGAAGCAGTTGCCCCAGACAGAAGCTCAGCATATTTATTATATACAGGTAGACAGGGAGCCCGGGTCATGGTATGTAGCACTCTATTTTGGATAGTAGTTGTTGGCACTAATTTCCTTCTTGTGTTTATGACCAGGTTACTTGCAAGCCCGGGATCTGCCCAGCCGGGGTGTTCTTCCTTTTGTTCAAGGACTTCTTTGTAACACTGGCTCACGCTGTAGAAACATCAGCTTTGAGAGTTCCACGGATCACCGTTTTCGGTATGAGAAATATAAACTTCCTCCTTAGAACTCCTAGGATGGTTTCGTATGCTGCCCCCTTTCCCCACCTTCTATAATGTCATATGCTTTATTTTTTTTAATTCACACTTAGTGATCTAGAATGTGTTAGGGACCTAGAATTCAGAGTTAAAAACAAATTTCTTTTATTGTTCAGATTCACATAAGTCACGTCTACTGATGTCCACTGTGTTTCAAGACTCATAGCACGTTAAATGTTGATGAGGAAATTTTATTTGCACTTAATGATTTCCTGTTGTTAAGCTCTGATTTTAAAATTACTTGCTTAGGTTTTCAATTGGGTGTAGTTGGAAAATGACTGGTTTGGGGGCTACCTGCTAGGGGTTCTTACCATGCTACAAGGTGATTAAGATCTTGTGCCAGGTTGTGGTCAGAAGAAAGAACAGCCAGGCACTACTTTCCTTTCTGCACTAACACCCCTCAGACGCTCGATGGCTTTACTGGCTTCTTGGTTTCTTTCTTTCTTTTTTTTTTTTTTTTTGACAATTTCCTGTAATTTGTTTATTTTTATTTATTTATTTTTTCTCTTAGGATCATTTATTAAAAAAAAGTAAAATAATCACAAGCTGGATGCAGAAACACATCAATACATCATCCATCTTAATCCAGTAGATTTCATTCAAGACATGAAGGGATGATTCAATATGTGGAAATCCATTGATATAATTAGTATATAAAAACTGAAAAAAGTCACATGATTATATCATTAGATGCTGAAAAATATCGGGAAAATTCCATCATTTCTTTTTTTTTTTTTAAAGACACCTTCACACTCTTTACTCCCTTTACCTAATGCGTCCTTAATGCACAAACAACCTAAAGAATCCAATTAAAAGAATCGAAGTTTACAACACGGCGGGACAGCGAGACCGCAATGGTTCTGTATCATGACACAGTGAGTGAAGGGTTAATTTGGAATTTCTGCTCCATAAACTGTTCCCAAATGGTTTGCTGCACCCATAAGAGATAAATACACAATACTGCCACTGCTGATCCATAGCGTGGCTTCTTTTCTTTTCTTTTCTTCTCTTTTCTTTTTTTTTTAAGCTGCGCACAACTATTATCATTTTGTAATTAAAAGCATAAAATATATCTAACACCCAGTCCCACACTACATCAGTTATACAGAATATTTAGTTATCCATTCCATTATTATCCATTATTTAAGAAAGGCCTAAAATCTATATTATATCTTGCTAGCTTGTACACTATCTGATAACTATCCAATAAAATATGTATTTTCAGAGTTAAACAGCCTGATAGGCTATGAAACTAGAATCAGTCTTCAACCCCATCAGAAATCTGAGAATGACCAAATATCTATACACATAGGAAGCTTAACATTGCTTCCAGAACTGAGAGGTTGTAGAGACAAATCTCCACTAGTGCAGTCGCCTGTTAGGAACATGTGAGTGCAAGTCTTCAGTCTTCGGGCCCAAAATCAACTGACAGACTCTTGAAATGGAGATTTTGAAGGGCTAATCACCCTGTCTTGGCAGAGTTTATCAGTCAAATATTCTGCATAATTTGTCCTTTTCTGGACAGTATAGTCTGCAGATGAAACAGGCAGTTTTGTCAAGTGGCTGCCTAGCCACAAATTATTTCCTCACCTGAAGGTAGAGATGTTCACATTCTTCGTTAAATCCACCAAAGGGGAACAGTTAGGAGCAGATATGTCTCAAAAAAAGATAAATAACTTTAAATCTCATACTTTGTGGATTTCTGACGTTTGTGAAAACCATCTATGTATATGAGACTATCTGGACTGTTGTCTTTATATCTTTTTTTTTTTCAGTTACTACTGTACTTTATTGTGTTCAACCAAATCACCATGTTACAAAAATAGCAAGCTGCCATAATAAAAAATAAGGCTCCTCTATCCAGCACCAGATAGCATCATTTTACTTTCAAGCCTAGAAATTGCACACTTGTATATAAACCAACCGAAGATGAGGATTGAGAGTTCATCTTGGTGGATTTTTCCTTTGATGAATATGAAGTGTCCTTCCTTATCTTTTTTGATGACTTTTAATTGAAAATTGATTTTATTTGATATTAGAATGGCTACTCCAGCTTGCTTCTTCTGACCATTTGCTTGGAAAGTTGTTTTCCAGCCTTTCACTCTGAGGTAGTGTCTGTCTTTGTCTCTGAGGTGTGTTTCCTGTAGGCAGCAGAATGCAGGGTCCTCATTGCGTATCCAGTTTGTTAATCTATGTCTTTTTATTGGGGAGTTGAGGCCATTGATGTTGAGAGATATTAAGGAATAGTGATTATTGCTTCCTGTTATATTCATATTTGGATGTGAGGTTATGTTTGTGTGCTTTTCTTCTCTTTGTTTTGTTGCCAAGACGATTAGTTTCTTGCTTCTTCTAGGGTATAGCTTGCCTCCTTATGTTGGGCTTTACCCTTTATTATCCTTTGTAGTGCTGGATTTGTAGAAAGATATTGTGTAAATTTGGTTTTGTCATGGAATATCTTGGTTTCTCCATCTATGTTAATTGAGAGTTTTGCAGGATACAGTAACCTGGGCTGGCATTTGTGTTCTCTTAGGGTCTGTATGACATCTGTCCAGGATCTTCTGGCCTTCATAGTTTCTGGCGAAAAGTCTGGTGTGATTCTGATAGGTCTGCCTTTATATGTTACTTGACCTTTTTCCCTTACTGCTTTTAATATTCTTTCTTTATTTTGTGCGTTTGGTGTTTTGACTATTATGTGACGGGAGGTGTTTCTTTTCTGGTCCAATCTATTTGGAGTTCTGTAGGCTTCTTGTATGCCTATGGGTATCTCTTTTTTTAGGTTAGGGAAGTTTTCTTCTATGATTTTGTTGAAGATACAAAATACAGAAGGTTGTGACACAGTCAGGACAAGGACTCAAGCTTTAGAGTGGTGGGGGTTGTAATAAGTTCTTAATGGAGTGGATATATAATATACATCCTGTTATAATATTTAAAATTTCAACATTAACACTCTCTCTGTTTCTTTCACTTTCTCTGTGTCTCTGTTTCTGTCTCTTTGTCTCTGTCTCTCTCTTATTCTATGTGTAGGTGTGTGTGTGTGTGTGTGATAGAGAGAGAGAGAGAGAGAGAGAGAGAGAGAGAGAGAGAGAGAGAGAGAGAGAGAGAGATGGTATATACAGATGTTAAAGGAAAATCTGGGGCAATTGATTCTTTCTTTCTACTGTGTGGGTACCAAGGGTTGAACTCAGGTCATTAGGCCTAGCAGCAAATCGCCTGACCTCTAAGCTATCTCAGTAGATCTTGTTTTGTTTATGCTGAAACAGGGTCTTGCTATGCAGCCCATGGTGGACTCCAGATCATGATCCCCCTGCCTCACAGTGAATGCCTAAGGGTGTATTCTCTGATGCCTTGATATAAAACATTTTTGTTATATTTTGTTTTATTCTCTAATTAGCTTACAAGGTGACAGTTTTCCTTATGGCATATTCTTGCATGATTACTTTGGACTGACCTTCCTCCATCCCATGGTATCCTTTGTCTCTCCTTCCCCATTTAAACTCTTGCACCACCCACCGTTCCCCTTTCTACTTCAGCTCTATGAGTGTTTTCTCATCCTCCTGTCCCTAAAGGCCTCTTCCTACCTCTGTGGGACCTTTTCTTATCTCATAGCATCTCTCCATTCTCACTGCTCTAGAAGTGCACAGATATTTAAAAATAAAAACATAAAGAAGGTGTGACGCCTGTCTTTCAGAGCTTGAGTTACCACCTTTAGTATATTTTCCAGATCATTCTACAAATTTCATAATTTGATTTTTTCTGTATAGGTGAATGAAATTCTATATCGCGTATGGCCCATGTTTTCCTTACCCATTCATCTGTTTATGAACATTTAGGCTTACTCTGTTTCCTTGATTTTTTTTTTTGAATAGAGCAGGAATAAACAGAGATCCATTGTGTTTTGGGTCTGTGCTTAGGAGGTTTTCTTTGAGAAACTTCTACACTGGTTTCCATAATGGCCACATCAATTTACACTCCTACCAACAATGACTAAGAATTCTTTTTCTCCCACAGCAGTCAACATCCATGAATGTGACAGATTTTTCCACATTTTAATGCCTTCTTTACCTTCTTCTGAGAGTGGTTTTTTAATTATTGGATATTTTTTATTTACATTTCAAATGTTATTCCTTTTCCCAGTTTCCCTTCCATAAGCATCCCATCCCCCCCCCCCATTCAATTAGGGTGTTCGCCCTCCCCGACCACTCCCCCATTCCTGCCTCCCTGCCCTATAATTTCCCTACACTGGGGGGGGGGTGTGTCCAGCCTTAGCAGGACCAAGGGCTTCTCCTCCCATTGGTGTCCAACAAGGTCATCTTCTGCTACATATGCAGCTGGAGCCATGGGTCTGTCCATGAGTACTCTTTGGATAGTTGTTTTGTCCCTGGGAGCTCTGGTTGGCTGGTATTGTTCTTATGGAGTTGTAAGCTCCTTCATCTCCTTCAATCCTTTCTCTAATTCCTCAATGGGGACCCCATTCTCAGTTCAGTGGTTGGCTGCTAGCATTCACCTTTCTATTTGTCACGCTCTGGCAGAGCCTCTCAGGAGATGGCTATATCAGGTTCCTCTTAGCATGTACTTCTTGGCTTCATCAATATTATCTAGTTTTGGTGGCTGTACATTATATATATATATATATACATATATATATATGCACACACACATACACACACACACACACACACACACACACACATATATATATATATATATACATACATACATACATACATACATACATATATGGGCTGGACCCTGGATACAGTACCCTTTGCCTTACAGAAGTTTTACAGTTTTATGAGGTCCCCTTTGTCGATTCTTGATCTTAGAGCATAAACCACTGGTATTTTGTTCAGGAAAATTTCCCCAGTGCCTATGTTGTGTGAGGTTCTTCCCCAGGTTTTCTACTATTTGTTTGAGTGTGTCTGGTTTTATGGAGGTCCTTGATACACTTGGACTTAAGCCTTGTATAGGGTCATAAGAATGGGTCAATTTGTATTCTCCATGCTGACTTCCCGTTGAACCAGCACTTTTGTTGAAAATGCTATCTTTTTTCCACTGAACAGTTTTAGCCCCTTTGTCAAAGATCAACTGACCATAGGTGTGTGGGTTCATTTCTGGGTCTTCAGTTCTATTCCACTGATCTACCTGCCTGTCTCTGAACCAATACCATACAGTTTATATCACTATTGTTCTGTAATACTGGTTAAGGTCAGGAATAGTGATTCCCCCAGAAGTTCTTTTCACTATCCCGGGTTTTTTGTTATTCCAAATGAATTTGCAAATTACTCTTTCTAACTCTATAAAAATTGAGTTAGAATTTTGATGGGGATTGCATTGAATCTGTAGATTGCTTTTGCCATTTTTACTATATTAATCCTGCCAATCCATGAGCATAGGAGGTCTTTCCTTCTTCTGAGATCTTCAATTTCTTTCTTCTGAGACTTGAAGTTCTTGTCATACAAATCTTTCACTTGCTTGATTAGAGTCACACCTAGGTATTTTATGTTATTTGTGTCATTTCCCTAATTTCTTTCTCAGCCTGTTTGTCCTTTGAGAAGAAGAAGGGTACTGATTTGAGTTAATTTTATACCCAGCCACTTTGCTGGAGTTGTTTATCAGGCTTAGTAGTTCTCTTGGGGGTATTTTTGGGGTCCCTTAAGTATACTATAATACCATCTGCAAACTGATATTTTGACTTCTTTCTTTCCAATTTGTATCCCTTTGACCTTCTTTTGTTGTCCGATTTCTCTAGCTAGGACTTCAAGTACGATACTGAACAAGTAGGGAGAGAGCGGGCAGCCTTGTCTAATCCTTGATTTTAGTGGGATTCCTTTAAATTTCTTTCCATTTAGTTTGATGTTGGCTACTGGTTTGCTGTATATTGCTTTTACTATGTTTAGATATGGGCCTTGAATTCCTGATCTTTCTAAGATTTTAACATGAAGGGGTGTTGAATTTTATCAGATGCTTTCTCAGTATCTAATGAGATGATGGTTTGTTGACATAGTGGATTTTGTTGATGGATTTCTGTATATTGAACCATCCCTGTATCCCTGGGATGAAATCTTCTTGATCATGATGGATGATCATTTTGATATGTTCTTGGATTTGGTTTGCAAGAATTTTATTGAGTATTTTTGCATCAATATTCAAAAGGGAAATTGTTCTGAAGTTCTCTTTCTTTGTTGGGTCTTTGTGTGGTTTAGATATAAGTGTTATTGTGGCTTCATACAAGGAATTGGGTAGTGTTCCTTCTGTTTCTATTTTGTGGAATAGTTTGGTCAGTATTGGTATGAGGTCTTCTATGAAGGTCTGATAGAATTCTGCACTAACCCCATCTGGTCTTGGGCTTTTTTTTGGTTGGGTTTAATGACTGCTTCAATTTCTTTAGGAGTTATGGGATTGTTTAGATGGTCTATCTGATCCTGATTTAACTTTGGCACTTGGTATCTGTGTATAAAATTGTCCATTTCGTTCAGATTTTCCAGTTTTGTTCAGGATAGGCTTTTGTAGCAGGATTTGATGATTTTTTAAATCCTCAGTTTATGTTCTTATCTCTCCCTTTTCATTTCTGATTTTGTTAATTTTTACACACTCTCTGTGCCGTCCAGTTAGTCTGGCTAAGATTTATCTATCTTGTTGATTTTCTCAAAGAACTAGCTCCTGGTTTTATTGATTCTTTGTACAGATCTTTTTGTTTCTACTTGGTTGATTTCAGCCCTGAGTTTGATTATTTCCTGCCTTCTACTCCTCTTGGGTGAATTTCCTTCTATTTGTTCTAGAGTTTTCAGGTGTGCTGTCAAGCTGCTAGTATATGTTCTCTCTATTTTCTTCTTGGAGGCACTCAGAGCTATGAGTTTTCCTCTTAGCACTGCTTTCATTGTGACCCATAAGTTTGGGTATGTTGTGCCTTCATTTTCTTTAACTTCTACAAAGTTTTTAATTTCTTTCTTTCTTTCTCTCTTGACCAAGCTATCATTAAGTAGAGTGTGGTTTAGCTTCCATTTGTATGTGGGCTTTCTGTCATTTTTGTTTTTATTGAAGACCATTCTTAGTCCATGGTTATCTGATAGGATGCATGGGATAATTTCAATCTTCTTGTATCTGTTGAGGCCTGCCTGTTTTGTGACTGATTATATGGTCAATTTTGGAGAAGGTACCATGAGTCGTTCAGAAGAAAGTATATTCTTTTGTTTCAGGATGAAATGGTCTATAGATACCTGTTAAATCCATTTGGTTCAGACTTCTGTTAGTTTCACTGTGTCTCTGTTTTGTTTCTGTTCCATCATCTGTTCATTGATGAGAGTGGGGTGTTGCAGTCTCCCACTATTATTGTGTGAGGTTCAATGTGTGATTTGAGCTTTAGTAAGGTTCCTTTCATGAATGTAGGTGTCCTTGCATTTGGAGCATAGATATTCAGGATTGAGAGTTCGTCTTGGTGGATTTTTCTTTTGATGAATATTAAATGTCCCTCCTTATCTTTTTTGATAACTTTTGGTTGTAAGTCGATTTTATTCGATATTAGAAATCCTACTCCAGCTTGTTTCTTTGGACTATTTGCTTAAAAATTGTTTTCCAGACTTTTACTCTGAGGTAGTGTCTGTCTTTGTCACTGAGGTGTATTTCCTGTATGCAGTAAAATGTTGGGTCCTCTTTATGTATTCAGTCTTTTAGTCTCTGTCTTTTTATTGGGGAATTGAGTCCACTGATGTTGAGAGATATTGAGGGATGTCGAGGGACCAACAGTTGTTGTTTCCTGTTATGTTTTCCTGTTGTTAGAGGTGGAATTATGTTTGTGTGGTTATCTTCTTTTGGATTAGTTGAAAGAAGATTACTTTTTTGCTCTTTCTAGGGAGTGGTTTCCTTCCTTGTGTTAGAGTTTTTTTTTACCTATTATTTTTTGTAGGGCTGGATTTGTGGAAAGATATTTTGTAAATTTGGTTCTGTCATGTAATATTTTGGTTTCTCCATCTATGGTGATTAAGAGTTTTGCTGGATACAGTAGCCTGGACTGACATTTGTGTTCTCTTAGGGTCTGTATGACATCTGCCCAGGATCTTTTCGCTTTCATAGTCTCTGGTGAGAAGTCTGGTGTAACTCTTAGAGGTCTGACTTTATATGCTGCTTGATGTTTTCCCCTTACTCTTTTAATATTCTTTCTTTGTTTTGTGCATTTGGTGTTTTGACTATTATGTGAAAGGAGGAATTTCTTTTCTGCTCCAATCTATTTGGAGGTCTGTAGGCTTCTTGTATATTTACGGAAACTTCTTTCTTTAGGTTAGGGAAGTTTTCTTCTATAATTTTGTTGAAGATATTTACTGGCCCTTTTAGTTGGGAATACTCATTTTCTTCTATACCTACTATCCTTAGGTTTGCTCTTTTCATTGTGTCCTGGATTTCCTGCATATTTTGCATTAGGAGCTTTTTGCATTTTGTGTTTTCTTTGAGTGTTATGTCAATGTGTTCTATGGTATTTTCTGTCCCTGATATTCTCTCTTCTATCTCTTGTATTTTGTTGGTGATGCTTGCATCTATGACTCCTGATCTTTCTTAGTTTTTCTATCTCTAAGGTTGTCTCCCTTTGTGATTTCTTTATTGTTTTTATTTCTATTTTTAGATGTTGGGTGGTTTTGTTCAATCCCTTCACTTGTTTGGTTATGTTTTCCTGTAATTCTTTAAGAGATTTTTTTGTCTCCTCTTTAAGGTCTTCTACCTGTTTACTTGTGTTGTTCTATATTTCTTTAAGGGAATTATTTATGTCCTTCTTAAATTCCTCTGACATCATCATGAGTTGTGATTTTAAATCAAAATCTTGCTTTTCTGGTGTCTTGGCATATCTGGGGCTTGCTGTGGTAGAGGAACTGGGTTCTGATGATGCCAAGTGGCCTTGGCTTTTGTTGCTTAGGTTCTTGCCCTTGCCTCTTGTCATCTGCTTATCTCTGGTGTTAGCTGGTCTTGCTCTCTCTGACAGTGCCTTAACTCTCCTGTAAGCCTGTGTGTAAGCAGTTCTGGAGACAGGCTGTCTTCCAGCAAGATCTTAGTACAGAGAGCTGTGGGACTGGGTCAATTCTAGGCACAGGCAGAAACCTGCCGAGAGTTTTTTTTAAAGTTTTCATTGTAGAATTCTTTTGTTTTTTTTTGTTTGGGTAATTGCAAGGTATTTTTATGGCATCTGAAAATGGCCTTGTTTACCTTATTTCCTCCTCAGTATCTTTGTCAGTGTTAAATAGAAACGCTACTAATTTAGTATGTTAATTTTGTAGCTGGCAACTTTCTGGCAAATATTCATCACAGTAACAGTGGGGTCTTTTTGAGAATTGCATTGTTGTGTTTTTTTTTTTTTTTTTTTTTTTTTTTTTTTTTTTTTTTTTTTTTTTTACAAAAGCCAAGGATATGTTTTATAGAGCACAGTTTGGTGAGGTGGGAGGGGTGCCTCAGTGGTTACCAGCCACAGGACTGGTGTAGTGCAGAATAGTGTTTATTTTGGGACATGAGAAAGGGAGTTAAGAAGGGAGTAGAGGCGGAGAAAGAGAGGAGACAGAGAAGGACAGAGATAGAAAGAAAAGAGGCTGGCAGGGAATATGGGGGGAGAGAGAAAGGGATCAGAAAGTCAGAGAGAAAAGGAGCAGAGAGAGCGAGGAAGGACCAAATAATAGTCAGGCCTACCTGACTCTTGCCAGGTAATTGTTGGGCAGAGCTTAGAAGGAATGCCAACATATATCATTTGCAAGTAAGGATACTTTGGCTTCTCCCTTTCTGATTTGTGTCCCCTTGATTTGCTTTTCTTGTCTTATTACTCTAGCCAAGACTTCCAATACTATATTGAGTAAACATGGAAAAAGTGGAAAACCATTTTTAAGTTCTGAATCCTGAATTTAGAGGAAATTCTTTCATTTCTCTCATTATTACAATCTTGAATTATGTGGTGTGTGTGTGTGTGTGTGTGTGTGTGTGTGTCTGTGTGTTACTATACCCAAAATATTGCTACTCAAATCGACCTTGGTGGTGGCAGTGGTGTTCCTCAATACCTACCCCAATGTTCTGGTTCTCGAATTGAAACACACACACACACACTCATACACACACACTCACACACACAGACACACACACACACTCAAGCACACACTCAGACACACACACACTCACACACACACTCACACACACAGACACACACACACTCAAGCACACACTCAGACACACACACACTCACACACTCACACACACACTCAGACACACACACACTCATACACACACTCACACACACACTCAGGCACACACACACTCACACACACAATCATACACACACTCAGACACACAAACTCACACACACACTCAGACACACACACACTCTCATACACACACAAACATACTCAGACACACACACACTCATACACACACACTCACACACTCACACACACATACAGACACACACACTCACACTCACACACACACTCACACACACACACTCTCACACACACACTCACACACACACAAACATACTCAGACACACACACACTCATACACACACACACACTCAGACACACATACAGACACATACACACACTCACACACACTCACACACACACTCACATACACACACACTCTCATACACACACACTCACACACACAAACATACTCAGACACACACACACTCATACACACACACACTCACACACTCAGACACACATACAGACACACACACACATTCACACTCACACACACACTCACACACACACTCACACACTCTCATACACACACACTCACACACACACAAACATACTCATACACACACACTCATACACACACACACTCAGACACACATACAGACACACACACACACACACACACACACACAAACACACAGCCTTGTATTTTAATATGCCTTAAACAGCTCAATAAAGACTGGGTCACTTTGAAACCTCCACTTGGCTAATACACTCCCCTCTGATATTCCTGAGTTATTACTTACTATTACCTACTATTATTCCACCTTGGCTGCCCCATCTGCAGCCCTTTCTGACTGAGTTCCCCAGCACCTACATGATGGCTATGTTGTCTTTCCAGCACTTCTCAGGTGTGGCTTCTCCTCCTTTCCTGGCATGGCAGCTATCTCTCTTCCTGTTCCTTCCTCAGCCCCTTGGCCAGGAATCCTAAAGTCCTGTCTGTGTCTCTCTACCCAGCCATCAAATACTGAAATATGTTCCTTCTCTTCACGGCTTCTTCAGGACTTTTATCATGAAGAGATAGTGGATTTTATCAAAGGCCTTTTATATATTAAGATCATGTGATTTCTGAGTATATGTGATTGGGTTGTATTAATTTACACATATTGAACCTGTATCTCTAAAGTAAAGTCAACTTGATCATGATGATTTTTGATATATTTTTGAAACTGGTTTGCAATTTGTATTGTTGAAAAATTTCATTGTCTATGTTTTTTCCAGGAAATTGGCCAATAATTTTTTATTTTTGTTGTGTTTTTATCTGGTTTTGATAATCAGGATAAAATTAACTTACTGTGAGATTGGCAGGATTCTTTTCTTTCTTTTTTTTTTAATTTTATGGACTATTTGTAGAAGTATTGGTGTTGGTCTGGTAGACTTCCCCTCCACGCTACCCCAAGAAATAACTAGATTTATTTATTTATTTACTTACCTTTTGTCTGTGTGCTCCTCCATTTTAGCACTCACACTCTAGTTTGCAGAAACTTGGGGATTATAAAGTCAATACTGTGCTCATCTCACATCCTTGAAACCATAGTCTGTTGTAAACATCTTCAGCATTACTAAGCTTTAAGAACTGAGACTAAAATGCTTTTTTTTTTGGGATTGAGCAGGGTCAACTTAGAGGTGTGGGAAATGCAAGATGACAACAGAAGGAACAGTACTAGTGGTGAGGGAAGAGCTCTGGTGGGAAGGCAGCTTTGAGGGGAGCCTCATTTCCAGACCTGCCCTGCCGGGATTGCCAATCTATGTTCATGTTTCAAGTATGAATTCTGCTGAAGTTCAAAGAAAAAACAAACACCAAACCAAATCAAACCAAACCAAAATAGCAGCAAAGGAACGCCAAACAACAGCCACAAAAACCCTTAGCAACTCCCTTCTGAATATCTTGGTTTACAAATACCTGAAAACGAGTTTTCATTTCAAAACTACTTAGATATCACCATGGTTAATTTGCTGCATGAATGACCAGGATCTTTCTAATCACCTGGGGGAAGCTTACCTTGGGCAGAACCTCCAGGTACTTTCTGATATGGGAGCGTGAGTATGAAAATCAGCTTCCTCATTCCTGGCTTTGGAGGGAGCTTGTCTCTGCTTCAATAAGAGGATTTCAGGGCAAACCCACAATCATTGGTGACAGCAGGTAATTCCCATAGAGTGTTTTTTTTTTTTTGTTTTGGGGGTGTGGTGTGGTGGAGAACTGCTCCTAGTTTAAGATAAAGTGAATAAGCACATTTGAAATGTTCTATTATGCTCATATATTCTGCACATTTGATCTCTCCCACTGCCAATCATCGTTAAGAGGTGGGGTGAAGTTAACCCAGCCAACATGTTCTTTTGCTCTGTCCTGCATAACTTTCCTTGTGCCCCACATTTAGACATTCGCCTTCAATTTCTGCTTTAAAAAGCTACTTCTACTAAGAAGAAAAGAATTGGGCTGGAGAGCTGGCTCAGTGGCTGAAGCCATGTCCTGCTTTTGCAGAGGATGCCAATTCAGTTCCCAGCACTCCCTTCAGGACACAACTTCATCTCCATGAGACCAGATTCCCTCTTCTGGTCTCTGAGGGCATCTTCACGTGTGTGTGTGTGTGTGTGTGTGTGTGTGTGTGTGTGTGTGTTTGTGTACCCTACCTCTGCATAGACATATAATCTTAAAAACAGAAATCTTAAATAGTTTCATTTATTCTAATTATTCATATGCCATGACCACCCCTGTATGTTTTTCCAGTTTGAAGTATTTTTAACCTCTACACTATCATTCCCCCTCTGCTGCTTTCTCTGCTGCTGTCTGCAGCAAGTTTTGTCCTGTCTACTTTTTAAGATTCTCTGATGGCCCAGGATCCAGCTTTTTTCATGAGTAGCTGAATCTTGCTTCATTCAAAGCAGCCTTCATACGTGGGAGTGGAATTTAACATGAAATCAGTTCCATCCTCTCAAACTTGCTTATGATCATGGCATTTTATCACAGCAATAGAAACCCTAGATAAGGTAACAGTTGGTAGCATATTTGTGAGGTATTTCTGTGATAGACCTGACCATGTTTTGGGGGTGTACTGGCTGGTTTTGTGTGTCAACTTGATATCAGCTGGAGTATTATCACAGAGAAAGGAGCCTCCCCTGAGGAAATGCCTCCATGAGATCCAGCTGCAAGGCATTTTCTCAACTAGTGATCAAGGGGGGAGGGCCCAGCCCATTGTGGGTGGTGCCATCCCTGAGCTGGTGGTCCTGGGTTCTATAAGATAGCAAGCTGAGCAAGCCAGGGGAAGCAAGCCAGTAAGTAACATCCCTCTATGGCCTCTGCATCAGCTCCTGCCTCCAAGTTCCTGCCCTGTGTGAGTTCCTATCCTGACTTCCTTTGGTAATGACTTTCCATATTGGCAGCAATATGGAAGTGTGAACTGAATAAACTCTTTCCTCCTCAATTTGCTTCTTGGTCATGATGTTTTGTGCAGGAATACAAACCCTGACTAAGACAGGGAGTTTGATCTGGAGAAGCCATTGAGTGCTCTAAGTTTAATGAGCCATTGTGGTAACTTAGATGATAATGCTTAGAGCAGGTGCAAGACCTCAGTGGAGGTCTGGGTTATAAAGCTTCAGAGCGAGGCAAAGATCCTATCAGTGCTGGTTACAGAGTTTGTCTTAAGAGTCTGTGCTGTCTTTTCAGCTAGAGATGAAGAACTGAAAGGTATAAGATCTATTCAAATGAAACATTTGTTTTGTAGGACATTTGGAATCTTCTGGGAAGTGTTTTCTCAGAGTTAGCACACTGAAGATATGTTCCAGAGGCAGCCACATTGTATCTCCTGTTGGCCGTCAAACTTGGCAGTGTAATAGTTATCTGGTGTTAAGGGAATCGAGGGTATGAATGGGTCATGGCATCAAACCCCAGCCCCAGTGGAAACCCTGATTGAAGGGGTCAATGGAGAGAATTTGAGGCTTGACACAATGTGGCAGGATTAGAGTCCCTGACACACAGGAGTGGATAAGGGAAAAGATACAGCCCAACTACAGAGGAAGCCTCAACCTTTTGTAGATGCCAATAGCATGGGACGACTGCCACTGACAATAGCCAGCATGGAATGGAACCAGTCTGATCCTAGAAAACAAGCTCTGTGTGCTGTGAATGTTGTTCCAAGGCATTTGAAGGAACTCGGGAGTTTCTGAATGAATCCCAGATGTCTGACAATGAGCTTTACACTGTTGGAGTTGGTTTTGCCTAGGTCTTCTTCCCTCTTGAAATAAGAATGTATTTAACTTATTCTGATATTACTGAAGCCTGCTGTTGAATGACTTTGAACTTTTGGACTCTTTGAAGTTTTAGAGAGATTTTGGATATTTTAGAGAGCTTTGGGTGTTTTCCAGAAGCTTTGAACTTTGCAAGAGACTTTGGATGCTTTAAAGAAACAAAATTTCAAAGTGTTTTAGTCTTTCCCCCCCCAAGAATGTGGGCATTTAAAAGTTGTAACCTTTATTCTGCAATTTTAATGTTATCATGCCAGACTGGGGACAAATGAGAAAGGAAGGGTTCTAGTGGAGTAGTGATGTGCTTGTGTGATGAGATGACAAGAGGCTAGTTGCTCTGCCTAGTTTTATGTCAACTTGAAACAAGCTGGACTTAATTGCGGAGAAACCATAGTTGAGAAAATGCTTCCAGTAAGACTGTCCTATAGGCAAGTCTGTAGTGCATTTTCTTTAGTGATTGCTCTCTCTCGCTCTCTCTCTCTCTCTCTCTCTCTCTCTCTCTCTCTCTCTCTCTGTGTGTGTGTGTGTGTGTGTGTGTGTGTGTGTGTCTGTGTGTGCCACTTCTGGGCTAGTGATTCTGGAGCTGTAAGAATGAAGGCTGGGCAAAACACAAGGAGCAAGCTATTGAGCAGTGGCCTTCAGTGTTTACATTTAGTTCCTGCCTCCCTTTTTCTGCCCTGCCTGAGTTCTTGCCTTGACACCCCTCCTCAGTGATGTACTGTTACTTGGAAATGTAATATGAAATAAACCCTTTTCTTCTAAACGTGCTTATGGCCATGGTGTTTCAGCACAGCGATAGAAGCCTGAGACACCTATTGTTGTGATTAAAATCTCATTGTTCAATGCCCCTAACCAGTGTCTCTGAGGTGGGAACACCCTTGCATGCTAGTTTCTATTTGGAGTTTTCAGAAAGACTCAGAGATGGTATTTCCACAGAGAGCCTATGGGTGAACTTTCTGAAAAGCCTTGTATATGCCACCATTACCACAGCTGCCTTGGAGTTCAGAATATTGAATGAAGCAGAATTAAACTTGAGCCATAAGACCTAATTTAAAGTGCTTCATTGATTTTGGGCTTATTTCATATATCCCATTCTCTTCTGTCTTAGAGTTTCTCTTGTTTGAAATGTCAAGTCCTCTGCTCTGCTGGGCCACCAGTATATTTTGAAGAAAAAAAAATCCCTTCTCTGAATTCTTACGTTTTTGACTGGAAGATGCTTCTTTGATGATGAGTTGCTCCTTAAGTGTCACTCATCTCCTTAGCTAATATGTAGCAAAGCTTATGAACTTCAGAATCCATGATGAAATGAGTCAAGACTTTGGGGCCTTCGCAATTGAACATAAGTTGTTAGAAGGCCTTATAACCCAATCACATAAAAACATATTTGGTATGCACTCATTGATAAGTGGATATTAGCCCAAAAGCTCGAATTACCCAAGATATAATCCATACACCACAGGAAGCTCAAGAAATAGGATGACCAAAATTTGGATGCTCCCACTCCTTGAAAGGGAAAAAATATCCATAGGAGGAGATATGGAAGCAAAGTTTAGAGCAGTGACTAAAGGAACGGCCATTCAGAGCCTGCTCCACATGTGTCCTATATATATACAGCCACCAAAACTAGATAAGATTGATAAAGCTAAAAAGTGCATGCTGAAAGGAAGTGGATATAGATCTCTCCTGAGAGACACATTCAGAGCATGTCCCATACAGAGGTCAATGCTAGTAACAAATTACTGAACTGAGAACAGGACCCCCCTGGGGGGAATTAGAGTAAGTATTGAAAGAGCTGAAGGAGCTTACAACCCCATAAGAACAACAATGCCAACCAACCAGAGCTTCCAGGGACTAAACCACTATCCAAAGGCTATATATGGACTGACCCTGGGCTCCAACTGCATATGTAGCAGAGAATAGCCTTGTTGGGGTACCAGGGGAAGAGGAAGCCCTTGGTCCTGCCAAGGTTGGATCCCCAGTGCAGGGGAATGTTGGTGGGGCAGTAAGGAAGGTGGATAGGGGGAACACCCGTATGGGAGAGGGACTGGGGATGTGGGCTTATGGACAGAAAACCGGGAAAGGGAATACCATTTGAAATGTAAGTAAAGAAATATATCTAATAAAAAAATAAAAAAGAGAGAAGGCCTTAATTTTTGAGGTTTAGGTGCTGAGCATACAAGTTATAGACTAAACTGTGCTGTTTCAGATATTAGCCTTATATGGCTGTGCCAATGATAAGGGACTTTAAAGAATTAATGTTCAAAGTTATCTCACTGGTGCGTGTTTGGTCTATTAGACCTCTTACAAGGAAAGGGAGAGACACCCAGCACTTCCTCTGTTCTGTTAATCCATATCGAAGAATGACCATGTGAAC
Organism: Rattus norvegicus; assembly: GCF_021556685.1. Taxonomy (NCBI): domain Eukaryota; kingdom Metazoa; phylum Chordata; class Mammalia; order Rodentia; family Muridae; genus Rattus; species Rattus norvegicus. Next base: position 88,309,723 of record NC_141547.1, read on the forward strand.
ACTGGGAAGACTCCCCTTCCCTACCTCTGAGCCCAGCCTACATGGCCCCTGCTATCAGGCCTCCAGCTTCTACATCAGTGAGAAGAGACCTTCGTGTTACTCCACACACCTAGTGCATAGGACTTTATTATTGCAGCTACATACTTTATGTTTGATTCTTTGATGCCTTTTCACATTGGAGTTAAGGTCTTCATCTGAAAACTTAAGTGTTTGGGTTTTTGTTTGTTTGCTTGTTTTTTTATTTATTTATTTTATGTATGTAAGTACACTGTTGCTGTCTTCAGACATACCAGAAGAGAGCATCGAATTCCATTACAGATGGTTGTGAGCCACCATGTGGTTGCTGGGAATTGAACTCAGGACCTGTGGAAGAGCAGTCGGTGCTCTTAACCACTGAGCCATCTCTCCGGCCCCAAGCGTTTGGGTTTTTATGGAAGCCAGTTTTCTAAACTGCTTCTCTTCCTTGTGCAGAATGAACATCTTTGTCTGACTGTGAAAAGGTTGGTTGAGGCGATGGTAGCATGCAATTCTGCTTCAGGTTTCTCTTGATCCACTGTCCTTTCTAACCTAGAGGTCAGTACCTTTAGTGACAGTAGGTCAGGAAAAGTCTTCGAGCTTTCAGTTTTGTATAAGTTTTCAGTTTTGTCCTTTTTAAAAGTTTTTTTTTGCTTTTCTAGGGCTTATGGATATCACATCAATTTTCAAAATTTGCTTGTTTATTTCTACAAAGTACATGCTAGGGTTTTGACTGGTATGTTTTTACAAAAACGATGAAATGACGAATTGAGATTTAATTCACAACATCATCTGAATGACTCATTTGAAGTATGCAACCCAGTAGTTTTGACATATTCACAGTTGTAAATTACAGTTAACATTGGTCATCATAATCAGTTGATTATTTTTTCAATCACCCCAAAAGAAAAACCTGTGTCTATAGCATTGACTTCCCTCTCTCCTCGGTGTTGAACATCTACAGCCAGACTTCCTTTCTGGAGATTTCAGTACTTGGACAGTTCCTTTTTGTGTTGTGTATAGTTGTGTTAGTATCTGTGTTTGTGTGTCTGAGTATGTGTTAGTGTGTATGTATGTGTGTGTTGTGTGTATCTGTGTGTTTGTATGTATGTGCATACATGTGTGTATATGTGTATGTATGTACATGTGTGGGTTGACTACCTCAACAAAGCTGATAATTAAAGACTCATTAAGGAAACAAGAGGAATGCTTATCACCTTAATAAGGTATATATTTATAGGCTCCAGTAGCCCTTCCCAAGGTGTCCAGCCAAAATCTGAAGCAGGCTGGCCAGATGATATAAGTGATCTCCTTCCTCAACAGACAGACAGACACATGTGCGCACATGCACCTGAACGTGTACACATGCACACAGCTGCTCACAGACTTGTTTCCACTCATAGAACACAACTTTCTTCCTCTTCTTGCCCATCTCTCTTCTTAGGCAGTTGTTCAGATATTCAGCTTGCCTGCCCTGTTGATTTCCCCTCAAACTCCATTGAAAGGTTCTTGTGGCTCCTCTTGGGTCCTCTGTTTTTTTGGTTTTGCTGATTTTTCTCCCGGACCCTGATGTGCCTTGATCCCTCACTTATGCTCTGCTATAGAGAGGCACATAGCTATCCAAGAAACAATAATAATTCGACCAGAAAATGTTCTGTATGTAAATTAATATGTAAGAATTACTTAAAGTAATTAAATTATCACACTGTTTCGGCAGCTTGCCTACTTCTGCAAGCAGTATGGGGCTGCCTCGTTTGCACTCCTATGATCCGTCACCATTATTCTCTAAGAAATAGGGGCTAGCTCATCCTTACGCCATCCCTGTTAAGTGGGAATTGTGGCCTCACTTGAAAGGTGGGTTTTCCGATTGCGATGACACTTTCACAAAGGTTTGGACTACAAGGGAATCTAATGCGTTTCTGACTCCTCATTGGCAAGCCCAGGCACTAGCCTGACCCATACTTTGCAGCCTCTTCTCTGCAGGCGACCTCAGATTCCCCACATGGAGAAACACATAGCTGTTTCAGTGTATCACATCTGGTTTCTTTGAACTGATACTTGGTGCCAGTGGAGGGCTGAGAAAGCAGTTGAGTCATTTCTTTTAAGTGAATTTTCTCTGACACATCTTCTTCCTAACCTGGTATCCATGTAAACACAGCCCTCACCTCAAAGGGAATAAGAGGTGACAGAAGCTATCTAGGAAAGGCTGTGACAAGCAAGTGAGCCTTCTGGAGATGAATCAATAGTTTGCAAGGCTATAGTAGATGTGCTCTAGAGGCAAGGACCCCAGAGACCTCACCCCAGGACTGCTTCTCACTGCTGATATGCCTTTCCTACCACTAATAAATAGCTTAATAATTTCCTGGGTATTTACCTATTCTTTGGGCAGATTTCCTGCAGAATCAATATGAAGGTAGACTTTTATGTAGTAATCCTGTGTAGATGAACTGATGATCTCATAACTCCTGATAATGCTTTTATAAAACTCCTAAATTGATACAAGTAATCTTAAGCTCTTTACAGAATAAAAGCTGCAAATAGAGCTCTGTAAACCTTCATGTGTCACGGGCTAATTGCATTAGGAAAAGAAAACAGGCTTAGAACAAATTTATAATCAAGGAAAACATTCCTTCTAGGTTAGGAATGAGATCACTAACTGGTAAGTAAGGGACATAAACTGGGAATGGGTAATTTATTGTAGGTGCAAGGACAGAAAATAAATGATGGACTAGTTCACCTATACAAGACTTCAAAATAATAAGACGGATGATTTGTATCTTGGCAAACCCATGCGGAGTTGTGACCTACAAAACCATTTCTTTAAACTTACAATGAACTTGTGGAGCTAGAAAATAGACAATGAGTGTTGAGTCAGGTACTAGTCTTAACAAAAAGACACGGAAACCAGACTGCTGTACCTGCTTATACCTTTCCTTCTACGACATGGATTATTGCCTTAGACTTTTTATGAACTTACGGAATGTAGAAATGTTTACAAAACTGTGTAATCCATTATCCCATGTAATCAATTATCCTGAGTAGGTATAAAAATTAAGAACAACAATAAAGTGGTGGTGAATTTTTTTTTTGCTTCATCAAGTGTGCATGTGTCTGTGTATATGCATTACTTTCCTTCTTTCTTCCCCTCCCCCCCTTCCCTCTCCCCCCTCTCTCTCTGTCTGTCTGTCTGTCTGTCTCTCCCCTCCCCCCATTTCCCTCTGGTTCATGAAGAGTTAATGAAGACCTCAAGTAACTAAGTTTCATTTCCTAATCCCCTGCTGCTTCAGCAGGAGTTATTTCCCAGAAAACCCCTGTTCCCAAACTAAGGATACGAGAGTTAAGTAACCAAGTCACCAGTTTTCTGTCCACACCTTGCTGCCTTTCTCAGTACCTGAATGTTGAGTGGGTCTCTGTGAAGACATAGTTCGCTCTGTATCAAGAATGAGCAACCATGAGACAAGCCCACAGACCCAGATGGCATAGAATACTATGTTTTATCATGAAAGGCATTACGTGAACTTCTTACTGTCGCAAGCCAAAAGGAAGCCACAAATCAAGTCATTTCCCAGTTATATTGGTTGGTACCTCAGGTAGCTGGGTTACAGTTATGTTTCAGATGATATCTGATGACAAAATTTTAGCTTGATTGAGGCTACTGATTTGGAAAGTTAACACATTCCAAAGGTTTTACCTGATAGGTGAGACTCAGGGGTGGGTTATGCATGTTCAGGAAACTAAAAATCACTCAAGGTCATTTCGCTCCGGATCTGCAACACTGGCACTCTTCACAGCCACTACATTTTTCTTTTGTCTTTATTCTTTTTTTTTTTTGTTCTTTTTTTCGGAGCTGGGGACCGAACCCAGGACCTTGTGCTTCCTAGGTAAGCGCTCTACCACTGAGCTAAATCCCCAGCCCCTGTCTTTATTCTTTAATCCACCCTCTGACTGTTCCATATCCCATACTGCACCCCTCACCCCCCAACCCCACCCCCGGTCTCCACAAGGATGTTCCTAACCCCCACCCCACCAGACCTTCTCACTCCCTGGGGCCTCAAGTCTTCTGAGGGTTAGGTGCGTCTTCTCTGAGTCCAGACCTGGCAGTCCTCTGCTGTGTATGTGTTGGGGGCCTCACATCAGGTGGTGTATGCTGCTTGGCTCATGGTCTGAGAGATCTCAGGGTGCAGGTTAGTTGAGACTGCTGGTCTTCCTATAGGATCACCCTCCTAAGTTTCTTCCAGCTTTTCCCTATTTCAATCACATGGGGCACCAGCTTCTGTCCATTGGTTGGGTGTAAATATCTGCATTTGACTCTTTCAGCCGCTTGTTGGGTCTTTTGGAGGGCAGTCATAATAGGCTCCTTTTTGTGAGCACACTGTAATAGTGTTAGGCCTTGGGTCCTCCCCTCGAGCTGGATCCCAATTTGGGCCTGTCACTGAACCTCCTTTTCCTCAGGCTTTTCCAATTTTGTATCTGCAGTTCTTTCAGATAGGAACAATTAAGGGTCAGAGTTTTTGACTGTGCAATGGCAACCCATCCCTGATGCCCTGTCTTTCTACTGGATGTGTGCTCTACAAGTTCCCTCTGTAGGGCATTTCATCTAAGGTCTCCCCTTGAGTCCTGAGAGTCTATCACCTCCCAGGTCTCTGGTACATTCTAGAGGGACCCCCACCTTCTACCTCCCGAGGTTGCCTGTTTCTATTCTTTCTGTTGGCCCTTAGGGCTTCAGTCCTGTTCCCATCACCCATTACCTAATCTTATTCCCCTTCCCCTCCCTGTTTCCTTTCCCATTGAAGTCCCTTCCTTCTTCCCCCTCCTGTGATTCCTTTCTTCTCCCTCATAAGTGAGACTGAGGCATCTTTACTTGGCCCTTTGGCTTGTTAACCTTTTTGAATTCTGTGGACTGTGTCCTGGGTATTCTGTACTTTATTGCTAATAACCACTTATTAGTGAGTACATAACCATGCACGACCTTTTGGGTCTGAGGTACCTCACTCTGGATGATATTTTCTAGTTCCATTCATTTGCCTGCAAAACTCATGATGCCCTTGTTCTTAATAGCTGAGTAGTATCCCATCGTGTAAATGAGCCACATTTTCTGTATCCATTTTTCTGTTGTGGAACATCTGGGTTGTTTCCAGCTTCTGGCTTTGAAAATAAGGCTGCAGAACATGTGCTCTTGTGGCACGATGGGGCATCTTTTGGGTATATTCCCAAGAGTGGTATAGCTGGGTCTTTAGGTAGATCAATTTACAGTTTTCTGAGGAACCTCCGGATTGGTTTTCAGAGTGGTTGTACCAGTTTTAAGTCTACTGGCCTTGTAGAATATTAGCACAATTTGCGTGAGCTTCAGTTTACTAGGGCAGGATCAGACTTTGCATAGTTAAGTGTCAGTGAAGAACTGGACTGAGGAAGGAGGAAGCTGCCCTCCCACACCCTGATACAGTGCTGGAATTTCCCTGTTATATCAAGAATCTGCACCTCTACCTCTCCACCTCTCTTCCTTCTCCACTCTGTCTCCCTTGTCCTCATATATACACATTGTAAGGCTGAACGAAAGATTTTCTATGTCCTTCCTTTGTTGATCATAAGAACATAGGGATGCAATGAATCATCTTTAGAATAATACGTAGACCTTAAAATCAGCTTCTTGTTACTCGTGTCCACTTTCTTATACCGGCCCCTTCAACTTGGTAATCCCCAGCTCTCCAGGAAGATGTTGGGCATTTGGTGAGGTTGAGGCTGGAGAGCAGTTCACAGATGTCTTTAGAGGCCATTTTTGGGGTTTTAATATAAAGTCTTTCAAGAGAAACCTAACTGATTTCCTCTTGTGTTTTTGGAATTTGAAACGCTCAAGAAAAAGGCCTCTCTCTCTCTCTCTCTCTCTCTCTCTCTCTCTCTCTCTCTCTCTCTCTCTCTCTCTCTGAGATTCTAGAGGCTCATAAGAGCCACCTGTTGTTGAAGATGGCCTCCATGCACTGGGTTGCCTGGGCTGCTAGCAGTCTCTGTTTGCATGAAGAGAACAGTTTCTTCCTCTCTGAATGCTCTCTGACCCAGGTGAAGCATTGAGCTTGTTTTATTTATCAGCGATACGGGGTTTCACTGTAGTCCCTGAGCAGTGAATGACCATGTTTGTGGAGGGGATTCCTCCTTGTCATGCAAGCTTTGTTATTTATTTCTAAAGTTCTCTAATTTATAAAAATAACACAGGATTAAAAATCTCTAAGGGGTTCTATAATTTGTAGTCAGGAAAAATTCTTAACGTAATCCCTTTTTCACTTTTGGATATGCTAGACTTAACTAGGTGCTTAGTTACTTTAACAGACTTGCAGCACCTTGTGGAATGACTTTTCTATTTTATGCCGAATTAGTAATTTTACCAATTAAAATGAATTTTTACTGAATCTGAGCTTCACTGTAAGCAGCTGAACAGTGCTGGTATATAGTCATGAGGATATTTTCTCATTACACACACAGACACACAGACACATACAAAGATACATATACACACAAAACATATACATACAAACACAAAAATACACATAAACAAATGAAAACACATACATACAAACACATTGCATAAACACATACACATACACATACAAACACATGTACACACATCTACGTACATACACACAGATGCATATACATACACGCAAACATATATACCCAAACACATACACAGAAAAACACACACACATGTACACACAAAAACACACCTAAATACACACACACATATATACACATATATATACAAATATACACATATGCACAAACACATATGCTAAGCATACACAAGCACACAAGCCTTACATAATGCATACACACATACATGCACACAAATACATATACATGCACAAATACAATACATATATACACATATTTATAAACACTCAGACACATATATACATGGATACATACTCACAAATACATACACGTATATACACATACACACTCATAAACATACATGTATATACATACATACACTCAAAAACACACATACACACAAATATAGACACAAATACATGCATGCACACACATGCAGATGTGCACGCACACATGTACACACACATACACACACACTCACGCACACACATTTCTTTTTCCCAATTTGGCCCTGGGCACATATCAGTACTCAGGAGAGTAAAGAAAGAAGATTGTGAGTTCAAGACCAGCCTGCACTGCATAGGGAAATGTGTATTTCTCACACACATAAATCATACATTGTTGTTAAATGATTTAGAAAAGTACATCAGGCTTATTCTTTGATTTTTAAAATTTCAGCCTGCACTTCTCTACAACATTGGGTTGGCCTCTGGTAGGAGGCATGGATGACAAGGCAGGTACCCAACAGCCTTTGCCACCCCTGTGTGGGAGTTGGGTGGAGGAGGCACCCAAGAGTCACTAGTGACCGAATTTCCTACCTGTTCTGTTACTCACTCTGGGCCTTTCTTCAGGGTTACATTTCTAGGACCTGTTTTTAAGGTAAAGAAAATCCTTTCAGAAACATAGGTTATTATTCACCTGTTCTCCTAGAGTTAGAATTGATGGAGTTTTTCTCTGTTTGTATTAAATGTCTTAAATATTATCTTGTAGGAGAAGAAACATTGCTCAATGCTAAAATAAAATTAAAAGCAAATAAATGTGATTAAAAGGATGATCCACTTAAAACAAATAACTTGTGTACATAAACTAAACATCTCCATGGGGAAATAGTTAAAATCCTTGGCTACTCAGTACGTGGAGCCAATTATCACCATCCTCAATAGAGCCCCTGTGTTCTCTTTCTGGATGATGAGTGGTGTTGCAGGCTTGATCCTGTATTTCCACCTTACTCCAGGAGAAGCTACTTGTGCCAGCATCTGCCAGCATCTTGGAAGTCCAGCCCATATCCCTCTCCATAAATCCCCATTCAAGTCAGGTAAACACATAGGCATGGATGAATTTAACCACCTAGCAGTGATGTCTGCCATATCTAAGGACTGTTTACCCAGCAGGGCTCGCCATTTAGGACCAGCAAGCCCTCAACATGTCAAAGCATCAGAGATAGATAGGGGAAGAACATACACAGGCTGGACCTCCCTGTACTTATGTAGCAGATGTGCAGCTTGGTCTTCATGGGGGTCCTGGACAACTAGAGCAGAGGATATCCCAAAAGCTGTTGGCTGTTTGTGAGATATGTTCTTCTAGCTGGGCTGCCTTGTCTGGCCTCAGAAGGAGAGGATTCACCTAGCCTCACAGAGACTTGATAGACTAGGGTGGGGTAATACCCAGGGGCCCCCACCCATTCAGAGGCTAAGGGGATGGGGGAGGGGGAAGGATTGAGTGGGGTATGACCAGAGGAGGGCAGGATGTAAAGTGAAAGAGGTAAAAGCAATTTTATTAAATTAACAATTTAATAAAAGAAATACAGAAAAGAATAAGTGTAATTACTGCTCCACACCTAATTTGTTAAGGTCACAGTGGGTCCTGAATCTGTCTGCTTTCCCCTTCCTCCAAAACCCCACCCTCCATCTTTTCCTCACTCTGCGGCCACAAGGCTCACCCTTCTAACGTCAAGTGTACTTGTTCCTTGGGGGAGCACAGGGAAGAGACCAATTCTTAGTTTAACTTTCAAAATTCTTTTGAACTTTACTCACAATATTTTGAATCCGTGTACGACTATGCTTCCTTGAAGAAAGGCCTTTAATTGTTTCTTTATTTAAAAACTTCCTGTTGGTTTTAATATTTTGTATGTATGTGTATTTTTCCTAGACATATTTGTCTACCATATGTATATCTGGTGCCTGAGGTAAGACTGAGGCTTTGAATCCCTTTGGAATGTAGTTATGCACATATGGTTTTAAGCTACGATGTAGGTGTTGGAATAAACCTGGGTTCTCTGCAAAACAACACTTGCTTTTAACCACCGAGCCACCTCTCCAGCCCAGCATTGATTCTTCTTAAATCCACGAGTCTTTATTTCTATTCTGCCCTCATCCCCATGTGGTTTCAGCAGGTATTTAAAATGTATGGGGAGGAAGGACTGCCGTTCCTGGTTCCCGATCTTTGTGAGAAAGCCTCGAGGTCCCCGCTGTCCAAAGGAAGCTCGCCGTAGGCCTTCTGCAAATGTTCCTTACAAGTTAAAAAAAAAAGTCGATTTCATTTTCAGGGACTTTTTACTATGAGCAGGTGCCGGGCTCAGCAAATGATGTTTTTACACTATCGGTGTGCTTGGTGGGTTTCTCCTCTTTAGATGGATCACGCCAGCAGATCCAGCCTGCTGTCCAGTGGTTGCCTTCTCACAACTAACTCTGCTTGGAATTCTCTGGCACCATCGAATTTCACCGTTCTTGTCTAGATACTTCTGACTCTTCTCACCCCTGGGTTCCACATTCACAGCCTAGACTGACTCTTCTTACCCCATGGGTGCCCCCATCCCCCAGCACAGACTCCCCAGTCCTTCTCATGCCCGCGACATTCCATTTATCAGCTATCAGCTACGATCCCTTCTCTGCCATCCAGTCCCATTTATTTCTTGTCTCATAGCATCTACGTCTTCCCACAATGCTCTCTGTTCCCTGCTAATGCTCACTCTCAGCACCTTGCATGGGGTGTGTAGTATATAGAACATGTTGAATAAATGAAAAAAAAAACCCTAATGACTAAAATTTTGAGCTTTACAGATAATGAAGAGAATAAGGATGCTTTTCTAATCTTAAATTTGTATATTTTAGGGATACTTTCCATTTTGAACAATGGTCAAGGGTTTTTCTGGGCGGGTGATAGGCATGTAACTATGTGCATATTTCACCGAGGACAGTGTGGTACGGGGTGTCAAGACCTTTTAAATGCCAGGGAAACGGATTCCTGCGAGAGTTCTCCCACGTGTGACAGTTATTCTTTGTGTCTGAAGTTTGCCTAGGTTCCAAACTGCATCTAATGACAGAAAAGTCAGTAGCTTGGCCTTTTTGAATGAGATTCAGGACCTGGCTGAGGAAATTTTGGAAACGATGGACAAGGCAAAGAACTTACAAAAACTCTGGCTAAAAAGATCGGAGACCCCAGGTAAGAGCCTGAAAATGTTACCTTTGTTTTCTTGCACACAGAGCAAGAATTCTCCAGGGATTAGGTGAAGTCCGCCCCCTGCTGGACGAGGCCAGCACTGTTTGCTGTTTTGGAGGGTGCGCTGGAATGCTCTTCCTCTCCGGAGCATGTAAAGGCTGTAACATAGGAGCGATCCAGCCCTCCCGTAGGCTGAGGCCCACCCTTCTAATTCATCTCCTCTAATACCGTCTACATTTCCCATGTTGCCTGTCCACGTTTTAGAATTGTCTACATCGTCTCTACACACAGCCCTGATTTGGAGATGTGACTTTGTCTTCCTCTTTTTGTTTTTTAAGAGTGACTTAGTAAAAGGTCTTCCACAACAGATAAGGGAGTTCTATTTGTTTCTGTCATGGGGCCAAGGCTCCTGTCTATAGCCTCAGTTTTTGGGGACTGTGGCAGGATTTTGAATTCAAGGTCAGCCCGGGCTATGTGGTGATGATCAGTCTTAATATGCAATAACATTTTTTTTGGAGGAGGTTGGGGTTCAAGAACAGTTCTTTTTTTCTTATATTATTGAGAGAAGAACTAATTATCTTGCGATGGGTATATCTATTTTCAGCTCGTTATTGTCTGAGCTATTTCCCATAGCATGTTACTTAAAAGTCTGAAAAACAATAATTTCACTTTTCTTTCTTCTCTCCTCTGAAGGTTTTGCTTGTTTGTTTTCTGAGGAAGGGTCTTGCTATGTAGCTCTGGATGACCTGGATCTTACTATGTAATATCAAGAAGGCTCTGAACTTAGCAATCCTCCTGCCTCTGCTTCCCCAGTGCTGGGATTAGAGGTGTGCCAAAACACTCAGGATTGTTTTTCTTTGTTTCCATTCACTCTTTTCATTCCGTGGGCACACTCACAATGCCAGGTGTGATTAGAGACTGGCACAATTCTGAAATGTATTTGCTCTTTGTTTTCTGGGAAATTGGTATCGATATGGTTTGGGATGTGGCAGCAAGTGGTGTCTTTGTGTTCATCCTTCTGTTTGTTGCATATGTTTGTCTCTTTTCACTTACAGACTGAGGTAGGCAGTCAGTGTCCTCTGGGGTCGCACAAGCTGATCTGTGAAATGTGTTTTATTGTAGGTTCCTCTTATGGCTCCAGTTTTCTAACAGTGAGTATCCCAGCCATAGCTCTTTGTGGCTGAGTTTATATTTTAAAGGGCTCTGTTAGTCACTTCATTTTTTTTTTTTTGATATTGGCCATGTAGGATGGGATTAAACAGACATAAATTTATATCAGACATAGATTGAATGATGGGTTTTAATTTTGTAAATCAGAGTTCTGGGACTATGGGGAGGGGATGCAGTGTGTGGTAAACACACACACACACACACACACACACACACACACACACACAGGTTGTTTTGTGGGAGGAGTTTAAATCAACAGAAACTTGAAGTTTGTGAGATCTGTGCTTGGCCTATGACTTTAGCCCTGCTTGAAACACAGGGCTTTCAGTTAAGGCCATAGTCTCCATGGGTTGACTTGCTATCATCTCCATACAGTTGAGGTTGTCACGACTAGGTGCGGGTGGAGAGACTACTCTTTGTTTCTGATGATCAGGGGTGGAAATTCTTCTAAACATTCTTCAAAGACAAGAATCCTCACCACAGCCAGCCATTAGTAGAGTTAAGGTTGTGGAGGCCTGAGCAAAGGATAAACCTCAATACTGAGTTTCTTTTTCACTTACACTGTTCCTCCAGACATTCAAGGCCCAGGAGATTTTAGAGCTCCCCTTTCAAGTAGCATTGTGTCTGAACAATTCTCTGCAGCTCATGAAAATGTGTTTGTAGTAAGACATTGTAAGAGTCCAACAATAATGGTCAAAATGCTCTGGGTGGGTCCTGTCCATTCATTAAATGACACCCAATTGTTACCAGACACCTACCCCAACTGCTACACCAGGACAAAGGTGCAGTTGACCTTTGTTACTTCGCAGGTTTTTCCTTCTCCTGCTGTTTATTCCCTATAGTTTCATCCCCTAACGTTAGACAGAAAAGAAACAAGGATAGAGGGAAGAGAAGAGTTAGGAAAATTCCTGGATCTGGTTTCTTTCCTTTTGTTTCTTCTTTGACCATAGCTACTAACAAACTACAAGCAACCTCCCTAAGTGACCAACAACCACCCACCACACTTCTAGGGGCCTAGCATTTAATGTATCCTCTAGAAAGTTTCCAGGATTTCAAACATCATATAACCGCAGAAACTACCAGCAGCTGGTAAAACTGGGCCTCTGCTAGAGCATGAGGCAAATCATAGTCAGCTGCTGTGGTCATTTGGAAGCATTCCCATGACTCCACACCTGTGATTAAAATGAAAACACGTTTTTAATGTTTTTTTTTTTTTTTAAGAAACAAAACTTCTAAAATTGTCATAACACAAAGGGGCTCATCAGGGTTCATGCAAGCTCAGTTCAGAAATTACCTAAAAATGTTAGCTTAATCATGTGAGGTATGGTCACATTAGCATTTTAAGGGGGTGCTGAGCAGCACACCTAAATGTCAGATGGCTTGTGACAATGAAAGATGGATACAATCAATGTTGACAAAGAGCTTGATACCTTTGTGGCCTTTCTGACAATTTTTCTTACTCTAAAGCCTTTCATGCATAAATGGGTTATTTATAATGATGATAATTTTAATATTCAAAACGAGGGTAAGTAGATGTTGATATTCTATACAATCAACAGTTAACAGGGAAAACGACCATAGAAACCGTGGGAAGTAGAAACTGCCATCATATTCATGGTCTGATTATTATGCAGACACTGAGGCCGTGCATATGTTGAGCTGAAGTGTGGCTGCAGCAAAGCAGTACAGTTTGTTATGATGAAAGGACTCTAGGTCTATGCTATGTTTTTGCTATAGAATTTTGGTAATGATGTCATATCACCTGATATATTTCCTTGCCTTCCTTCCTTCCTTCCTTCCTTCCTTCCTTCCTTCCTTCCTTCCTTCCTTCTGTCCTTTCTTCTTTCCTTCCTTGACAGAATCCCAAATAGCCCAGGTCGGATTCCAACACTCCATGCCATGAAGGATGGCTTTGAACTCCCGATACTTCTACCTCTCCAGCTCCCCAGTGCTGGGATTCCCAGCATGTTTTACCATGTTTGGTTTTCGTGTTGATTTTCATTTCCAGTGGAATGTTCTTTGGGGTAATCTGTTCAGAGGGGCGAGACATGCATGAAGTCTTTACAGGACCTTTTGTGTCACTGGGTTGAGCCATAGGTTGTTAATGGTGAAAGTAGAGTTTGGAATCAGCTCAGTTACTTATGCAGTACCTATGTGTGTCAGAGGTGTAATGCAGCCGTGCATTTGGAGAAAGAAAGTAGGTGCTAGTGGCATTCTTGATATATTTAGAAAACATAACCAGTAGAATCTCTGAGTGAACGTGAGCTGGGAAACTCAAAGTGATTCTAGGTGCTTTATCTCAGCAATTGGAAGTGCAGAATGGCCATTTACTGAAGTAGAGAAAGGTCAGGGCAAGTTTCTCTTGGTGTGTTGAGGAGAAGGAAGTGGGGCGGAAAAATCAGGAGATTGACTTGGGCATACTAGAGGTCCATCAAGGTGGTGCTGTCACGGAGAGTGTGGTGACGCAAACTGGCCGCTGAGATAAACAGTCTGGGATAGGCGCATGGATTTGGAAGGTGTTGGGGTGGAAGCGACACATGAAGGAAGAGTGGGGAGGACAGAGGGAGATGAGGCAGGGGATGTATCTGAAAAGGTGTGGGAATCTAGGAAGAGGCAGAGACGGAGGTAAAGTTGTGTGGAAGCCCAGCAAAACTACTGTTAAGGAGATGAGGTGGTCCGCTACCTTAGAGCTGTGGAGGAACCAATCAGGGCAGCAGCCACTTTAAGTAGTAGCCTGAGGAGGTGGGTGATGCTGACAGGGAGGCTCCCACGACAAGGGAGGTTCCAATAGAGCAAGGGGGTGGAGTGTGATTCCTGTCTCCTGGGAGAGACTAGGAATGGCTGGGGAGACAGCTTATACAGTTCCAGGAGGATATGCAGAGGGCTAGAAGACCAGGAATAAAAGCTGTCCCTGAGGCCATCAGGAGCCCACACTCCCACTGGCTGTCTAATCTAGCCTTAACACCTCCCATTGACAATCTAATCTAGCCTCAGCTAGGCCAGCAGTTGCCTGAGAGCCCAGCCTCCTTGTTGCAGCGCTCCACACCAAGCACTTGCAGAGAGTGTTTTCTAAGAAACACTCTTAGAAGTGTTCCCTCTAAGAAGCAAACTTAGCCTGAGAGGATCCATCAAGAGGGCTGGCACTCAGGGCAGCCCTCCCGGGTACCACATAGGTGGTGCCCATGACAGCCAATCTTGCTTCCCTTCCCCCTCCTTCCTCTCATTTCCTGCCTCCTTCTTTTCTATCCCTTCCACTCTTTTGTTTTGCTGCTTTTTCTTCTCTCATATTTTTCTGTTTGATAGTTTACAGTTACTTTAAATGGGAGGTTTTCCTCATGTTTTTTAGTGATACTTAATTTTAGACATACGAATTTCTATAATTTCAAAAGTTTAAAAGTAGAAGCAACCTAATAATGATTTTAAAATCTTGTCTGTTGAACATACTGAGGAGTTAGGCATGAGTTTGTTTTTCACATATTTGAGGCATCCTGTCTGTCTATCTCTGTCTCATTACATAGGAAAACTTTGGTTTTCTTTTTTTTTTTCTATCAGACGGATCTCAATAAAACTGAGGATGTGATATCAAAATTGGAGAGCCTTCACCAGCAGCCTCATATTTGGGATTTTCTACGTTCACTGCCCAGACTGCACACGTCCAGTGTTCACTTGGAAGATAGCATGGGTGCTGTGACACACTTTCTCCAGGCGGGTTTGAAGTAAGCAAAAACCAACAACAAGCAATTATGTGTATTATCTCCATAGTTATAGTAGCAAAATGTGTCACTGGGCAATATTCTCATAAACGACATCCTAGTAATGTCCTTCTAAGGCATCTGGAGCTCTTACACTCTGCCTTTTCCCCATCCACAATACATATCCTCCCTGTGGGCAGTGGTGCTGTTTAGAACATCTTCAACCATTAGAAAGTTAACATTATCTGATTAACATTTTATTGGCTTGTATCATCTTCAAATGATCATTGGCAAAACAGTGTATAAAACACTATACTTAATAACCTTACCATCAGCCTTGATGTTTGTTTCTAGGGTTTTTCACTGCTAGAAAAGTGACACAAATATAGTTATTTTAGCCAATAATACCAAAGACATCATGTAGCCTGATAGGCTCATTGTCTTGCCAACCTAACAAGTATAGTGCATCTAACCCTACTGTACGCAATATACCGGGCTTCCAACTTTTCAACTGGTGATTTTTACATTAAATTATTAACTCAGCTACACATATACACAGCTCCTTGCAATGCTGACATGGCTGAGTGTTATGGGGATGCCTGTCTCTTAGGCCTCACATTCTGGAACACAGCTCATCTGAGGACCAGACTGAAATTTTGCTATGCCTTTTGAACTATGATGGGCTTCACTGGTGCCGGAGCATGAAGCACATTCTAACATTTCATAGTCTTAAGTATTTGGCCAGAGCTGTAAGGAGCCTTCCTGTATCCTGTCTCTCTAAGCACTGGACTGATCAGGCGTGGACAATGAGAATAGTCAGGGTGTTTAGAGAGAGGAACAATTTCAGACCAGAAGCTCTGAGAGCGGCTGACAGGGTCATCTTCTGTGGGTCTCACTTCTGTTCCGTATTCTTTCTATAATAGCAAAATAATCTTCTTGTAGTAGGCATTACTTGCAAGTGATGTTGGGTTCAGGGATGATTTTTAAAAGTCTTGGGATTCTCCTAAAGTCACACGGCTGCAGTGAGAGATCTTCTTAGTGAGAAGACACATGGAGATTACCTGCTTCGAACCATGCTATTGGTGGTGTTAGCCTCATGCTGCTAAAACGCATGCACTTCCCCTTCAGCTGAAAGTGTATTCTGACCTGTAACCGTAATGATTTATAAAATATTGTCATCTTAAAAGTAAAGTGAATATTATATTCCTATTGATCCCCATGCCCAAAGCCTCTTACTATGTAAAAGAGTTTGACAACCACTGATTGACTGATGAACCTTTTAGATCTTTGGATAGGATGCATAGCCCTTTTTAGATCCCTGGGTAGGAACATAGTATGGTCTCCAGGTATTAGGCTGACTACGGGAACCTGAGGCAGCCCAGTCAACTGCTCATCCTTCTTTCACATTGTGTATTCTGTCTGGCCGTGTCAGCTGCCAAAAGAGGCAGGAAGACCCAGAGCACTCTGAAGTAATGTGTGTGTGCGAAAGCCACTCTGGAATATTCCAAGAAAAGAACTCACTTCTGCTTATTCTCCTCCCCAAGGAGTTAAGGTAACATTAAGCTAAGCAGAATGCTGACACCTAGTATCTGACAACATCCTTGAGCAGGGCTGGTGTCTGGCCAATAGGAATGTCTGGAGCTGATACTCCTCGGTTGACTACTAACTAACTCACTCTGCTTGGTTTGTTTCCATTCTAGTTCATTAGCATCTCTGGGAGATTTGGATTGGCTGCCACTGCACCAGACCATCCCCCAGGTTTCTAGATATGTTCTGAATGTGACCGTCTCCACCCTGAGGTTTCTGCAGCAGCACGGAGCAGCTGTCAATGGTGAGAGACGCTGAGAGCCAGGGCTGTACTGTGGATATTCCACTCTTGGAATATGTGTTAGCAAGACAGAGCCACAGGGACCTTTAAAGAACTGATTAATTAAAATATCAACTGCTAGTTTCTGCTAGTAAGACAGCCATACGATTAAAATTTGCAAGTCCAAACTGACTTTCTACAACTGACAAAATTCTACAGTCAATGCTAATAAGAATTACACTTATATTTTAAACAACTGATTTAAAAAAAATTCCTTAAGTTGTAAGTTGTCTTTTAAGTTCAGACAGACCACTTATTCTGTGATTTTATCCTTTCATTTTTAAAGCTCCTATTGGGAAGGAATTCTAGTCCCCTGTAAGTGGACTTGGAGGCAGTGGGAAACAGTGAGGTCATTCAAAGAAGGCACACTATTGTGAATGTAATAAGTAGCCCTTTACAGGGAAGGAAGTGGGACCCCCTATTTTCTTGGCTTGAACGTTATTAAGTTGTCATTGGATTTAATGTTTTACGTGTAAATTGGTTCCTGTTGGTTCTTTCTTTGTTTAATTTTCTATGGGAAGTGCAATGGGAGGACAGTATTGTTAGAATTTAGCACTTATCATCATTGACTGCAACCATTGAAGCCACTTGGCTGTTCATCTGCCCACCCACCTCTCTACTCATCAGTTAACCATTCCCAACCCACTCACCCCAACATTGCCACTCCACCAACATTACCCCCTCTGTCTCTGTCTCTGTCTCTGTCTCTGTCTCTGTCTCTGTCTCTGTCTCTGATTCTCTCTCCCTCCCTCTCCCCACCTCTTAGCCTCACACATCACTCACAAACTCTATCATATTTATATAACCCAATACTTAAAAATAGCTTATTTTCATTCTGTGTATATGTGTGTGGGCTTGCACACATGAGTGTAGTACCCATAGGGGTCAGAAGAGGGTATCAGATTCCCTGAAACTGGAGTGGGAGGCGGTTGTGATCCACTGGTTATGGGTAATGGGAGTTTAAGTAACTCAGGTCTTAGGCCCCAGCAGGATTCACTTTTGAACATCTGAACATATCTTTAGCATCCTCCTTCTACTTAATTTTTTTCTTTTACACAAGTATTTGTTTGAGTGGCTAGGCTAATCTGACTGCATAATATTTTATTGGTGAATTGATTACAATAAAGTGACTTTACATTAAAAATCAGCTTTTTTTAGGCTGGTCTTGAACATGTAGTCCTCTAAACTTGGCTTCCCAAGTAACTGGGATCATAGTTACCAGTAAGGAATGGTTCTTGCACTCAGAGATGTTATGTTTGTAAAGGAACAAAAGATGCCAACACAAAAAACAGAGACCAATCACAGAGAGGGAGGATCGGCATATCCTTTTTTGAAACAGCTTCAGCAGAGAGTTTCAAAAAAATTTAGAATTTGTTAACATGACCAAGGAGCATTTCCAGAAAAAAGGAGCAGTGTTTGACGTGTAAGGGCTTGCTAGGAGTGGACAGTGCTCACTGGTCAGTGTGTCTGAGGTATATCATGGAGTGGCAAAGGTGGGCTCAGAAAGGGAGCCAGGTCCAGCATCAATGGCCAGTGGAGCAATAGAGTCAGGAATGCTCTTGAGGCACGAGTAAGTAAGAGCTGGAGACAGGTAAGTCTTGGGTCACACTTCCCATTGGCCTTTTACTTTTGGTGGCTCAGTGTCCTGAGATATACCAAGTATTAGTTTCACAGAGATTTCTGTAGACCCAGATAAATTCCTCCTGTTGTATGTATTAGCCTAACACAATATGGTCCTTCAAAATACCCTCCCTTACCCCAAATTCTGTTTGCTGCTTGAGACTTAGAATCTCATGGAGAACATGGGTTTATTTGACATTATTTTTTTGTATGAAGGAAGCTAGGCTATTAAGGATCAACTTAATTTTTATATCAATTTAGTTCTACCAGAAGCTATTTCTTAAGTCCAGAATGAAAGACTGAAGGTGGGGTAGGAGATATATTAAAACACCACATTGAAAGATTTTCTGTGACCTCAATTTTAGCAAGCTCATTTGGAAGCAGAAATTTGTGCAAATCGTCCACATTATAACATTCAATTTAGCTTACAATTGGAGATATAATTACTTTAAAGGATGTAATTAAAACAATTTTATATCCATTTGAGTCAGAGTTAGAAATATGATTACAGAATAGACTTCTAGAGACCGCTAAAAATTGTCTTCATTTCTCCTGCCTCCAAGAAAAATGCTTTTCCTGGCGAATAGATTACAGTGCATGGAGGAAAAGGATGGAGACCCAGTCACGTGATTTCCTGACATTAATTCACAGGCTCTGAACATGGCCTTGTTCAGCTACAAATTTCAGAATCATATTGCCCTTCAGTTTTCAAGAACATCAGCTTTCTTTCCCAAAGCCTTTTGGTAGATTGTTGACACTTTTTTTCTGTGCTTTTCTGGAACTCTGTGTCTAATTCTAATGAGGTGTGATATCAGTCGGGCTGCATATTTACAACTCAGGCTTGCAAACAGCATATTTTGGGCATAAGAACTATTTTATTATAGGAATGTGATTTTAAATAACGAGATGAAATCTTACTTCTTCTTGCTCCATGTTACCTTGAACAGTAATCTCTCTTTTGTCCCATGTATCCATACTGTATACACTGCCTGCATATTAATCATTTAGCAGCAGATAGAACTTTTGGTTATCAGATCAGTTGTCATGGCACAAAAATGCATTTGTTCAAGTAACATTTTTTTTAATGGTAGCCTCAAAATACAAAGAGGAATTTGTATTTTGGAAATTTTATTGAGGCATATTATTATTGTATTATTCATCACTTGAATGTCTAACTATGTCTACTTTGTAAATTAAACCTTACTATAGGTATGTGTAGATAGAAAAAATTTGCTATGTCCATGGTTTGATTATGTATGTTTTCAGGCATCTACTAGGGACCTTGCAAAATGTCCTGTGCACATGAGGGATGATAACTGTATTGGCTTTTGTTTGTTCTTCTTTAAACTTATTTATTTATTTTACATGTGTGTATTTGCATGTGCACATACCTGTATGTAAGATTGAGGGAGTCTATGTGTATCATGTGCATTTAGGTGCCCATAGAGCCAAGCAGTCATCAGGACCCATAAAACTGGAGTTACAGGTGGTTGTGAGCCAACATGTGGGTGCTGGGAACTGAGCCTAGATTGTCCACAAGAGCAGTAAATGCCCTTAACTTTTTTTTTCTTTTCTTTTTTTCGGAGCTGGGGACCGAACCCAGGGCCTTGCGCTTGCTAGGCAAGTGCTCTACCACTGAGCTAAATCCCCAATCCCTGCCCTTAACTTTTGATCCACCTCTCCAGCCAATGGTTTTGTTTATTCCAAGTGATATTCAATGGTAATTATGTTTATTTTTATTCATTTAGAAGTAAAATATTATTTTGTTTATTATTATAGGCATATCTGAATATCAAAATAACTAATGCATAAATCATCTGTGTTTGCAGAGACAGTTTACCACCTGTCCCTGAAGAATATGTTGTGGGATCCCCAGAAAGTCCAGTCTGATCTCAGATACCAGTTTGGTTTCAATGACCTTCAAGTGCAACACATCCTGAATTATTCAGCCAAGCGGGAGGAGGTATGCACACTTGTTTTCTTCTATGGCATTGAGCATCCTTAGAGTGACTCTAGAATATATTCACCGCCCCCACCACATGACTTTACCCAAGCAAGTGAAAGATCTGTATGACAAGAGCTTCAAGTTTCTGAAGAAAGAAATTGAAGAAGATCTCAGAAGATGGAAAGACCTCCCATGCTCTTGGATTGGCAGGATTAATTTAGTAAAAATGGCCATTTTGCCAAAAGCAATCTACAGATTCAATGCAACCCCCATCAAAATTCCAACTCAATTCTTCATAGACTTAGAAACAGCAATTTGCAAATTCATTTGGAATAACCAAAAAAAAAAAAAAAAACCAAAACCCCAAAACAAAAAAACCAGGATAGCTAAAACTATTCTCAACAATAAAAGCACTTCCTGGGGAATCACCATCCCTGACCTCAAGCAGTATTACAGAACAATAGTGATAAAAACTGTATGGCATTAGTACAGAGACAGGCAGGTAGATCAGTGGAACAGAATTGAAAACCCAGAAACGAACCTATACACCTATGGTCACTTGATCTTTGACAAAGGATCTAAAACCATCCAATGAAAAAAATTAGAATTTTCAAAAATGGTGCTGGTTCAACTGTAGGTCAGCATGTAGAAGAATGCAAATCAATTTATTCTTACCGCCCTGTACAAAGCTCATGTCCAAGTGGATCAGGACCTCCACATAAAACCAGATACACTCAAACTAATAGAAGAGAAAGTGGGGATGAGCCTCAAACACATGGGCACTGGAGAAAATTTCCTGAACAGAACACCAATGGCTTATGCTCTAAGATCAAGAATTGACAAATAGGACCTCATAAAACTGCAAAGCTTCTGTAAGGCAAAGGACACTGTCATTAGGACAAAACAGCAACCAACAGATTGGAAAAAGATCTTTACCAAAAAATACAAAGAACTGAAGAAGTTAGATTCCAGAGAGCCAAATAACTGTATTAAAAATGGGGTACAGAACTAAACAAGGAATTCATAGCTGAGGAATATCAAATGTCAGAGAGGTACCTAAAGAAATGTTCAACATCCTTAGTCATCAGGGAAATGCAAATCAAGACAACCCTGAGATTCCACCTCACACCAGTCAGAATGACTAAGATAAAAACTCAGGTGACAGCAGATACTGGTGAGGATGTGGAGAAAGAGGAGCACTCCTCCATTGTTGGTGGGATTGCAAACTGGTACAACCTCTCAGAAAATCAGTTTGGAGGTTCTTCAGAAAATTGGACATTGCACTACCTGAGGACCCAGCTATGCCTCTTCTGGGCATATACCCAAAAGATGCCCCAACATATAAAAAAGACACGTGATCCACTATGTTCATCGCAGCCTTATTTATAATAGTCAGAAATTGGAAAGAACCCAGAATGCCCTTCAATAGAGGAATGGATACAGAAAATGTGGTACATCTACACTATGGAATATTACTCAGCTATCAAAAACAATGACTTTATGAAATTCACAGACAGATGGATGGAACTAGAAAATATCATCATGAGTAAGGTAACCCAATCACAGGAAAACGGACATGGAATTCACTCACTGATAAGTGGATATTAGCCCAAAAGCTTGAATTACCCAAGATGCAATCCACGAGCCACATGAAACTCAAGAAGAAGGATGACCAAAATGTGGATGCTCCATTCCTTCTTAAAGAAGGGAACAAAAATATCCATAGGAGGGGATCAGGAGGCAAAGTTTAGAGCAGAGACTGAAGGAATGGACATTCAGAGTCTGCCCCACATGTGGCCCATACATATACAGTCACCAAACTAGGTAAGATGGATGAAGCAAAGAAGTGCAGGATGACAGGAACGGGATATAGATCTCTCCTGAGAGACACAGCCAGAGCATGTCAAATACAGAGGTGAATGCTAGCAACAAGCCACTGAACTGAGAACAGGACCCCGATTGGAGGAATTAGAGAAAGACTAAAAGAGCTGAAGGGGCCTGCGGGCCCATAAGAATAACAATATCAACCAACCAGAGCTTCCAGGGACTAAACCACTACCCAAAGACTATACATGGACTGACCACTGCATATGTAACAAAGGATGGCTTTGTTGGGCACCAATGGAAGGAGAAGCCCTTGATCCTGCCAAGATTGAACCCCCAGTGTAGGGGATTGTCCGGGGTGATGGTAAGGGGGGGTGGATGGGAGGGGAACACCTTTATAGAGAGGAAGGAGGAGGGGTTAGTGTTATGGACAGGAAACCAGGAAAGGGGATAACATCTGAAATGTAAATAAGAAATATCCAATTAAAAGAGAGAGAAAAAATGGGCTACACAGAGAACGGCCTTATCGGGCATCCATGAGAGAAGAGGCCCTTGGCTCTGTGAAGGCTCAATGTCCGAATGTAGGAGAATGCCAAGATGAGGAGATGGGAGGTTGTAGGAGGGTGGGTGGGGGAACAGTTTCAGAGAGGCAGGGAGAGGGGTAAAGGATAGGGGGATTCCAGAGGGGTAATTGGGAAAGGGAATAACATTTGAAATGTAAGTAAAAAATACCCAATATAAAACAAATCGGATACAGAGCTAAACAAAGAATTCTTACTTGAGGAAAACTGAATGCCTGAGAAGCCCCTGAAAAACGTTCAACATCCTTAGTCATCAGGGAAATGCAAATCAAGACAACTCTGAGATTCCACCTCACACCAGTTAGAATGGCTAAGATCAAAACCTCAGGTGACAAGAGATTCTGTCAAGGCTGTGGAGAAAGAGGAACACTCCTCCATTATTGGTGGGATTGCAAGCTGGTACAACTTCTCTGGAAATCAGTCTGGAGGTTCTTCAGAAAATTGAACATTACACTACCTGGACTCAGCTATACCACTCCTGGCATACACTCAAAAGGCACTCCAACATATAACAAGGACACGTGCCCCACCATGTTCACAGCAGCCTTATTTATGGTAGCTAGAAGCTGCAAACAATCCAGATGTTGTTCAACAGAGGAGTGGACATATAAAATGTGGTACATTTACACAGTGGAGTACTACTCAGCTATTAAAAACAGTGACTTCATGAACATCTTAGGCAAATGGATGGAACTAGAAAATATCATCCTGAATGAGGTAACCCAATCACAAAACACACATGGTATGTACTCACTGATAAATGGATCTTAGCTCAAAAGCTCATAATATCCAATATACAATTTACAGACCACATAAAAGCTCAAGAAGAAGAAAGACCAAAGTGTGGATGCTTTAGTATTTCTTAGAAGGGGGAACAAAATACTCACAGAGGAAATATGGAAACAAAATTTAGAGCAGTGACAGAAGGAAAGGACATCCAGAGACTGCCACACATGGGGATATGCATCCCACATGCAGTCACCAAACCCAGTCATTATTGGGGATGCTAAGAAGTGCATGCTGACAGGAGCCTGATATAACTGTCTCCTGAGAGGCTCTGCCAGAGCCTGACACATACAGAGGCAGATACTCACAGCCAACCATTGGACTGAGAATGGAGCCCCCAATGGAGGCGTTAGAAAAAGAACTGAGGTAGCTGAGGGGCTTTGCAACCCCGTAGGAAGAACAACAATATCCACCAACCAGACACCCCAGCGCTCCTAGAGATTAAACTGCCAACCAAAAACTACACAAGGAGTGAAGCATGGCTCCAGCAGCATATGTAGCATAGAATGGCCTTGCTTGGCATCATTGAGAGGAGAGGCCCTTGGTCTTGTGAAGGCTTGATGCTTCATTATAGGGGACAAGCGGGACAGAGTGGGTGGTGGGTAGGGGAACACTCTCATGATGGCAGGGGGTGGGGGGATGTGATACGGGGGTTCCGGAGGGGAAACCAGGAAAGGGGATAATATTTGAAATGTAGATAAAGAAAATATCCAATTAAAAATAAAAAGAATGTATCTGCATTTCACATTCACCTGCAGATCCAAAGTTTGAGATAACATGTGAATTTGTGCAGTCCCTTGTCACCACACCCCAAACAGTGCATAGTCACTCTTTATAGAGTACTCACATCGTGTTAGCTATTTTAAGTCACTGGAAATGAGTTAAACTATCTAGGCATAAGTTTGCAGCTTTTATACATAATACCATACCCTTTTGAATGAAAGAAGTTAACATTCGTGGGCTTTGGAATCTTTGGAGGGTCCTGGCATCAGTGCTCCATAGGACTAGAGAGACAACTATATATCAATGGAGCCAGCTGGGTAGTGATGCTGGGGGATGGTAGCTAGGAGCGGGGTTGAAATCTGCCTCTGAACGTCTAACTCCTTAGACATAGCAGCCTTAGGAACGGCCCTTTCTTTCCTTATCACTTTATCTCAGGACTCAGGTGGTTCAAAAATGATATAAACTTGATCTCTCTGGGAACCATCAGCTTGAGAAGCCAGGCCAGACCAGGTGGAGATGTAAGGTTCACCAACTAGACCAGTGAGTATAGCTTTGGGCAGGAAAATTAGACTTGGTGGAGCAGACATGTGGAGGATTCTCCAGGCAAAGAGAAAACTGGTATGAGAGGAGATGGGCTAGCTGACACCAAGCCTCAGTTACTAAACTAGAAGAAATAAAGATGTCGTCTTAGCCCACCCTTAGTATATAGTTCATATGGGTATTGCAGAGGCTCTCTGGGTGTCTTTTGTCTGAAGACCCATTTTCAGGAGCCTCAGACAATTAGGAGGCCCTTCTGCTTTGCAGCAGGTCCAACAGCACACACTTGCATCCTTGGTTTGTCAACCTCCTTTTCTCAGACCCAGCTATAGGGCTTTTCTTGTATACTCAGTGAAGACCCGCTATCTCCTTTTGGAGTATTGGAGTATAGTGGGGGTAGGATTTAGCTTACTTTCCTGTGATTTTTCCATTTCCCTGTGAGTAACTGCTTTTACCTGATATATTAGCCTTGCTTTGACCATAGTGCTCTAACCCCAAGGTTTTTTTTTTTTTTTGAAAAGTCAATCCATAAATTTTTAAATAGTATTTGGAGATGAATTCTTTGTGAAGTAATTAAGACTAGATAAAGTCATGGGGTGGTTAACTCCATGTCATGATGACATTTGTAGCTTTATTAATGGAGGAAGAGATTTAAGTGCTACACTTACCCTACCTGGCCAGCTAACACTTGGTGTGATGTTTTGATGAAGAATAAGGCCTTCATCAGATGTCAAGATGATGTCAGGACCACATTCCTAGACTTGCTCGTCTCCAGCCTCTTGAGCTATGTGAACCCAAGAGGCCCAGTGGGTTTAGCCTTTTGGTTTACCACCATACACTGTGTGATCTAAGCATTTCATGAAGTATAACTATCTTACCTGACTTGAGATTTTGGCTGTCAAAATGTTCCATAGCTGCTGTAGTTGAGACATGAAGCCCAAGTAGTCTGTCCTTTACTCCATTCCCTGTTTTTATGGTGCCATTTTGTCATTACGTTACAATAATAGTCAAGTAAAATGATAGGACTTTTACATTGGAAAGGCAATCATTCTGAGTTTAACATTAAATGGAAAATAGTCAGGAAAGATCATAATGTAATTGTTGGTGTGGATATAAGTTCTTTGGATATAGAACATTACAGGTACTGCATACCATGTGATTACAGTACCTGTTTCTGCTCCAGTGTGAGAACAACAGCATAGAGCCTGGAAACAGCTCAAAGCAACACCTAGACACTGTTGTTGGAAGTCCAACGTGGGCCATCTTGGTCCAAAACCAATGTCTCTTCAGGATTGAATTTCTTCTGAAGGACCTAGATACTGTTGTAGAGAAAAACGTCCTTCCTTTAGCCTTCTAGTTCAGTGGCTATCCTTACAAGTTAAAGTAAAAGAAAAAAAAAGGCTAGAGAAACCCAGCTTTCACTATGTAAGTATGCATAGCAGTTGACAAAGACATTGTCGAGGAGGCGACCTGGTGACTGAGGTTTATGCAGGGCCATAGTCTGAACACACAACAGGGTGTAGGCCTTCATTAAGCGAGGGAAACAATGGACAAGACAAGGCAGGTTCTGGTGGATAGAGGTAATCTTGTGCCTCTAAGTGAGCAGAGTGGGCAGGACAGATTCTCTCTTCCTAGTATGACATCATGTGTGTGAATGGAAGCTTGCTCTATTAAACAGGAAGTCGTCTACTGGACTTTCTGATAGGGTGAAGGGTTGGAAGCTTTTCCTGCACTACCGACTACGTCAAAATAACTCCTATGCTAAAGATTTGGAGTGATGCATTCTGGGACTTTTCAACATCTCCCATCCCATGCCTGCGTTATTGAACTTTTCCATTGTCCAGAGGCTGCCATCATCTCTGCTTGTAGTTTCTCCTCTGTCTGGAAAGTCAACAACTTACCAGGATTTGTCTTATCCAACTTCTCTGATAGTCTTTTGCCTACTGATTCTGGTAATGAGGGCTTCTGCAATTACATTAAGCCTACTTGATAATTGGGGTAATCTATTATTTGGCCAATTGACACCTCAATTCCATCTGTGACCTCAAATTTTATCAGTTATTCAACCTAAAATGTTCATAAGCCCCGGGGGCTAGGATTCGGAAACCTCAGGGTCGGTGGGTCTACTTCCCACTTTTGTAAAGTCTGTGAATTTCTGTTTCCTGTTTGTGTGTTCAGGTCCTCTCCATGTCTAGTCTGACTGATGTCCCTACATTTCCTGTGCCTGTTGGGAGGGGTTACTATATACTGCCCCTGGACTGAAGTGGGATGTATTTTTATCTTTTATACTTATATCGATCTTTTTCGTCTCCACAACATGATTCCTTGAGGACCTTGTGCTATGAGTTTTCTCACTCCAGCCTCAGAGCTCCCTTGCCTTCTTCAGATTCTGTGACAGGGCCTGTCAATGGGAGCTTGCAGTCTGCACATACTATGCTGTTTACTACACAGACTGAACATCTAGGCAGCCACATGGCCATATCTTTCTAACGTGATACATGACCTTGATATTACTTTCAGGTGGAAAAAAAATTCTCAAAACAAAACCCCAAGTGGCTCGGTGGCTTTGGTAGTCATATGTGAATAATTTTCATCTGAGTCCTAAGGAAAAGTGCGTAATGAACAAAGGAGCTTCATTGTTCCTTGATTATGGCCCTTGTCTTAGTCCAGTCTGATGTTGAAATTACACAGCTTGGGAGCTATGCCCCAGGAACTCCTTTCTCATAACTCTGGAGGCTGAGAGTCTAAGGGCAGGGTACCAGGGGACTGTCTGGTTAAAGTCCACCATCTAGTTCTATGACAATGTCTTCTCACTGTGCCCTTACACAGTCCAAGAGATGAATGACAAGCTCATCAAACACCCCCTTCACACATCAGTTCTAGCATGACAGCTACTTCCACACGACCTCATTGGCTCCCATGCGAGTCATCTCTCCATGACTGCAGCAGCGGCCTGAGATTTTGATCTCCTTACTGGAAGAAAGGTTTATTTGACTCAGTTTCAGGAGTATCATAGGTTCCTTGGCACCACTGTTCTCGGGGTATTCAGTGAGATGATACAACACGGTGGGAAGGACGTGATGAAGGAAGCTATTTACTTCATGGTGGCCTAGAAGCAAAGACACGAGAAGGGAAGCAGGTCCCAAAACACTGCAGAAGAGTACACCCCTGATGATCTTATTTTTCCCTGCTAAGCCTCATCTCTAAAGGTCACCTCCTACTATCATACTATGGTCCTCTGGAAACTACCACTTCCAAACTGTAGCGCACACCAGAGGCTCTACTCCATCACATTGTCACCTTGTGGGTGATAGCTTCTATGCTATACCAAAAGGACAGGACCTACTTTTGTCCTTAACTTAGAGGCCTCCTTCAGAACAAATAACCCAGACATTTTAGTGATACCAGTGTTCGATCAGCAACAGTGGGGAATTATTTTGAAAGGAAAACATTCCAGTAAAACCAGCTTCACGTCTAAGTGTTTCTTATGTTCTTTCTAGATTCCTACACACAGCTTCCTAGAGAGGATGGTATGTTCCATCTTGTCCAATACTTCTGAGGACGAAGCACAGAGCGGGAGCTACCAGGCAGACTGTCATCCCAAGTGGTCAGCAGTCAAGAACTACATCATCCATGCCGTCAGTTGGCCGAAACTCTATGGACAGGTGCTGTTGCATGTCTGGATGCTTTGAGTCCTGCGGTTCTTTGCCCCTCACATCATTTAATCTGTTATGTTATTCTATGACTTTTCCTGGGATACGACCATAGGACTTCCATATCTGGTCATTGTGATCTCCTCTCACATGCACTGAACAGCCTTAACTCATCAAACTCTCAGCCCAAGACACCAAAAATATTTGACACATGCACAAACATACCTGTTATCTAAGAGGTTCCTAAATTCAAATTTTGTGTATCATGTTCATGTTGCTGGCATGTGAGATCCCTCGGGCCACTTTGACCAAAAGTTAGGCAAACATTACTTTTGACTCATGCTTTCTATGTTTTTTTCCTTGAAATATTATGCAAAAATAATGACTGATTTAAAGGCACACCAACTGTCTTCATAGATGTAAGGGAAAAGTGTGTGCATGTGTGTTTCCGAGAAGCAAGGCTGGTGTATAGAAGAGTTCCTTGATGAGTAGAAAGTTGATAGCTTCAAAAGCTCACCATAGCCCTGGATAGTGCACAGCTGTTTCTTGAGATACATGGCTATGAACAGGGCACTCTCCTACCACAGTACCACCCAAATGTCACATCTACTTGCATCCTTTTGCCCTGGAGAACTCACCCTGATAAAACCTTCATCCCTTCCAAACATGCACGACTGATAAAGGTAAGAGTAGCATGTATTGGATAAAATAAATCATCAGGAAAATACACACAACTGTTCACTTGATAGTGTGCACCTTATTCATCACTGCAATGATGAAGAGACAGTGTTGAGGAAACCAGCATTTAAGATGTTAATGTAGGTTGCTGGTCCAGCCTTCACCCGTCTACCTGCATTTACATCATGCATATCCTCACTGTCTGACCTGGGCATGAGACAACTTGTACAGCACGGATGATGACCTTAGTGCTGGCTGCCTTATGTGTATCATTCTGAGACCCGTCACGAAGTGGTGTTCAGCAGCTGCTCATTAATTACAGGACATATTTTAAAGCTCATCATTTCATGAAACTGTCTTCAAAGATCAACTTTCAGGTTAGATCTTTTGAAATGAAATCCAGAGTTTTAGCTTTTCTCATTTCTTTTCAAGGAATGATAAAAAGAATAGAGGAATAATATATAAGCGGGGTGTCCCCCGTTGACATTTATAACCTTTATTTTTGAGCAGTCATGAAATCATAGTATAATTGTAATAGACATTTTGATTGACCAGAAATTGAAAAAAAATAATTTGAAAATAGTCTTTTACTATTTCTTAAGCACAGTGTTTCTAATGTGACTGATAGTCTACTTTTGTTTCTAAATTTGCAGGTGTTTGACCAGTGGCAGCAAGGTAGTCTGCGGCAGAACCTGCTTGCGGGTACCAGCCACAGTCTGGCAGCCCTTAGGGACCAGTTTAAACAGCAGAGCGAGTCATGGAAGGTGGTGGAGGCCCTGCACACGGCCCTGCTCATCTTGAATGACAGCTTGGCAGTGGATGGCCCTGGAGACAACCATCTGTTTCCACAGATGTAAGGCATATGTATGTCTTTTGCCAGTGAGTAGGTTTGATGACACTGACATGGTAGGAATGTGTAATGATGCCGTTAGAAACAAATTCTGTGAAAGTACAGCTGAACAGGGCTGCCAAGTTACATGGGCAACCCAAGGCTTTTGTTGTGGATATTGCCGGGATAGACCTAGGCAGTTATCTGGACATGGATGTGGATATGTAAAGCTGTCTAATGAACTGTCCAGGTGTGGTGGCACACGTCTCTCCTCCCAGTTCTCAGGAGGCTGAGCTCTCTTGAGCTCAGGAGTTCATCCCAGCCTCAGTAGCAAGAGTCCATGTCTCAAAAAATAATCAACCGAAACCAAATGAACAAGCAAGCAGAGTAAGTAACCTTACAGCAACACAGTCACACTGGAGAAGCCATCATTGACCCGAATTTCAGGTTGATGTCTTTGTCTTTTTTTTTTTTTTTCTTTTTTTTCGGAGCTGGGGACCGAACCCAGGGCCTTGCGCTTGCTAGGCAAGCGCTCTACCACTGAGCTAAATCCCCAACCCCGACATCTCTCATCTTTTGTCCTTTATCTGGCCAATCTTTTTCTGGTTTAAGATGCACTGTGTGCCCGTGAAGATGTAGAAAGTCTGGAGTTGGCTGCTCTTGACAGCTCTGCCCCCCCACTGTGACCTGCATATGGTTCTTCACGCTCCCACACTTGTTTTCATTCCAGCCTTCTCTTGTTTTCAGTTCTTACACTCGCTTCCTTCATACTGCCTCGTCTTCATCGTCATCTGCATCCATTTGAGCCGAACACCCATTATCCTTTTTAACAGACAAGAGCCTTGATGGACCATGGGTTGAGCCTCTGTCTCTTCCTGCAGTCCCAGGCCCCCAAGTTGGGATGCAGAGGCAGATAGGTATTGCTGAAGATTCTGCCCTCAGTGGTGGCAGGCTTTCAAGGTGACCATCTTTACAAAACATGCTTAATGGAGACCCCAGGTTGAATAGCTGGCCCCACCCCTCAAGCTCTGGGAGAGTCAAGCAGCCTTAAAAGTTATATTTTTTCCTTTGATCTTGGAGACTGTTAGCTTATCCCGTGCAGGATTTCTTTGATGGGTCTTTTATGCTTTTTTTTTATTCCTTTGATGGGTCAATATTTTGAAAGTCAAATTAATTTTCTGTGCCTTATAACTGTAAGCTTTAAGGCATTAAAAAAAGTATGTTTCCCTGTGTATCCCAACCTGGCCTTGAACTCACAATCCTCCTGCATTGGCCTGCCAAGGTCTGGGATGATTGATAGGCATCAATGGTCATTCCCAGCAATGCAAATATTTGTAAAAATAAGATGATACTTCAACCCAATTTTCACCTGCTTCATACATTTCTGGAGGTAAAGAGAATATTTAAATTGAACCTGTCTTCTAAAAGATCCAACAACTCACAACGCAGTTCGTCAAGAACTCAGCTAGGCACTGAAGTTGGCCTTCTAGTCTGTGAGCTCAATTCATGTTTTCTTTGGCTTCATCTCTTGAATTGATGCATTTGCTTATTTTTGCCCCCCAGATTCCAGGATCTGGACAAGTTGCAGCATGCATTGTCAGAACTGTCCCCATGGCCATCTCTGAAGAGATTGCCCCTGCTGGATACTGTTCTCAGGAACGTGGTCTCCCAGGACTTGCAATTTGTTCAAGGTGAACCAGCTCTGCTTTTCTTTGTCACTCACTGACTGGGACCAAGTGGAAGTGTTTTTTTGTGTCTTGCTGGTGAAATGATAAAGTTTCAAGCTGAGTTTTGTTGATTTTGTATACATTTACGTATTGCTGTAGCATCCTCAAGGGTGTGTCACATAGAACATGCCATGCTGCTGTCACAATGAAGGCCACATTCTGCTGTTTAGCAGAGCCTCAGTGTGGTCTGGGTCATGCAATTTCATGGGACAGTTTAACTCTCTCACTGACACCAGTCCCATGACTGTCAGTCTGGAGATGTCCCCAGGACACTGTGCATAAGGGCCTCTCTCTGCTTGCCTGCCCTCTGCACTGTGTAGAACTTGCATGGGATTGAGAGCTTTCTAAGAGTGCAGAATGTCCTTTTGTGAACTTTCACTGCCTGGCAGGTGTTCCTTCTGCCCTAGTTCGAGGAAGGCAAGGTTACACTTTGCTTTTATGGTCTAAATCCTTTTCACCCTTTTAGGGAGAAGAGAGGAAGACAGTGTAAGGGGGGCATTGCTTTAGAAGCCAAGTGCTCTCCCAACAAAGCACCCACACTACTGAGTTCTCAGAAAGGATAACAGAACATTCTATCATGTTCCTATTTTCCTTTACAGGCTGGATTCGCTGAAATTCATGTTTTTTTGAATTCACTTTACTCTTTCATGGTTATGGTGAATATCAAGGATGGGAGAAACCTCATCCGAATAGAGGGTGAAACATATTTCTGTCTTGCAGAAGTCCTCAGTTACCTGGAGAGGTCAGCAAGGGATTTTATACCTGCTGGGTCTGAAGGATGGAGACTAGAAAAGGATGTGTTCTTTCAGGGTCTAAACCAGGTAAAGATTATACACAAACCATTTTTCCCTTACAAAACATTAAAAACCCGAAGCAGTATTCAGCCTTACCTGTTGTGAGTTTTTCTGATGACATAAGGACGATGAGCAGGTTTCTTGAAAACACTGGGCTTTACTTTAATGTGGCTGTTTCTGTTTGTAGTTGATTCCACGGGGAGCATCACCGAGCTTTCCTAAATGTCCCCTCTTCTCATCCTTATTATATTTCCAGCTGTTGACAAAGAATGCTTCTACCTTTTGCCTGAATGGACATTTGTCTCAGGAGGCTCCCCTCCCCACCTGGAACGCCAGCCTCTGGAGGAGTGTCTGGGGAGTGCTATGCCATACCCCCTCCTTCAATGAGACCAGCATTTTAAATAAGCTGCTCCGAGCAGTGAAGGGTGCTGTAAGTATCCACTGGATCTCTCCTGCAGCACCAACTGGACTCCGGTTTAAGTGCAAGTCACCCAGCATGCTAATGCTGTACCTGGAATTTGGACCGTGCAAATGTTGCCATCGCTTGAAGGATGCTGCTGCCTAAATGGTGGCTACTCCTCAGTTCTCTCCTGCCTGACTACTTGTGTGTGGTGGCACATACTGCCACAACCTTGCTGGCAACCTCTGAGAGTACTGCAAATTTCCGAAAATACACATCTGCCTCTCAGGCTTCCTGGTCTCTCCCCCACTTTGTTTATCCTAGTTGCACATGGGAAGGAAAGCACAGAGTGAATTTGGTAACAGTTAATGTCTAGCAGCTGGTAGCCATGGCTTTTAGTGATGAGAGGATTTGGAAGTGACTCTCTTCCCCCTGACTCTCTTCCCCTGTCACTGCCTAGCATCCAGGCAACCCTGCTGAACATTCACACAGACTATGGAATGTTTTGAAAAATGATTATGTCGGCCTCAGCACTTATTTTTCTTACTGAGAATTAAAATGTATAATATTCTCGTGTTTATCATTTTGCTCCTCTCGCCATTACCTGTCTCTTAAAAAAATTCTTCATTATATGCATTAGAATGCAAACTTAGGGAAATAATAAAGCCAGTTAAATGGAAATGATGCTGAGCAAAATTAAAGCAGAAATAAGAGTATGTGCATAGTCAAGCCACGCATCGTCTTCTCAGCGTTTACAATGCAAGCCAAGAGGTATAGAAACATGAAGATCATCTCTGGCCTGAGCAGGGCAGATACCATGAGCACACAACAGTTCAGCGTCTGGGAATTTCCCCAAGGACTTTTGTGTGTTTTGAATGCAGAGGAAAACTTTGGAAGCTAAGAAGAGTCGTAGAGGTCGCTTGTTAGACAGAAAGGAATACCTGAAGTTATGCAGGCACAGGGAAAGCCCATGGGGCACTGGGACGGACTCAGTGGGGTCTGTAGGTGGCGAGCATGGTTCTTCAGCTATATGAGAAAGCTTCTCAGACACAAGTTGGGTGACTTGTCCTAACAAACGATTCCAAATGGAATCAGTGGAAATAAAACACTTTCTATAATTTTTCATGACTCTCGGGCCGAGGAGGCTTAGCCAGGTAGAGTTATCTTAGGCTTATGGCTGTTCCTTATACAGCTGCGATCTTGTGAGTATAGGGGCTGGAGTTTGGACAGTAAAGTTGTGGGGCTTCCTTGGTATTCAAGGATTAAAAAAGGCAACTGGGAAAGAAGAGAAGTTTTCAAAGTTTGTGACAACTGCTCAGGCTGAAATTTGTACCGATCATTCTGCAGCATTTTTTGACTAAGGTGTCAGAGCCCAACCTCAAGGGACTGTGGGTTAACACGAGGATGCTTATCAGGTCTGATTCTCTGAGGACTTTGTTAAGCATTCCTCCACCATATTGGGAGATCATCCAACACACATGGCAACAACACTAGAATATCTATTAGATGCTTAATCACATGGGGGATAAAGAATCTTACTTTATTATTGGGTAAAGTTTTATTTGGGGAATGCAACTTTGAACAACTGAGTAAAAGTTCATGTCTACGACTACCTTGAAATCCTTGTCCCGGAGTCCATATGGAGATCTTGATCACTGAGCAAGGGAGGCTCCATATCAAATGCTCACACAAAATGGCTTACTTAACTTTTGACAGGCGGTGTTTTCTCTCTCTTTTAAGGGTCGTAGTTTGCAAGCTGTCATTGCAGGACACACAAATAGGTCAGTTTCAGAACACGGTGGGCATTTCGGCTGGCAGGATCTTGGGGCACAGCTGTCAGAAGTGAGCTTTGCCTGTTCTCGGGTCTTCCAGTTTCCAAGAGCTGCTGCCTCAGCTGAGAATAATGTCTCTCCTGGCAGCTGTGAGAACCAGCTTGTCTCCACCGTGTAAGTATGTGTTGGATGGAAAACTTTTCAGGGCTTAGACGTTGGCAGGATTTCAGGTGCTACTTGGTGATGGCTCATACCTAAAGAGCAGAATGGGAAGATACTTAAAGAGATTAACCCATTGCTCACATAAGAAAGCTTCTAAAAACAGCAATACGTTAGTAAAATATTAATAAATTAGTAAAACTATAATACAGTTTCTCTGTTTACAATTTTTCCTGTTATGCTTTCATAATAATCCCCAGGTCTGTGTGTAACCAAGGCTGATTTTCCATATAAGAGACTGCTCAAGTGAGCCATACCTTTTTACTATTTCATGACACTTTATATCAGTAACCACTTTTTTTGTCTGTTAATAAGTCCACAGTCATCTTACCACCTTTTACCCTTTCTTACCCCTCTTGTTCTGTGTTCTTCTCTGTTCTTGTTCCCCATTATCCCCCCCCCCCACTTCATGTGCCCATGGCTGGCCGCCTTTCTTCTCTTCTTCTACTCTTCTCTCATTAAACCTCTCCACATGGGAAAAAAATTAAGTCCATAGTCAAGTATATCAAATAGGGATGTATTTTCTTCTTAGCATCAAAGTTTATTTTATATTATTGTGTTTATTTTCTTCTTGCTTTTTCCTTGACTTGTTCATTTTGTGTTTTATGTATTGCCATGTAGTTTTTCCTTTTTCCAAATCAAGGTAGAAGAATTCATAAGTGAACTATTTAGATTCTAATTGCTTTTTAATGTGGACTGTCATACACTTACACGCATTGCCTTTGGGTGGATTTATAAACACATATCAATGTGAAAACTGTTAGTTAAGTTCTCCTTTCTGGATTCTCTTGGCTGCAGGGTATCACACATACTTGGAGAAGTACAAATGTCCATGCAGCAAATGTCCTACTGGGAAATCATCTCAGGGATCATCAGGAAGACGTGTGAATTGGCTCGATATGTGAACATGCATGGAAGTTTCCAGAACAGTCTGATATGTAAGTCAGGAGGTTTCAACAGCAGTAACATGTGGTGTTTTCCCCGCTTAGTGAAATAGAGTTGCAGTATGAAATATCATTATGCATCATGGAGGGAAGCCTAAAGTGGGAGTCCCTCCAAACGAGGCTACCTCTTACGGTTACTGTGTTCAGGGATGCCTTATAGTTGTGATAGTCCTGTGTTGTCTGGCCAGGTCTATCCAGTAGTATTCACAGAGATTTTATTCACTCTCAAAATTGTCCTTGTTTAGATGAAAACATTTATTTGATTCTGTAATTTTATTTTTTCCTGGAGAGTTTTGTACATGTTTTGATCATATTCATCTCCCTTCCAATGCTTGCCTCCCTCTCCTCCACACCCAACTTCATGTCCTTTTGCAATTTTTAAAAATCCTTCAAGACAAGTTTGTGCTGCCTAAGTACTCTTGGTTTGTGTGGTCTTTCACCAGAGCATGGCTGACTTACTAAGGGCTCCTAGAGAAAACTTTTTCTGTCTCTCCCAGAAGCTAACGATCGCCAATAAGGCTGTGGCTAGAGGTGTGTTTGTGCGCCTTGCTTCGCCTCTCCATGCTTATTTGGTCTGGCTTGAGCTTGCACAGGTCTTGTGTGTGTTGTCACAATTGCTGGGACTTCATATGTACAAACGCCAAGCTGAGTCCAGAAGACACTCTTTCTGTGTAGCCATCTTTGACTCTTACCTTCTTTTTACTCCTTTTTCTGAAATGATCTCTGAGCCTTGGGATGGGGGTGTGGTATATATGTTCCTTTTATGGCTGAGCATTTTGTAGTTTCTTATTCTTGTGCTTTGTGTGTTTAATGTGTCTCTGTTCATCAACATCTACTGCAAATAGAAAATTTTTAGATAATGATGAAGAGGTGCACTTATTTATGGGTATAATAATGTCATGAGGATTTAGTTTAATACTATGTCCATTTAGCCGAGCAATTGTATTAGGTTTTCTGCTAGAGCCGATGACTTTTTTAGCTATAGGTTCTTGTCCCAACAATGATGCCAAGTATATGTATGGGTTTCATTTTGTGGAGCAGAAGGTAGATCCAATCAGAAAATGAAGCGATTGGTCACTCCCATGATAGTCATGCCACCATTGTACCAGTAAGCATGTCTTACCACACCAGTAATTATTGTAGCTCTCAGCTACACAGCTGACAATGGGAATTTCTTATTCTTCCTCTGGTTTAATTTCTTTCCTTCTCCAAATTGCTGACTTTCAGACTGCCAGGGAGTTGTCCTCTCTGGATCTCGGTTGTAAACCTTTGCCTCACTAGACAGAAAGATCTCACAACTCTTTTGGGCCATACCCTGAGAGCTCGGAACTTCAGAGTGCTAGGTTATTTGCAACATCCTCATGACTGGGTGATCCCATACGTTAGCCATTCTCCTTTATAATCCGGTCTTCCTTCTTCCTTATTTTTGCCTGTAATCTTCAGTGTTGTATTCCTACCAGTAACCTTTTGTATTTAGACTTAAAAATCTCTTAAAGGTATTTTTCCCTTCTGATGGATAGTGTCAAGATTCCTTTCTTAGTTCTTCTGGCTGAAATTTCATGGAGACCAGTAAACTCAAGCTTTAAAATAATGCTTCATGCTCTATACTTTGTAGGTTCTTTCTACTTGATAATAAATACTTTAGAAAATATTTCTTTTTTTTTTTCCGGAGCTGGGGACCGAACCCAGGGCCTTGCGCTTGCTAGGCAAGCGCTCTACCACCCCAACCCCAGACAATATTTCTTATTTTTATTCTTCTCTCACATATTACATGTTGTCTGACATTTCTTCTCCCCACAACCTCTCCTCATTCCACATGGCCCTTCTCCCACAGTTCTATACTCTCCCTGTCTCCCCTCAGAAAAGAACACGTTTCTCAGGGACATCAATAAAACGTAACAAGATACAATAAGGCATATAACATCGCACCAAGCCTGGTCAAAGCAACTCCATAGGGGAAAATGGGTCCTACAAGTAGGCCACAGAGTCAAGGACATCCCCAATTCTGGAAACCTTAGGATTTCCATAAGAACATCAAGCTACCCAGTCACACCATAGTCACAGCATAGCCTAACAGTGTGACAACATACCTAAAAGCTCTAGAACAAAAATAAGCAAATACATCCAAGAGGAGTACATGGCAGGAAATAATCATCTTCTTTTGGGTTTGTTGCAAGGAGAGTACTTTCTTGGTTTTTCTAGGGTATAGTTTCCCTCCTTGCGTTAGAGTTTTCCATCTATTTTCCTTTGTAGCCTGGATTTGTGGAAAGATATTGTGTGAATTTGGAATATCTTGGTTTCTCCATCTATGGTAATTGAAAGTTTTGCTGGATATAGTAGCCTAGGCTGGCATTTGTGTTCTCTTAGGGTCTTTATGACATCTGCCCAGGATCTTCTGGCTTTCATAGACTCTGGTGAGAAGTGTGATGAAATTCTGATAGGTTTGCCTTTATATGTTACCTGACCTTTTTTTCCTTACTGCTTTTAATATTTCTTTGTGTAATGCATTTGGTGTTTTAACTATTATGTAATGGTAGGAATTTCTTTTCTGGTCCAATCTATTTGGAGTTCTGTAGGCTTCTTGTATGTTTATGAGCATCTCTTTCTTTGGGGTAGGAAAGTTTTCTTCTATAATTTTGTTGAAGATATTTACTGGTCCTTTAAGTTGGGGATCTTTGCTCTCTTCTATACTTATTATCCTTAGGTTTGGTCTTCTCATTGATCATTCTCTTGATTTCCTGGATGTTATAGGTTAGGATCTTTTGAGTTTTGCATTTTCTTTGACTGTTCTGGTGATGTTTTCTATGGTATCTTCTGCCTCTTGAGATTCTCTCTTTTATCTCTTGTATTCTGTTGGCGTTGCTTGCATCTATGACTCCTGATCTCTTTCTTACATTTTTTATCTTTATGATTGTCTTTCTTTGTGATTTCTTTATTGTTTCTATTTACATTTTTTGATCCTGGGTGGTTTCGTTCAATTCCTTTACCTATTTGGTTGTGTTTCCCTGTAATTCTTTAAGGGATTTTTGTGTTTCCTCTTTAAGGGCTTCTACCTGTTTACCTGTGTTGTCCTGTATTTCTTTAAGGGAGTTATTTATGTCCTTCTTAAAGTCCTCTATCATCATCGTGCAATGTGATTTCAAATCCAAATCTTGCTTTTCTTGTGTTTTGGGGGATATCCAGGGCTTACTGTGGTGGGAGAACTGGGTTCTGGAGATGACAAGTAGTCTTGGTTTCTGTTGCTTAGGTTCTTGAACTTGCCTCTCGCCAGCTGGTTGTCTCTGGTGTTAGATGGTCTTGCTGTCTCTGTCAGTGGCTTGATCCTCCTGTAAATCTGTGTATCAGTACTCTTGGGAGGCCAGTTAGCTCCCAGTGGGATTTGGGTACCAAGAGCTGTGGCACAGGGTCAGCTCCAGGCATGGATGGAAACTGGAAGGATCTTGTCCTAGACCACTCCTTGGATCTGTGTTCTGAGGGCTCCAGGCGTGTTCCTCTGAGCAGAAGTGGTGGTCTCACCTGTGCTCTCAGGTGTGCTAGCACTCCTGGGAGACCAGCTCTCTCCCAGTGAGATCTGAGCGCAACGATGTCTTTCCTTTTTAAGGGTTTCTATCTGTTCATCTGTGTTCTCCTTTATTTCTTTAAGGAAGTTATTTATGTCCTTCTTAAAGTCCTCTATCATATCATGATATGTGACTTTAAGCCCAAATCTTGCTTTTCTGGTGTTTTGGGGTATCCAGGGCTTGATGTGGTGGGAG
Organism: Rattus norvegicus; assembly: GCF_021556685.1. Classification (NCBI taxonomy): domain Eukaryota; kingdom Metazoa; phylum Chordata; class Mammalia; order Rodentia; family Muridae; genus Rattus; species Rattus norvegicus. Next base: position 88,349,295 of record NC_141547.1, read on the forward strand.
AGCTTGGTTCTGTTGATGCCAAGTAGCCTTGGTTTCTGTCACTTATGTCCTTGCCCTTGCCCTTGCCCTTGCCCTTGTCCCTCAACATCTGGTTATCTCTGGTGTGAGTTGCCTTGCTCTCTCTGTCTGTAGTTTGTCTCTTCTGTGACTCTGGGATCTTAGGTGTGTCAGCACTCCTGGGAGACAAGCTTTCTCTGTGTGGGATTTGAGTACTGAGAGCTGTGGCACAGGATTTGCTCTGGGGGCACAGATGGAAACTGAAAGTCCTGTCTCCAGATGCTGTGTGGCTCTGTGTCCTGTGGGCTCACGGTGGATTCCACTTGGGTATTGGAGCAATAGTGGTGGTCTCACCTGTGTTCTTAGGTGTGTCAGCACTTCTGGGAGACCAGCTCTCTCAGGGAGGTATTTAAACCTTGTATTCTTTTTTTTTCTTTTTTTTCTTTTTGGAGCTGAGGACCGAACCCAGGGCCTTGCGCTTACGAGGCAAGCGCTCTACCACTGAGCTAAATCCCCAACCCCAAACCTTGTATTCTTAAATGAGTTGTATAGGCACAATGTCTATCTAAGAGTAATGATATTAATTTAAAATTTTATATCAATATAAAAAATTATACCAATGAAAACCTTAAATCTGTATCAATATATAAATTCTGTACCAAATATAAGAAATTATAATTTTATAAATTGTGTCAATTATAAAGATTTCTACAAACATATGATAATGGCTACACAATATTTTGTTTAAGAATAAATTTAGTATTCTATTCTATTTACTTCCTCCCTGTTCAAAATTATGACCATCTCCAAATTATCCCATAAAATGGCAATCTATCTATAATTTATAAAATAACCACAACCAGACACCCAAACCCAAGGAATTGGGATGACAATTCTCCATTGCTTCTTCTTGCTGAATTGGGGTGATAACATTTTTAAAGGGGTGGGGAGGGATAGGAAAATTAGAAAAACTGATTATACTTAAGAATAGCTAGCCTTAGTCTCTGTATGCTTAGCAGGATTGGGGCCTGTCTGAGGATGCCATCTGCAGTTGTAGTTGGTTAATCCTCTATAATTTCCCTGGAGGTGGTGTGTATATTCCTTGTTACCTGCCCCAATGCCCTGGATTCTCAAATGAAACACACGCACATACACATGCATGCCCACACCACACACAGCCTTTTATTTTATTATGTCTTGAACAGCTCAATGGCTGGGCTACTCCCAAAGTTCCATGTTGCTAACACCTCCCCTCCAATCTATATTTCATCTTTGTTACCCTAGTCTCAGTGAGGTGAGGGGGTGGGGGGTGCAGCCTCTCTTCCTGGCTCCTACATGATTGCATGCTTTCTCTTCTGCAGCTCTCAAGCCGGGTCTTTCTGTTTCTACAGCATGGTGGTACTAAATCCTTCTTTTCTCTGTCCCCTTGTCTGGGGAACGTCCCACCTCGGTCATCCTGTCCAGCCTTTGGCAGACATCTTTATCTACCCCCCCCCCCAGAACCAGCTGGGGGTAGGGACCCTCAGAGTCTCACATGTGGGATGCTCATACAATTTCCAAATAACAATACAAACAATAAACCAAATCTACAAGTATAATTGATGTCCTTCTCCACCTCTTTTGTTTAAATTTGGTTTGAAATCTATTTTGTTAGATATTAGAATAGCTACACCAGCTTGCTTCTTGGATCCATTTGCTTTGAAGATCTTTTCTAATCCTTTACTCCAAGGTAATGTGTATTTTTGATGTTGAGATGTGTTTCTTGTACAAAGCAGAAGGATGAATCATGTTTTCATATCCATTCTGTTAGTGTTTGTCTTTTTATTGGGGAATGAGTTCATTGATATTGAGAGATATTAATGATCAGTGATTGTTAATTTCTGTTATTTTGTTGCTGTCATAGGTGGTGGTTGTGTGTGTGTGTGTGTGTGTGTGTGTACGTATGTTTTCTTCTTTGGGTTTTGGTGGTGTGAGAGTATTTATTGCCTGTTTTTTCATAGGTGTATTTAATCTCCTTGAGTTGGAGTTTTCCTTCTAGTACTTTCTGTAGGGCTGTCTTTGTGGGTTGATATTGTGTAAATTTGCCTTTGACATGAAAGACCATGTTTTCTTCATCTTTTGTGGTTGTAATTCTTGTTGGATATAAAAGTTTAAACTGACTTTTGAGGTCTCTTAGAGTTTGTAAGACATGTCTCCAGGCCCTTCAAGTTTTTAGAGTCTCTGTTGAAAAGTCAGGCATATAGCAGCAAACCACTGAACTGAGAACGGGACCCCCGTTGAAGGAATCAGAGAAAGAACTGGAAGAGCTTGAAGGGGCTCGAGACCCCATATGTACAACAATGCCAAGCAACCAGAGCTTCCAGGGACTAAGCCACTACCTAAAGACTATACATGGACTGACCCTGGATTCTGACCTCATAGGTAGCAATGAATATCCTAGTAAGAGCACCAGTGGAAGGGGAAGCCCTGGGTCCTGCTAAGACTGAACCCCCAGTGAACTAGATTGTTGGGGGGAGGGCGGCAATGGGGGGGAGGATGGGGAGGGGAACACCCATAAAGAAGGGGAGGGGAAGGGATTAAGGGGATGTTTGCCCGGAAACCGGGAAAGGGAATAACATTTGAAATGTAAATAAGAAATACTCAAGTTAAAAAAAAAAAAGAAGACTCCAAACGAACAGTGTCTTCAAGACACAAAAGTGTTGGTACACAAATCTTACAGAGGTTGTAACTGCATGAATACGAAATACACAAATTCAAATGAGAGAAAAAAATAATCCCAGCACAGAGAAGTGGAAGTAGATGCAAAGCCTCACCTTTAATCAAGATATATTGTAATTAATATTGGCTGAAAAAATAAATTATATTTTTCAAAAAAAAAGAAAAGTCAGGCATAGTTTTAATAGTCTGCCTTTATTTGTTACATGAACTTTTACCCTTATAGCTTTTAATATTCTTTCTTTGTTCTGTATGTTTAGTGTTTATATAGCATGGGGGGCTTCCTTTTCTAGTCCAATCTGTTTTGTGTTCTTTAAACTTTAGATATGTATATCTTCTTTAGGTTAGAAAAATGTCTATGATTTTTTAAAATATATTTTCTAGGTTTTTGAGCTGGAATTTTTCTTTTTTTCTTTATTATTTTTAGTTTTCATCTATTCATAGTATCCCAGATTTCCTGGAGGTTTCGTGTTAAGTTTTTGATTTAACATTTTTATTTTACAGATGAATCTATTTGTTCTATCATATTTTCACATCCTGAGAGTCTTTGTTCATCTCTTGTATTCTGTTTATGATGCTCGTATCACTAGTTTCTGTTTGTTTACCTAGATTTTCTACTTTCAGATTTCCTTCTATTTGTGTTTTTTTTTTTATTGCTTCTATTTTCTGTGGGTCTTCCTCTTCCTCATGAATCACTGGACACTGGGCCACAAAGATGAAGGGAGCAGAAGTAGCAAGCAGTGTTGAAATGGCCATGAATATGACAGAAGAACTTCTGGGAGTCATCTTCAGGAAGACAGCTCTATTTTATTGTTCTGGGGTTAGGGCATATAAAAGCTCTTAGGGGTATGGGTGGGAATGGTTCACTGGCCATAACACAGTGCCTAGATGTCACATGGGTGAGAGGAAAGAGGAAGACTTAAGTGTTGAGTCTTAAAGTGCTTGCAGGAGGATCTATCTGGGAAGAATTATCCTCCAAATAGGGTGAGGCAACTACGCTCAGAGGTACTACCTGGACAAGGTCAGGTGGAAAAAGGGAGCTCCTCTGGGAAAGGGAGTCCTCCATTTTGTGCCAAGCTTGGAAGGCTGTCCTGACATGATGGAACTTTATACTGAGTCTCCAACAATTTCCATTTTCAGGTCTTAAACAGTTTCTTTTACCTGTTTGCTTGCTTGGTTTCTTGTTTTTATTTATTTATTTAGGATTTTAAAAAAGGAATTTAACGATTTCCTCCCATTTTTTTTTGTTTGTCATTTCCCCAATTTTTGAAAGAGACCCCTCCCTCCATTTCCTGTTTAAGGACCTCTATCACTTTTATAATTATATCATTTTTGGATTTAAGATCTCTCTCTCTCTCTCTCTCTCTCTTTCTCTCTCTCTGCATATATTTCAGCTATTGGTATGTACAGGTCTTGCTGTTATAGGACAGCTGGGCTTGGTAGTGCTATATTGGTGGTGGTGTTGGCTGTTGTTCATTATGTTCTTACACTGCCATTTAGGCATCAGGGTTTGGTATTATTATAGGTCTAGGTGCTTCTTTCTGAGTTTGTCTTTGTTGGAACGATGTTTTGTTCCTTGGTTTCTGTTTCTTCTTTGGTCTTCCGGTCTTTGTGGCCTGAATTTCTAGCAGCTGGCATGGGCCTGATCCAATAGTGTGTCCTGATCAGGGAGGGGACTGGACTTCTGGTGACTAGCTTGGCCTTTTATGTAGCAAGGGGTTTCTGCTCTTCTGACTGGTGTGCCTTGCCTCTGAGAAGCAGGAGTCTGCCAGAAAAGGGGGCAGTGACCCAGCTGCAGGGCAGATAGAGTAAAGTGGCAGTGGGAGATGGAGATTATGTCTTTGGAAATCAAGTCTAGGGAGTGGGGCAGTTCAGCTGGCAGGCAGGTTGCTCACCAACTCTTCTGACTGGTATCAAAAATATTCTTGCACTATTCATTATTTCTTTTATAACTTTGGGCCCCGTATTTTTCTTTACACTCTAGATTTTCTGTTAGCCACCAGTCATTCCTCTTATCTGATTCTCTAATTTTATAATTTTTTAGGATGATCTTCTGGGATATTTCCTCAATTTTATTTAAAACACGTCTATTTAATTTCTGAGAATCTTCTGGACAGTCTAGACATTCATTTAAAATGGTTCTCTGCTCTTGTTACATCTACATCCTCACCATGATATAGTCCTTTGCAAAGAATTCGAATGAGGATTTTATATTTATTTTTGTTGAGTTCTTTTTTCTCTGTATGGATCATTTCTTTCATATGGAAAAATTCTCTAGGATCTGATGCTCTGGTTGTTTATTCTATGTAAGAACAAAGCCTTACTCCTCACAGGGAATGTTTTCTGCAAAGGATTCTTGTCACCTGATAAGCTCTGTCCTGCTAGGTTGACCAAGAAGTAAGCCACCTCTCCCCACAGCTGATATTCATGGTCTGGTACAAATGTTTATGTATGTGCTCTCCCAGCCCTAACTCCCTCCCCGACATGAATTAATTTCCCTGAAGTCTTCCAAAGGAGAGTTCTCCAGAAACCTGTTGACAGACAACACTCAGGTAGAAATGGGCAGTCTTGGCTTCCAAGTCTTACTTGTTCTCGGAAACAAGGAAGGTAATGAGAACTTGACTGCATGAACAGATTACATAATCTTCCCTATTTCCAGAAGTGAAGTATCATTCACACCATCAGATACATCGATACTCTATGCTTAAGTTCCAGTCAATTCTTTCTCCAGGTCAGCAAATTTCTGGTCGTCTTCTGATATGGAGGAAGAATTGTCTAGGCGGGGTGATAGAGGAAATATGACAGAACTTTCCTAATTGAAAAATATATCTCAACATTCCTGTTGATCTTCAGTTCTACCTTGCACATAAGCAGTTAGACATTTGTGCTTTAATTAATTCATGAATCTGTGGGCAGTGAGAAGGGAAACCCATGTTAAGACATCCTCTTCTTCAGGTACAAGCTGCAGTCTTTCTGCTCTGCTCGATGGATCCCATTTGTCCACTTACTTTCCTATTTGGAGATGTTAGCAGGTGTCATCTGTTGCTCTTTTCTTTTCCCACCATTTCATCTGCAGGCTACACAACTTTCTGTTTTCTCTTGCCATTTTATAGCTCTTTGGGAGATGACTTCAGAAAATGGCATGCATTTGATCTTCCAATTGGAAGTCCTTCAGGGAGAATGTCTTGACAGTTAAGGGACCTAGAATTGGAAGGGGATACCATCTCAGTTTCTTTTTATTGGGATGATTGAGGGGAGAATGGATATCTGTCTGTCTAGATCAATGGTTCTCAACCTGTCTGTCTAGATCAGTGGTTCTCAACCTGTGGGTTACAACCCCTTTGGAGGTCAAATGATCATTTCTCAGGGTCACACATCAGATATTATGCTTATCAGATATTTTCATCATGATTCATAGCAGTAGTAACGAAATAATCTTATGGTTGAGGGCTACCCCAATACGAGCACCTGTATTAAGGAGTCCCACATTACAAAGCTTGAGAACCGCTGCTATAGCCTGTGTTTACCTGACTGTTGGAAAGTCATTTTTTAAGTCAAGGGTGTCACAGAGATTCTATGGCTCAATGGAGAAGCCTAAATGGAGTTCAAGTTAGTGGAAGAAATAGACACAACTAGAGATGAATTCCAGGTAATGCTTGTGTTCACAGAGCAGTCAACAACTCATCGTATGAATCAGGATTTAAAGAATGAATGCAGCTAACAGGTAGAAAAAGACAGAAGTGTCCATATATTTTCCCCTTATAATTCCACATTCTTACTCAGATTAGCAAATCTTTCCCCTCTAAACGTTCAAACTACGAAGCCTTTGACCATTCAGCAATTTTAACTGTCAGATGGAGAGCGGGATAGTCAACAAGGAGACTGATTAATAACTGAGAGATTCAGTATATTTAGTAGACTGTGGACATTTTTCTTTTGCTTATGGTATGTGTACTGTACACAGCTAATTGCCTACACCCTTATGACTAACAGTATGGTCCCTGGAACAGCAGCAGCAGCAGCAGCATCTGGCTTGTCATTAGCAGTGCAGATTACAGCCCTCACTCAGACCTGCAGAAGAGTCAAAATGTGCATTTTGAGATGTCCAAGGAGCATGCAAGCATACAAACATTTGGAAATCAGCGCATAGCAACAGGAAGAAATCACCACAGAGCAAACCATATCAAAATACCCTGCAGCTGTGTGAACGCCTTTAGATTACACATCACTTATTCTTTCTTCCTCTTTTAAGCAGGCAAGAAAAATGAAAGAACTGCAAACAGGAAGAATGTGGCACAAGGGAGATGTGACATAGCCCGGTAAATAGGTTTGAGCATTGTATATTATAGAATACAGTTTTACCTCGTAGACCAAGCAGGGGCAGACTTTGGTATGATAGTATGCGTGTTAGAAGCAGATGGACTTGAGAACAAATATTGCGTCTGACAGATTCAGCTGAGTTAGCCAGCAATATCAAGGATATTATTTTTATCGTTGATAAAACGTTTTTTTTTAAAAAAGCTTACTTTACTATGTTTTTATTATGATGACCCATGATTGAGGTATCTAGCAAGAACTGAAGGCCCATGTGATAGATGCCACTGTCCTATCCTTCGCTAGTGGAATGAACATCTGGATTGAACTTTTCTTTCACCAAGAACAGCAGAGGATTTGATTGTGGATGATTTAATTTTTTTAATTAATTTATTTTTATTAGATATATTTAATTTACATTTCAAATGTTATTCCCTTTCCCGGTTTCCCATCCATAAGTCCCCTATCCCATCCCACTCACCCTTCTTCGAAAAGAGTGTTCCCCCTCCTAAGCCACCCCCTTTCCCCGCTTCCCTACCCTGATGTTCCCCTACACTAGGGGTTCCAGCCTTGGCAGGACTAAGGACTTCTCCTCCCATCAGTGCCCATTAAGGCCATCATCTGCTACACATGCAGCTAGAAACATGGGTCAGTCCATGTATAGTCTTTGGGTAGTGTTTTAGTCCCTGGAAGCCCTGATTGGTTGGTATTGTTGTTCTTATGGGTTTGCAAGCCCCTTCAGATATATTTATTTATTTTTACCCTCCAGATTTTATTCCCCTCCTGGTTGACCCACCGAGGGTACCACATCTCACACCTCCTCCCCGCTCCCCCACCCCCACACTCCCTCTCATCTTCCTTGCACCTTCCACCTGTGTCCACAAGGATGTCTCCACCACCCACCCCACCAGACCCCTAAACTTTCTGGGCCTTCAGTCTCTTGAGGGTTAGGTGCATCTTCTCTGACTGAACCCAGACCTGGAAGTCCTCTGCTGTATATGTGTTGGAGGCCTCATTTCATCTGGTATATGCTGCCTGGTGGATGATTCAGTGTCTAAGAGATCTCAGCGGTCCAGGTTAATTGAGACTGCTGCTCCTTCTACGGGGTTGCCCTCCTCCTTAGCTTCCTCCAGCTTTCCCCTAATTCAACCAGAGAGGTCAACAGCTTCTGTTCATTGGTTGAGTGCACATATCTGCATCTGTCTCTTTCAGCTGCTTGTTGGGTCTTTTGGAGAGCAGTCATGGTGGGCCCCTTTTTGTGAATGCCCCATAGCTTCAGTAATGGTGTCAGGGCTTGGGGCCTCCCCTTGAACTGGAACCCACTTTGGACCTGTTACTGGACCTTCTTTTCCTCAGGCGCTTCTCTATTTCCATCCCTGCATTTCTTTCAGACAGAAAGAATTATGGGTCAGAGCTTTGGCTGTGGGATAGCAACCCCATCCCTCACTTGATCCCCTGTCTTTCTGCTGGAGTTGGATTCAATAAGTTCCCTCTCCCCACTGTAGGTCTTTTCTTCTGTAGTTTCCCCCCCCCTTTGGCTCCTGACAGTCTCTTACTCCCCAGTTCTCTGGTATATTCTGGGGGGGGGGAGGTCTTCCCAACCTCCTTCCTCCTCTGCTGGCCCTCAGGACTTCAGTCCTTTCCCCCACCCAATACCAGATCATGTTGCCCTCTCCCCATTTCTTCTTTTGCTTAATTTCCATTTCACTGCTCGGTAAACTTGTTTCATATGCAATATCACACACCTCTGACTTAATTTTCTAGAGCATTTCCATTTCCCCCATAGATACTTCGTTATTTGAGTGGGAACTTGATGAAGCATAATGGATGTAACTCTTAGGCAATTTTACTTGTGAAATAGATGTTAAAGAGGTTAAATTGCTTGCTTGAAGTTAGAAATATTTTTGTTTAGAAAAATCCATAACAAAATAAGACACATTTAAAACATATAAATGTGTATATATCTTTTTGATTTTTTTTTCTGGCCCACGAATAACTTGCTGATGTATTATTTCATTTTCAAATATGTAGGATTTTCAGTTATATTTCTGTTATTGATTTTTAATTAATTCTATCTTCTACCTTATTCTATACCACCAGTCTTGTTAGCTTTTGTGATTTGTTTTACGGTTTAGGAAATTGAGTTTTTGGTAATTGTTCCATGTGTCCGGGGAAGTAATCAGTCCTGTTTCGGTGGTGGGTGGAATAGTTCTTGAATAGTTCAGGTAGTGTCCATTGTTAGCAGAATTATGCAAATCCTTTATCTTTATTTTTGCCGATACGTTGTCTCCATGTCTAATTATATCTCACAGCACAGCATGAATTAGCCTGTTCATCTTTGTGCTTTGTCTTTATCTCCTGTGTTGTGGAATTGTGCCACCAAGTGTGCACAGGCTTGGCCTCATTGTGCCTTTTTGATACTTGATGCCTTTACCATCATGAAATGATGACATTACTATCTGAATTCTACATTGCTTGATAACTTTCTTTTTTGTAATACTGAGCGTCCTACGTCTTTTTAAAATTTTTTTCTTCATATTTTAAGTGTATTTCTTACATGTAGTATATGGTTAGTTTTTATTTTATCCAATATGATAAGTTTTGTCTTGTAAATGCATAAATAATAGAGTATAAATTGAATAACACAAACCATGTATGTGATTCATGTTGTTTCTCATTCCCTCAGGTCTATCTATCTTGACCAATTTTTCTCATCCTTCTTTGTATGTGTGGAATTTTTGTTGGATGCCAAGTACACACTTGATCCTTACTCTGTGCTAGCTATTTTTCATTCTTCCAGTTAGCATATTCCTGGCTTCCTCGCTTCCCCTGTCAGTGTGGAGATTCAAGCACTGACTGGGCTTTGTACATGCTACACAAATGCTCTACCACTGAACTGCACTCCTATCTCTAAGAGTGCTTCAAAGTAGGGTGTGTTGAATCTGTGACCCCTGAAATGTGCATCTCAAGATCGCCATGACTATGACCCAATATGTTTGTAGATGATAACGTTATTTTGCAATGGTAAGAGTCTAGATGCCTCTGCTTTAAAGATTTGCTGCTCATCTCAGTCATTTTTAGATATCATTTATAACCTTTAGAGATTAATTCTCACATTGGTTAATTCTCATTCGTATACTAGATGGACAAATACACTCTGCAGACCCCTCCCAAGCATTGTTTCTGTCAGAATCTAAGTTTCATCTCAACTGAACTCCATGTCAACTGAACTCCAAGCCACCTACCTCCTCCTTATACATGGTCCTAGAGCAGTGATTCTCAACCTATGGGTCATGGCCCCTTCGGGGTTATATATATCAGATCTCCTGAATACTGGGCATTTACATTGTGATGCATAATAGTAGAAAAATGTACAGTTATGAAGTAGCAATAAAATAATCTTATGGTTTAGTGTTATCACAATATGAGGATCTGCATTAAAGGGTCGGACCATTAGGAACATATCCAATGTTCTAGAGTCTCTTTAAAGCAGTAAGCAGGAATAACCGTCAGTCTCTTCTCACTTGCCCCTGTCTTGCATGAATCAATGTTCTGCATTGCTCAGTGGCCCATTTTGTCATCCTGACTGGAAGCAGATGTCAAATCACAACTTTACAAACCTGCTTCATTAGCTTTTCAGGCATTCTAAGGTGATCCGCTATATAGTTTCCTTGACTGCTATACTCAGCTTAATGATGTTTCTTCTCAGCTTTCTCTGAGGACTCTCCTTGTGATACACAAAACATGGATTGGAAAGTCATCGTTGATAATTATTTTGTATTTTTCAATAACTTTAAGAAGTCTCCAATCACTTCCATAACCAGGTAAGTTTTATAATTCAACTTGTAGGTATTAACTATCCTAAGCAAATGTCAGTCATAGGTTATATTATCTAATGGCCATGAGCCCCATTTAAGCAGTAGAAGTGTTTAATATCAGGCATGCAGTATTTGTCTATTAGGAATGTCTATTAGTGACTACAGGAATAGGACTTTCTTAAACAATAGTTTACAGTTACAGAGTTTGTGCCCTGATTGAATCAAGTTTGTGAGCTCTGCTGGGATTGAATGGGACAGGAGCTTTGCATATGATCATAGAACTTAGACTCAGGAGGTGACCAAACTTACCTGTGAAGTTTATTTAAGCCCTGAGTGTTGAACCTTATTCCAACATGCTAAATCCTGTATCTAGAGCCCAGGTTTCTCTGTGTTTACAGATTTCCCTAAGGGTTCTTTCAAATACCAACATTTGCAAGCATTCTGTTCCCTAGATGTGAATTTCATCACCAGGTGAAGCCTTCCCCATGGGCACAGGAGGAAGGACAGTGGCATGACCTCTGCAGAGTCATAGAATACCTGTATATTCTATGTCCTGAAAACCTCAATCATTTAACAGCTTTAGCCAGTACAACAAAACCAATCTGAATGTGCTCTAAAGACATGCTATATTTTATATCTGGGAACTCCATAGAGCTAGTATGGAATTGTTAAGGCAAGAAGCTATAGTTAATTCAGCATTGATTTAATGAATGAAACTATTAGAGATTAGGTACAATTTAGGCCAAGGAAGCTGAATTCGGCACACACACACACACACACACACACACACACACACACACCAATACAACATTGGCATTGTTCCTGCCATATGCTATCAGTGCAATTTCATTAATTAAAGAAAATCAGAAATATTTTTTCATAAGATTAAAATATTGACATGCTCTTCCAAATGCTATTACGGGGATGAAGTAGGAGTGCGGTTGTGGGAGTCCTTTCTAGGCTGTAATGCGATGGGTATTTTTTGCAGCATTACTCTGGCATTATGTATTTGTTGCTGTGTTACTCTGGCATTATGGCTTATACTTTGCTTGTTAAATATGCTCGACTCACTGTCTGTATCAGACACTATCCTTATGCACCAGTGGCAAAGTTTCTAGAGAAATCAACTTCATGGAAGAGAGATTTATTTTAGCTCATGGCCACAGGGAATTTCAGTCTACTCAGGCAGGCAAGGCATGATGGTAGAAGCAGCCATTTGTGCTGGAAGGACTGTGAATGAGCTGGGCACACTGCAGTAGGCAGTTTCTGATGCACACCACAGCTTGGTCTATCTCTACAGTGCACATCCTATTAAAAGGAAATATGAAAACAAATTCAACAAGTACAAATAGCAAACTTGTGCTTAGCAGACATATATATTGATCAGCAGGGAGAAAGGATTTAGAATGTATTCTTTCTGATAATAGGAAACAAATTTTAAGTCAAATATCAGCAGTCATGTTGGGATTTCTAATGGGAATAGATGGTCATAATAGTTTGATATGAAGTAAAAAATGCATTGTCTACAAACCTTTTTGTTTTGGTCACTATAAATGATTACATGTCTGTACATATTTGGGAATTTGAAGTATTGGGCTCATGTTAATTTCTCATAATAAAACAATTCTATCTATATTGTAGGGCATTCAATTTCACAAAGCACCTTTTAGTGGTGGACAAGAAGTTGGACATTCTTGAAAGTGGACAGATGAACATTCTTTTGTCATTTGTGGAGTTTTTGGAGAAATTATTATCTAATCCTTCTGGCTCATTCACTCCTCCTGAATTTCATAATCTTTCTTCTTTCAGTGAGCTTGTTCTGAATAGAAGTGTTTCATGGAAAAATCATTTTAAAAGTTTAAAGGCAGACTCTGCTGCTGCTGCTGCTGCCCAGAAACTTCTGGAATTTGATAAAATGGTCATTGAAAAAATTCAAAGGTTTAAAAATCATTGGATGGGTCAGGAATCCAAAAACACGTTGAGATTCATAGAATTAATAATTCTTGAAATTAATTCAGAACTGCAAGAATTCTGGCTCAATGGCATTTCTCAAGAAGAAAGAGCTAACATTGAAATCTTGTCCAGACTTGTAAATTTTTCTGTTGCAGACTATGAAAAAATTTTTTTCAAAAGCTTTAATTTCTCTCAGTTGTTCCATTCCAATTGGCCCAGATCACCAGCCAGGAATGCAGACTTTATACATTTAAGTGAGACTATAATACACAGTCTCTATGAACTTAGCTTTCTGACACAGGAGCAAGTCTCAATAGCTCTGAACACCATCTATGCTCTGCAGAACACATCTGAGTTTTTCTCAGCCCTCTCTGAGCCACAAAAACAAGAACTGGATAACCTTTTGACTCATACATACATAAATGTCTTCAAGGACAAAGACATTGCTCTATTTCTGAAAACCTTTTCTTCATTCTATCAATATCTTCATAAATTCCTCAACATTCAAAATAGGGAGCCTCTGATAACTTATCTTACTCAAGTCTCCAGACACATTTTGGACCTCATAAAGCAGTTTAATATCCAAAACCTCAGACGAGCATTTTTGTTTTTATCGGAGGCAACAGAGGCTCTCGGGACAATACCTGAAGTATCTTACTGTCGGCAGTTGCTTTCAATTTTCAGCCTCTTAGAACTTGAAGCCCAGTCCCTGATGGCGAGAGGAGGACCAGCGGAAGCAGTGATTCATGCTAGCTTGACAGGTCTCAAGCAGCTGTTCTCAGCGGATGAAGGCTTTCGTGTTTCTTTACTTCAGTATGTCGCTCAGTTTTTAAATGGTTCAGCGGAAACCCTGTTGGCGAATGAATGCTTCATTCTGAAAAATGCCACCATTTCTTCTGTGAATTATTCAGGAAATGAGGGGTCTTCCCTTCCTTTTCCATGGACACAATTTTTTTCCAACCTCTCAGTAAATGGCAGTGAGATCAGTGAGTTTACAGCCATTCACTGTACACTTTCATGGATTCAGACATGGACTGAGATCTGGGGAAGCATTTCTCAAATATTTAAACTTGACCAGAGTATTTTTACTCCTTTGCATGTTGGTATCACTCAGCTTTTGGATGACCTGGGAAATGGCAGGGACATTTCTAAAGACTGCCAAGGGATAGTTCCCACATATCATACTGCTAGGCTCATATTAAATTTGTTTAAAAATGTAACTCAAGAGAATGGCTTTCATGACTGGGATGACCTTCAGAACCTAAGGGATCTTTGGGTAACATTTGATAATGAATTAACTGCAGTACAATCACTTAACCTGGACCAAGTAGAGAAGTCTTTTATCACCATGGAAACCTCCCTGCACCAGCTGAAGACATTTCCAATGAAAATAAATGCAAGCAGGGAGTTCTTATATCCTCTGTTTGATGTTTTCCTTGAGTTAAGCAAAGCCTCAGACTATGTGGATAGAGATGTGGAGTTGATCAATAACTTCCTTTCAACTAACCTCACTGATCATCGAGCCGAATTTGCAAGTGTCATCACTGAGCTAAGAGAAACAATATTACTTCTTAGGAATGTGTCACAGGGTAGAGCTTTATCATCATGTGCTGATATTTTCCAGAGAGTCACTGAGTTGATTTTCGAAGATAGCTTGTTACCTGCGAACACTTCTAATAAGCCAGCACATATTCTGGCCATGTTAAGCTCTGTATTTTCATCAAAGAACACAAGTAGCAGCCTGGAAGGGTGCATCGCATGGACAGATATCATAAACCGTCTGTGTATAATGTGTAACTCAAGTTCCTTACCCAGACATAGTCATAGCCTATTGGGAAACTTTAAGGATATAGGGAACAAAATGAGCTATGTATTGAAAATTTTAACTTGGATGCTAAATAAGAAGGTACCCACTTGTCCATGGAATGAGTCAAACATACATTGTATAAATATTTACCTGAAAGACATAACTGATTTTCTAAATATTATACTTGCCACAGGCTTGGAAAAGGAGAACGTGCCCAATGTTGAGATTTTATTAGCTCTTTTCAATGATTCCACAAAGCAGGTAGGTATGATCATCACCAACTTAACCAAAGAGCTCAACGTTGCCTCCCAGTCCAACTGGAAGCACTTCAAAGATTTACTTCTAAGACCCATAGAAATGTCAGATGACATTCCTGACCAGTTTCAGAAGATTTGGCAGCACATCATAGAATTGGGGAAGGAAATGCAGGCACTTCTAAAAGGTATTTTCCCTAGTGTCCTTGGAAAGAATTCCTCTTCTGACATTGAAACAATGTTTAGTGTATTCTCTACCAGTCCAAAGGAACGAGATATAAACCATCTAGGCAAATCAATTTACAACTTAGCTAACTACTTTGCTGTCAACTTAACTCATAATCTTCAGAATTCATCAGAAGTAGTCCCACATGAAATATTGAAAGCTGTGGATCTTGGTATCCAGTTGACAAGGGATGTGTTCAATTCTTTAATGCCTGCTGTCCGTTTCAATATTCCTCAAAATTCAGATCATGCTCAAGCTTTAAAGAAGGTGACATCTCTCATGCATTCTCTCAAGAAGGCAGACATAGATCTCTTAGTAGGCCAGCTTGGAGAAAACAGTGAAATCCTAATGAGTTTCTTTAAGAATCTTAGCAGATCAGGTATCAACAGTTTAGGGATCAATACGCTTGTGGGCTTACTGGAAAAATTTGTGGACAGCTCCCATTCATGGAGTGTTAGCCAGCTGCTGCGCCTCTCCCGTCTGCTTCCCAAGGACGTGGTGGATACTGTGTTGGATGTATATTATGCTCTTCCCCACATTGTGGGACTTCTGCAGAGAATCACAGATAAAAACATCACAGAAAGCCTCAGGGATGTCTATAACTTTACCCTTCTTCATGGAATAGCCATGTTCAATATCACCAAGGAAGACTTTGCTGATGTGGCTAAAACTCTTCGGGATACAGTTGAGTTGGTATCAGATGAGCCAACTGTCGTTCCCGAGGTTTTGATGTGCCTTAGCAGGATTTGGTGCTCAAACTACACAACTCTCAGGCTTGAGAGAAACCCTAAGGTGGAAGGCTGTAACATCCAGAGGCACATGTCTTCTTCCTTTCTTCGCATGGTGGCCACTTTACTGGATCTTCTTCACCTGCCCCCGCCGAGTGACTCACAGTGCATAGGTGAAAAGTCTCGAGGGGAAATAACCAGGAGAGTGGTCTGTGCGGTTCATGAGCTAGCAGACTGGAATTCCATTCTCTCGGAGCTGTTGGAGATGTTCCGTGGTGAAAATTTACTTTCGAAAATTCTGCAGGGATTTTGGCAAAGGGTATTACCCTTCATGTCATCTTTAGGGATTCAAGGCAATGGCAGCACCCCAGAACTTTGTCCTAGTAGTACCATAAAGCAAGGTGCTTTGCAAATCATAGAAAAGCTAAAATATGGCAATTCTACAAAATTCCCACTGGGTGGAAACATTCTGGACAAGCTAGGTAAGTTAGACAAGATTCTTGACTTCACTAAAGGCACAGAGAAATCTGTCCAAAGTAATGTTTACCTAAACTTGGAAAGGATATTCAAATTGATTTCTGCTATGTGGACTTTAAGAAATAGTACTCAATATCTACTTTCTCCATTCATGAACTTTCTGAATGTAAATCATACAAATAGGAGTTTATTTAAAAATGATAAAGCAACTTACAAATTTGAAGAACAGTGGTTAGAATTTAAACATATTTTCAAAGACCTAGCCAGTAACTTGAGTCTAGGACAATTATTTTCTGATATTAACAAAAACATTCAAGGTGTAGGCCTTCAAAACACAACTGTGCAATTTCCTGAACTTCTGGAACTCCTGGATTCATCACCATTGAAGGCACCAGAAATTATTGAAGATTTCTTATTTCTCATAAAAGACTGGCTTCGTGGGTATGAAAATGAAGATTTCTTTAGGTTTATGCAAAGACTACTCAATGCCATGGCTAGTAAAAATTCAACTGATGTAAGTATGTTGGCCAGGGATTTTACTATGTATTTAGGCTATCTCAGAAACCAATCTAGAGAAGGCAATTTTGATGTTGGCTTTCTCAGCCATATGCTAAATCAGGAACAGCTCACTGACCTCTCAGCTATTCAGTGGTTTCTTGAAAGCATTGTGATGAATTCAGTTAATAACTTTGCTGAGCTATCTCAGCAAGCGGCTCCCAGTTTCAGTGGCACTACCCTTCAAATAGCTGATTTCATGAATCTCATCTTGAACCACATGCAGTCCAAAAATGATGGGGAAGCTGCAGGACGCACAGAGGATTTCCTGAAGCAGCTTCTGGAGACATTCTTCTCCTCCTTGCTAAGTGGACTGCCTGAGAATCAAATATCCCTCCTGCTAAAAGACTTCCATAGCAATGTCACTGCAGAGACAAGGTAAGTGTACCTTTGTTTCACATAGTCATGCTGGTGGTGCTGCCTAGCAAGCTCACTTTCTGGAGTAGAGAAATGCCTACCACAGCTCCTGAACCAACATTTGGAAGGGCCTTTGAAGTGATTTTTCTCACAACGAGCGTTTTATGACTGCATTAAGATAACACAATTTCAATTTCCAGTAAACATTCAAATCTAGCCTCTTTTCATCAATCATTATATTGTTTTTCAATTAGGATTGTAAACACAAGACATTCTTCCCTACATACAAGTGAAAAATTTACATACACATATGGGACAGTCACTATTTCAATTTTATTTCCTCTGTCATCACAAATACAAGATTAAATATTTGTTTCCAATCACCCTGATATTCATGTCTGGAACCACTAAGATAGTCATATTATCTCTATTAACAATCTTCTTAAAATCTCTCTGAATGTTAGTAGTGAAAGTTCTTGAGCAAAATCCCCATTTCCTCTGTGTTCTATTACTTGGGAGACATGCAGGGGGCAAGTGGTCTAGCAACCATGTAGCACAGGAAGTTGACTCCTGTGACGCTGAAGACCAAGTAAGCATGTTGAACCTCAGAGGGGCAACCTGTAGGAAGAGGCAGCCAAAGCAGCATGAACGCCAGATGTGTCATGAGCTAAAGTTTGCAGTCTGAATTGCTGGTCAACAAGGGAGGTCCACAGGTTGAAAGCTGCCTGCCTAGATGCTTCTGGGGACTCTAAGATAGAGAGTCTTAGAGACTCATACAGACTTCTGACTGACTCCAGCAGGCTTAGTTAATATAGTTCTGAATGTCCTGAAGTTAACTCATTAGGGACTTTAAACATTTCTGCAAGACTCCTTCTCAACAGGATCTTAAAGTAGGTTTGGTATTTGTAGCTGGGATGAGGCATATTTGGGTTACAAAATGATCATCACCTCTCATCTTTCAATGGATTCTCCTCTGTAGTCCACCCAGCTCAGACACTTGTAGGAAAAGGCATGTTGGGGCTACTGGTCTACCTTGTCAAGCGGATAGATCACAGACCATTACAGATTGACTGAGTAACCTGCTAGAACTTTTAAAATTCAGTGCAAGATATAAATAGGTTTTCCACTTTTCCAGATGCTATTGATTATATCGAGAGTCATCATGTAAGGAAAATGCTGCTTCTCATTTTCCTGCTACCTTTAGTTCTCCCCCTTTCCTCTCACCAAACCTTATACCTTCAGCATGTTTGGGACCTGCTGCCTTTAAGGGGGATTGGTTGCCTGAGAATGAATGGGAATTGTTGACAAATGTAGGTCTTTCTGTAGCCTAAACACACAAGAAGAGTTCTGGTATAGAAAACAGGATATTTACAACCTCAGTGATAATAATTTCATAGGATCTTGGCTTAATTTTCACTCTGATCAGATCTGAGACTCCGTGGCTCTACAGCCTTGTCCTGTCTATGACTATTTATATGAACTCAGATCTGCAAACCTGGTGAGGCTATGAAAGAATCTCATTATAATTTTAAATGTTACTTTCTTAAAGTTGAGAACCTCATAATATATGTTATTCCATTGATAGTTGTTGACATATCTTTTTTACATTCTTTTTTTTCTTTTTTTTCGGAGCTGGGGACAGAACCCAGGGCCTTGTGCTCGCTAGGCAAGCGCTCTACCGCTGAGCTAAATCCCCAACCCCTTTTTTACACTCTTGATATTAGTTTATTACATATATATATATAATTTCAATTATCTAATTGTTTCTTTTCTTTCTTCATGGTTTTTATTGTTGAAGAGCATTATAAAGTTTAATGTAGCCAATTTATCCATCTTTTTCTTATTTGTAAAGCTTAATAATCTTATGGAAGTTAAAAAAAAGAGAATCACTATATAGTCTTTCTAGATCTCTTTTCTAATAGCAAATATGAGGCTCTTCATAATATTGCATTTCAAGAATCGTCACAATATTTCCTGTGAAATTTCTTTGCTGCTTCCATTATTTGATAACCAAATGTTAGGCTTTATTTAAGCTATTTTAGTAGCTCAACCCTTCACTCAACATCTTTCTATGACATTATTGTAAAACATAAAATCATGATATCACCATATTTTAATCTTTACTAGTTTATAAAACATGAAATTAAAAATATTTAATTTTTTCAACTATGTAAATTTGTTCCCAGAGATAAAATTCTTGAAAGTCTGAAACTGGATCCAGTCTTTACCTGGATGAACAAGAGCCCATCGATGAACATTTTCTCAAGTCTCAAGACAATATATTATCTGATTAAGGACTCAATTTCGTTAGGCAACAGAGAACTCTCTGGAATCCTGAAAGGTTTATCTCATGAAGATCCAAGGGAACCCATGGTGAAAACTGACACTGAAGGCCATTTGGACTTTTTTACAGTAGTGGCTCAGTTTCTCTCCCAGGTTAATACTTCTGAGGACCTCTCCAAATTCAACCAAAATCTCAGGTCTGTTCTCCACCTGGTACAGGAAAGTTCTGCAGAAATGGCTACTATTATGGACATAGTCTTACACTCAACTACTCAGGCCTGCCCTTCCTCCTATCCTATGCTCCAACACACCATGGTTGCTAAGCTAAGTGACTTGTTTTCTGTTGTCAACAGTTCCTTCCCCCTAAGAAACAGAGAAACACTAGAATCAACTATGAGGTTATTTGCAACCATTTCCCGAGTTGGTGAAGAAAGTCACGTCTTGGAGTCAGCCTTAGAAATATCTAGAACTCTGACTATGCTGGTGAATAGCACCACTGAACTAGGCAGTCTTGCCTCATCAGTGGACTCCATAGTGAGACTTCTCAGCCTAGCTAAAAAAGTTTCAAGAAAGATGGCTACGATGTTGAGAACCCTCTCCATCTTTAGTAGAGAGGACTCTGGGAAATTCTTTGACACTTTGTATTCCATTGTGCTGCAAAATGTTCAACGTCATGTGAAACAGACGTTGAAAAAAGTAGATCCTTCCATACTTGAAAAGACAAAGGAATTGTTGATACCATTTCTTGACTTGGTCTTTGGAATGATTGGAATAACACCTAATGTATCACAGGACTCTGATGTTTTCAGCATATCATCTAACATGCTTTCCTATGTCAACCAGTCCAGAGACTTTTCTGAGATTTTGGAAGAACTGGCTGGAAACTTAACTTCTATAAAAATCAGCTCGAGAGATTGGGAGCATCTGGTGGTGATGATTAAAAACAGGACTCAAAATTTCTCTAATGATGCTGGTGACTTATGGGAAGGAATTCTAGATTGTTTAGTGCCTATAAGTAACATCACAAACCAAATGGACTTCCTGAAGCTTCATGAGCTCTCTTCTACCAGGCATCCTCAGGTCCTGAAACAGGAGAGAAGTCATGATATAATCCGCTTTTTGGATGGAATGTTAACAGATAACAGCACAGAAAGAGAAACTTTCTTGAAAATGGTGATTGACCTCACATTACAAGCTCTTTGGAATGGCTTAAAGGAAGATAACTGGGATATTTTTAATCTTCTGTTGACATTTGCCCGGAATCCAAATGACATTTTAAAGACCATAGAATCAGTTGTAGAGGCTTCTAGTGAAATTCCCAGCAGCTCTCTAAATGATTTCAACCAAGATTCATTTTCCGATTTGTCACTGATTCAAAACACCACTCGCTATCAGCTTGCAAAGGCAGTCTTGATTGGTCTCAGCAGAACGGGCTTCTCAAGGGGAGGGCTGCCCTTAAACAACACTCAGTGGACACATTTCACACATAGTTTGTTTCATCCAGATTACAACAGTTTTTCTAATTCAGCCCCTCACCAGAATGTCACACTAGCAGAGGATGGGAGGACCAAGGAAGAAATGATGGCAATTCCTCATGGCTTTGGACCAGTGTCATCCCTCCAGAAATTCCTGAAGGCATTATTTGTATCGATTGAACAGTGGCAGAAAGTCCCACAAGCTGAGCAAAGGTAATTTAATCCCTATTTTGCTTAATTTATTATTTTATTTATTGTGGTATTGTAGCACTCGACTCCCAAGAAGTACGCATATGAAACCAGAGTCAGCAATTTTTCTCAATTTTAACTTCCATCGTACTTTGAAGCCAGCATTCACACAGAATGATCCAAGTCAACAATTTCTTTTCCATGTTTGCCTCATTATTTGGCATGCAAGTATGATTTGGATTGATTTCTTTTCAAATCCCAAAGTAGTCACTTGTTCTGAGACTGGATATATGCGTCATATTTGAGAAGATAGATCGACCACTATACTTATGCATATATTTTGGCACTAGCACCACTTCATATCTCAGTAGTATGTATTGTTATTATATGCCAATAAAATCATAGAATAATGAATTGTGAAATAATGACAAGTCAGGTGTGCCAATCACATATAATCACAGTAGCCGCAGGTACCACTATTGGGTGCGTAGTCATGAAAGTGAACTATCCAGTTCCGTCACAAGATTTCACTTGCAGTTGTAACTAACCATAGGGAATGGCTAGGCAGCCAATGACTCCTGCCCTCCTTAAACTCAGCCCTCAGTGATGATTCGCTTCTAACCCCTCCCATCCCTAAATGTTAGATTAAAAAACAGGCACTAAACTCACAATCTGAAACCTCCAATGGACTACTATACCTTGCTGGAAACTTGTTCTTAAAAGCTCCAGTGTCATTAAATCCAGCTCCAGAATTAGCCTGCTGCCTTGGGATGGAGGATTTGTCTCCTTCGATGTACAGAACCCTGTACATCAGAATGCTCTCCCTGACTCAGCTGTGATTCCTGGAAGTGAGAAGGCTAGCTATCTTGTGGTCCTTTCCTGTTTACTTTTCTCTCAACCCCAAGTGGCAATTTAGAGATGTTATGTAAATACTACCTCATTTGCCACCAGACAGGCTGACCTACTTCCTGTTAGTTCTGTTGCTACAGAACTATCATCTGAATGTGATAATTTTTTATGGCTTGGAATGATGTCCTTACTTGGTGAAACAGATGTCTCATTATTTCACATTTTAAATGCTGGCTTCCAGGGACTCCTGCTTTATCTCCTCACTGTCTTTGATCCTCAACTTCAGTGCTTGAGTGTCCTGTTCTGCTTGGGATTTTCTTTCAAACTGGAGGTAATCCTGGCAACTTCTGTTCTCTGAACTCAGCTTTCAACAGGGATTTTCATTTCTCCACAGATAAAACTTTCACTTTACATCTATATACCCTTCTTTTCCTTCCTTCCTCCCTCCCTTCCTTCCTTCCTTCCTTCCTTCCCTCCTCCCGCCCTTCCTCCCTCCCTTCTTCCTTCCTTCCTTCCTTCCTTCCTTCCTTCCTTCCCCCTCCCTACCTTCCTCCCTCCCTTCTTTCCTTCCTCTCTCTCTTCCTTTTCTCCCTTACTCCTTCCCTTCTTCATTTCTTCCTCTGTCTCTCCACCCCCCTTTCTTCTTCTTTCTACATAGCCCAGACTAGCCAGGATCTCAGGAGCCGGTCTGCCAAGTGCTAGATTGCAGGTGTGTACTTCAACATATGACTCAACATGTTTCAAACATTTTCTACTTTAATTTTGATTGACGTTTATTTACGGGGAATGAAGTAGTTTTTTTCCATACATATGTATGATTAAATGATTACAATCATGCCTTCGAACATTGAAACACATTTCTTCTAGCTGTTTCGAAATTTACCATGTGTTACTGTTAACTGTACCAACCTCACTGTGTCATAGAAAAACAATTTGTTTTGCTCCTAGCTGGGACTCTGTCTACTCCCTAATCATCACTCTAGGCTTGGAGAAATCATCCTTCCATTCTCAACTTCTATGAGATCAACTTGTTTAGAGTCCACATGAGTGATGACATATATGACATTTGCCACTTGTCCCTGACTTATTTCATTTAATACCATTGCCTCCATCTGACTACACGGTTACTGAGTGCAGGCTTTTATCCTCTCAAAGAATGTCCTACTTTAACCACTTCAGTGACCAGCTCTTGTATCTCAAAAGAATGAAATAAGAAGAAAAAGCAGATACCAAGCGTCTGCAGCAACAGCCAAACTGCAGTAGGAACAGAGAGCTGTCTAGAAGTCCAGCCTCCTTACCTGCACTTTTCCTTTGCTTATGCAAAGTAAACCTGGTAGCACTGGGTCAAGAGACAGTCCTTAACATGAGTTACAACTTAGCCTTCTACCCTGCAGCCATACTCAGAGGTTGCGTACTTATCCATTAACACCATGATCTGTTTTTCTTAAGTGTTTTTGAGATGTGTCAAGTTTTCCGGCAGCTGCAGAAGCCCATGGAAGCTGTGGAGATGCTGCACAGAGTGGAGATGATGACTCTGCGGGTGTTTATAATCCTTGCAGGTGGGTTGCTTATGTAAGAAGTACTTATGATTCCCCAGTCCCAGTTTTCACAGCTTGGCTGTCAGAGAGATACATAGATTGATACTGAGTTTCCTTCAAAACAAAGCCTATGATTCTCAGCCTAGCTACTAGGCCCGGAGAGGTCTGGCCCAGCCTTTCCAACCTCAATGACCTCTGCTCTTGTCGAGCTGGATAGCCCTTCCAAACACCAGGCCTCTCTGGTCCCTGTATCTTTGTTCGTGGAATCTGTTTCTTCTGTCTTCTCAAGTGTTATTCCTGCCGTATTCTTTGGCTGAGGGTTGGGAGTGTCTCAGATAGGACTGACATCTCCCTTGGGTTCAAGAGCCACGTGACACTGTCAATCAAAGGGAACTCTATTTGCTTTTATTTCTTTTATCTCTCCCTCCTGTTAGAGTCACCATTTCCTTCAGGCAGAAACTATGATATAATTATTCACCGTAAGCAGTATTTGCATGGACGTTGTCGTCCCTCATTGCCGAGTAGTCTGTGTGGGGACTTGAATCCCATAGCCTTGGCACTTAATTGCCTTATCATGTCTGCTACTTCCTTTCCTCGGGAGTTTATAAACACAGTGAGAACAGCATCAATTTCATAATATGTTATACATCTTTACAATACTCACCATAGTACACAATATTATGAATGAATTAGTTCATGGTAATTAAGATAACTTTGACCTAATGAATCACATACTTGCCAGATTCACAGTCACCCATTTACTGTTGATGTTGTCATTGAAAAAAGGTCTCTCAGCCCCATAGACTGAGTTAGCTATTTTAGAGCTTTTTTCCAACAGGTAGGCATATGTTTGTAAGCACCTCTGACTTCTCATTGCTGTTTAAATAATTCCATGTGCATGCTCAGCCTCTGTGCTGTTGTGGATGTGCTTTCCCTGTTTGTAAGGGATGTGTGAATAGAACCTAAGATGTTGATTAGGTGTTCTCTTATTGAATGAGTGAATGCCAGGAGCCCTCAGACACTCATGTTGCCATCCACGAGATTCCAGAGTATGTACCTGTGTTGGTGTGTGTGTGTGTGTGTGTGTGTGTGTGTGTGTGTGTGTGTGTGTGTGTGTTGCTGGTCATGAGTACTTCTATGCACTCAGTCTGTGTGGAAACACCTAACTTAAGAGACACTGGAAGGGCCATCTGCATACTCTGGGCTCTCATTTGGTGTAAATGAACAGAGTGTGGGATTGGAGAAGATATCCCAAGGAGGAGTCCAGTTTACCCAGGAAAGGGTAATATGAATATACACAAGAGTCCACTATCAGTGAAGAAGGTCTCTAGCCTCATTGTGTTCTCATTGGCCTTTGTTGGTAGCCATGGCTAGGATCCAGGTATGTAGAAGAGTATCTACTTGTGGCAGAAGGGAGAAGAAGTGAGACCAAGACAGGAATCAGCCTTCTAATATTTTGAAATGCAAACTCACAAAATAATGCAAATTCTTCTACAGACCAGTGGTATTAGCTGAAGGAGGATACTGTGGCTGAGAGGAAGGGTAGAAGAGAGAAGATGATGGGGAAATAATAGCCACACAGAGGCATGCCAGATGAAACCTGATGGCTGGAGATCATCTATATGCGTTGACAGATGTGCTACCCCACATCTAGAAGAACCCTGATATAGGCATGGGAGACATTCAACTGATGTCTGTAATAAGACTGAGTGGGTCATTGAGTGAGTGCTGGGCACACTGAGGCCAGGCTGCTTCATTGGTATGTAAAGGTAATATAGCTCCGTGTAGCATAAAGCTTTATTGGCCAGCATGTTTAGAGGCACAGAATTAAACTTGGCTTTGTTCAGTGACATCATGGCAACTAGTATTCTGGAAGGAGGGAGAGCTTGATATTAAATAGTCTGAGTTCAGGGTTTCAGGCTAGCTGACAGACACAGGGCAGGCAACAGAATTTCTTTGAGTCTCAAAGAGGGTGAGCAGACATCTATGTCAGAGAGTAGTTGAGAAGACTGAACAAGATGAGGCTGTAACACGTATGATCTTCCTGGAGCTTTTTTTTGGCACATGTATGTGGTGTATACATTGTGGCTCTCCTTCCCTGGTGCTGGGGCAGCTTGAGGATGGGGTTTCCTGTCCTCTCCTGGGAATTAAGTGCTGGCTCTTTGGAGAGATGGGGAGGACTAGATCTGGTCTGCTCTTTGCCCTTCTTTGTGAAATAGGGGTGTTCTTTGAACCCAGGAACTGACTGATCTTTAGATTGAAACGTGAAAGGGTGAGGGATAGAGGGCCAAAGTGCACACAGATGATGTAACTGAAGTCTAAAACCGTTATGTAGGCGACACCTGAATCTCTATCTATAAACCCAAATTTTTATTTCCAATTCGGGCTGTCTATGAACTCGGACTATATTGTCAAACCCCAGGTATTATATATGGAAACTTCCATCATGCTGCTCAATAAAATATCACTATGTGGAGACATGCTAGGTGACATTAAATCACATCTCTGTTTCTTCTGCTGCCATACACAATTGAGCCATGAGTGAAGATGCAATTATTTTGACATTTTTATAGTTGGAGAAAGTAATGATTTTTAATGAGTGAAACCTGTGTTGGTACCTGAATTTCTATGTATTTTACCATTCTGGGTCACAAATGCTAAATTAATATTATATACACGAAACATCATTAGAAACCTACTTTTTAGTTTTTATATTTTACTCAGGCATGGCTGTTGTCAAGAGTGATGCTTTAGTTTCCTCCTTAGAGCAGACTCTTTTCCATAGATCAGGAGGGAACCAGGAGGTTCTCAATGAAATAGGAGGTAAAATGGACCTGGACAGGCACATAGGTCTTCTGTCACACCAGGAGTCTAGCCGTTTGAGGTGTTAATGTCATTGCTGACACAGGGTTGAGTCCAGTGTCATTTTTCTATTCCTTCTGATGTTAAATGTCATAAGTGATCAGTGCATGTTACGTTTATGAAAGAAGAAGAAGAAAAAGAAGAGGAAGAGGAGGAGGAAGAGGAGGAAGCAGCAGCAGTCAGTGGGCATCCACTTTTCCACTTTAATAGTCTCATGTCATCAATTAATGAACTGAGGAGCAGAGAACAGGAGTCATGTTTGGAATGAAGAGTTCAACGTCAGGGATGGAAAAAGGGCAAGGTATTTGTGCAAGCATGAGGACCTAAGTTCAGATCTCCAGCACTTAGATGAGAGTTGGTTGCCGTGATCCATGCTTGAGGGCCCTAGTGTTGGAGAGATGGCAGAGACAGGTGGGTCTCCAGAGCCTTTTGAGAGTAACTAGTCCATCAGCCAGCTCCAAGTTCAGTGAAAGCTATTGTCTTAGCAAAAAGGATGGAGACGGGATTGAAAAACATAACCAACATCTACCTGCTCTCCATGTGTACCAGCATACATGGGAACAAACACACATACATATATGTGCATATACAGACACACACACACACACAGAGAGAGAGAGAAAGAGAGACAGAGAGAGACAGAGAGAGACAGAGAGAGAAAGAGAGAGACAGAGACAGAGAGAGACAGAGACAGAGAGATGGAGAGAGACAGAGACAGAAACACACACACACACACACACACACACACAGAGAGAGAGAGAGAGAGAGAGAGAGAGAGAGAGAGAGAGAGAGAGAGAGAGAGAGTCAGAGTCCAGGTCAGAGTACTTCACCAGTAAGGAGGTCAGTGAAGACTAGACTTGAAGAAAGTGTGGAGCTCGAGAGAGGTGGCAGACCTGGAAAGCCAGGGCAAGTATCTAATGTGTCTTCAAGGTCAGAAGGGAGCAAACTCAGGCAGAAGGGACTGGGGTGAGGCTTTGAAGAGGAAAAGAGAGGTGGAGGAAGAGGGCACCCTGGAGGACGGAGGGTCTAGATGCAAGCTAAGTTGTTGCTAGTGACAAGATTGCTCCATGTTCCTGTAGTGAGGCCTTGAATCTCTACAGTTGAGGGTGAGGGGCAGAAAGAGGCCAGGTGGCCAGAAGCCTGACACTGCTTCTGACAGGCACGTTATCACAATCCAACTTTGAAGAAATGCAGAACACGACCACCCTAAGTCCACTTCACTGTACAAAAAGAAAACTAAGACTCACACAACTCTCCTCTTTTCCTTTCCCTCTTTTTAGTTTTCCTGTTCTACTTTCTCCCTTCCTTCCTTCCTTCCTTCCTTCCTTCCTTCCTTCCTTCCTTCCTTCCTCCCTCCCTCCCTCCCTTCCTTCCTTCCTTCCTTCCTTCCTTCTTTCGTGTGTGTGTGTGTGTGTGTGTGTGTGTGTGTGTGTGTGTGTGTGAAACATTGCATGTAGTTTAAGCTGGCACTAAATTTGTGATCCTCCTGCCTCAGCCTCCTAGATGCCAGGATTGCAGGTGTAGTGCCACCATGCTATGATAAAGTAGAGCCCATTCCGTTTTTCTTTTTAGTATGTGTAAGCATTAATTTCTTGCTCTTTGAAAAATTATTTAGTTATTTATAAAAATATCTGTTTTCTATAATAGCCCAGTGCCTAGAAGGTACGAAGACATGATGTCAAATGCCAAGTATATTCGAAAGCTGAGATGAGACCCAGACAGTGGAAGTGTGCAGGCAGATGAGCTTCCAGGGCCCTAGATTGCCAGGGAAGGAAAGGGAAAGGTTGTGTATGGGCTGGATAAGGCTGAGTTCTGAGAGGTAACCAGTTATAAAGGAAGCAGAGGCCCCCTGCAGAAGACACAGGGTGGGGATGGGGGCATGAGGAACACAGATTTTAAGTGCTCAGGAGGAAGAGGTGGCTATTGGCTGGCAAAGAATTTAAGGCACAGTATGGAACCTGTGAAATTCTGTAGCTCATCTCAAGACAGAAGATAACTGATAATGGCTGGGAGCTGTGTACAAGACTTGCTAGGAACCTGGGGGTCTCCTGGATGTGACCAGGTGCAGCATTGGATAGAGACCCAGAATCTGGAGGTATTAGAAAGCAGAGTGGAGGTGTGAAGACTGAGGCAGGGGAATGCCAGGGGTGCTTCCAGATGTGATTAGTAAAGTTGTGGAGGAGGGGGAAGCCAACATACGTAATTCATTCTTCCACAAGAGCACTCTGGGAAAGAATGAGTGAAATGATTATAACCATGTTAGGATAATAAGCAAGAAGTCTGTGAGTGAATGTGTATCTGTTCCAGAGAAGGTAAGAGAAGGGTCATTGTGTGGAAATTCCACCTAGTGGGGCACAGGAAGAAAAGATGTGTTGGAAAAGCAGAGATTATAAATAGATTTCTTTTTTTTTATTATTAACTTGAGTATTTCTTATATACATTTCGAGTGTTATTCCCTTTCCCAGTTTCCGGGCAAACATCCCCCTCCCCCCTCCGCTTTCTTATCGGTGTTCCCCTCCCCACCCTCCCCCCATTGCCGCCCTCCCCTCAACAGTCTAGTTCACTGGGGGTTCAGTCTTAGCAGGACCCAGGGCTTCCCCTTCCACTGGTGCTCTTACTAGGATATTCATTGCTACCTATGGGGTCAGATTCCAGGGTCAGTCCATGTATAGTCTTTAGGTAGTGGCTTAGTCCCTGGAAGCTCTGTATAAATAGATTTCTAATCAACTGATTTAGTCCAGACAAGTCTTTATTTACACGTTAGACCTAAAAGGCCTTGTTGTGTCAAGAGATTGTAATATGCATATCCAATGATATGGAATTTAGACTTTAAAAGAATGAGTTTCTGTCATTTGTACCAACATAGATAGAAATGCTGGATGTTATGCTAAGCGAGGAAGCTTGATGTTAAAACCCAAACACTGAATACTCATGTATATGAGGAAGCTGACAGGCTGACTTGGTGAAGTGGGCAGTAAAATGATGGGGACCAGAGGCTACAGAGCCAGGATGTCTATAAGAGACAGAGATCCAGCAGGCAGTTGGATACAAGGAGCAACTTACATTATTCTAAAGCCCAGCGGGGCAACTGTGTTTCTATTACTGATTTAGTTCAGAGGCTACCATAGCCAGTTGGGTATTTCAGAATAGCTATGTGAGAGGGTTCTGAATGTCTTCAGTACCAAAACTTGATGCAGTTGGAGGTAATGGGAAGTAATGCTTTAGTTGCTGTTCTGTTGCTGTGATGAGGCACCTTTACCAAGGCAACTTAGGGAAGATGTTATTTGAGGCTTACAGTTTCAGAGGGGTAAAGTCCATGACTATCCTAGCAGGGAACATGGCAGCAGGCAGAAATGGCACTGGAACACATCTTGAGACATAACCACAAAGTAGAGAAGGCTTAATTAGAAATGGTATAGACTTTGGAAGTCTGAAAGCCCACCCCCAGTGACACACCTCTCTGCCTGGGCTACGTCCCCTAACCATTCCCAAATGGTTCCACCTCAGGACTAAACATTCCAACATTTGAGTCTATGGGGCCAGTTTCTTTTCAAATCACCACTGCCAATTACCTTAATTTATTTAAAATATTTTTTTCTTTTTTTTTTTTTTTTCGGAGCTGGGGACCGAACCCAGGGCCTTGCGCTTCCTAGGCAAGTGCTCTACCGCTGAGCTAAATCCCCAACCCCTATTTAAAATATTTTTTTGGGGGTTCTTTTTTTTTTTTGGAGCTGGGGACCGAACCCAGGGCCTTGTGCTTCCTAGGCAAGCGCTCTACCACTGAGCTAAATCCCCAACCCCTAAAATATTTTTTTAAGACGGGGTTTTTCTGTGTAGCCCTGGCTGTCCTGGAACTCACTTTGCAGACCAGGCTGGCCTCAAACTGCCTGCCTCTGCCTCCCCAGTGCCCAGCTGAAACCAAGATGTTTTAAAAGGTGCTGTTTCCCCTTATCTGCTTGTACATCTTGATGATTTAAGAAATTTTTAAGAATTTGGATCAATTTGGATCTCTAGAGAACCATTTTCTGAGATGGAGCTGGTCAAGTAAGAACTGTTTATTCATTTGTTGTGTTTCTTTTGACAGGAAACCCTTCCCTGACTAAGGATATTCTCTGTGCTATGCTGAGTTGCAAGCAAGGTGGGATGAGACACCTTATTTTGTCTGCTTTGCAAGGAGTCACCTTAGTCCATCGCCACTACCAGGTTTGTCTTCTATGATGTTTCAGGACATTTTGTATTCATTGCAGTTGGCCCAGGTGAGGCAGTGGTGTGGGCTCAGGCAAGCACATGCATAGTTACAGCTTAACCTTGAGAACTGGAGGGACTCTGGGTGTGTAGTCATGATGGAGGTGAGGCCTGCAAACCTCACAGTGTGCAAGGCTTAGCTACTACTCAGATAGGAGAATTGCTGGTTAAAGTCTTAGGGGCTTTACAAGTGGCAATTAATCATTTGCACCATTAAAAACTCCAATTATAGACACATATGATTAAATAAATGGTGTGACAATTGAAAGTAATGAAGAGTTGGAACATGTACCTTCCTGGTTTTGGTACATTTTACTGTCTCTCTCTGGGAACCACTTGCATTCATGTCATCTGCATAATGGTGGCACTCTTTGCTGCTGTATGCTTGTGACTGAGTAGGGTTTCCTAGCTCTGTGTTCAGTGATGTCATGTTTGCAGGAAGTGGGGTGTTTAAACAACTGGAATGCACAAGTGCTCTCAAAAAGATTGTCTGTCTATACATCCATCTCATCTATTAACTGTCTGTCCATCCATCCAACTATCCATCCAACTATCCATCCAACTATCCATCCAACCATTCATCTATCCATCCATCCATCCATCCATCCATCCATCCATCCATCCATCCATCCAACCATCCATCCATCCATCCATCCATCCATCCAACCATCCATCCATCCTTCTGTCCATCCACCTGTCCATCTGTCTATCTGTTATTCATCCATCATACCCACCTACCCAACTATTGATCCATCCATCAATTTATTTTCTATCAACTATCTATTATCTGTTGTGATGGTTTGTATATGCTTGGCCCACGAGTGGCACTATTAGGAGGTATGGCCTTGTTGCAGTAGGTGTGTTACTGTGGGTGTGGGCTTTAATACCCTCATCCTAGCTGCCTAGAAGTGAGTATTCTCTTAGCAGTCTTCAGATAAAGATGTAGAACTCTCAGTTCTACCTATACCATGCCTGCCTGGACACTGCCATGCTCCCACTTTGATGGTAATGGACTGAACCTCTGAACCTGTAAGCCAGCCCCAATTAAATGTTGACCATATAAGAGTTGCCTTGGTCATGGTGTCTATTCACAGTAGTAAAACCCTAAGTGAGACACCTATGTTTTGGAAAGGTAGGATTTTTTTTAACTTCTTTATTTCTTATTAGTACATATTAATTATAAGTGAGTTTCATTATATTTCCTACATGTATATATTATACCCTGTCATATTCACCCCACTATCCTCACTCGACTCTGTCCCACTGCAAACAATTTTTATTAATCTTATATAGTTTATTTTGTAATATTCTTTTTCATCCCCCAATTCCTCCCAGATCCTTCCTAACTCCCTATCAAACCAATTTCATGTTTTTTTTCCTCTCTTATGCTCCCATCACCCATCTGAAAATGAAAATCTAAACGAACAGAAAACTCAAGAACACAAGAATAGCAAACAAAACAATACAAAATAAAAGGCACAAAACCAAAAACGTCGAATCCCTTTTGTCTTACCAACTACTCCTAGACATAGGTCCTGCCCTGGAGTGTGGTTGATATAGTGTGTGGCCCTCTATTGGAGAAAACTGATTTCCCCCTTTCCCTCATGTATCAGTTGCAAACAGTTTCTTGGTTGGGGGTGGGGCCTCGTGTTCACGTCTCTTTCTCAGTGGTGGGATTTTGTCTAGATTGAACTTGTGTAGGTCTGATGCATCCTTTCACAATCTCTGTGAGTTCATATGTGCCTTAGTTCCCTTATGCCTCAGAGATACTCTTTTCTTGGAGTGTGTGACATCTTGTTGAATCAAGATGAGGGATTCCCACAGGCCAGCGTTTTCTTCCCTGAGCAGCCATTGCCTTGGCCAGACACTTTTTGTACTCCTGCTGGCCCACTGTGGGCTTAAGGAGCTGAGAACACTGGCAGACACCAAAGACTGGCAGCTGAAGAGCCCCTACCTGGCAGTTTCTGTTCTTGTTAACTTGTATGAATACTCAGGAATCCCAGGCAGGGGCTCTAACTTATACTGAATTAGAGTATGAGTCTTATAGGGGACTCTTCAAATAAATTAAAGGTCAGTAGGCCCACAGACAAGGCAAGAGGCCTTGAGAAGCTGGAACAATGGTAGTGTTTTCCCAGGTGTTTGTGTTTTATCTAGGGACAGTTCTGAGGGTTTACTGTTTGTGTGGTAAAGTGACCCTTTCCAATCTGAAGTGGGTATTGGATTCCCCTGGGAATTAGAGAGAGAGATGATACTGATGAAGACCTCGAACTGCTAGACTAACCCCTAATGATGTAATGAGGGCCTAAAAGGTCACTCTTCTGAATCATGAGAAAGGTGTGAGAACCATGGGTGTGGTTCTCACTGTGTTTAGTGTGTGAGCCTTCAGCTTCTAGAGAGAAATGTGTGTGAAAGAGAAACCCCTCAGAGGTAATAGTACTGGCAGCCGAAGTAGTTCTCCTTCCTGCTGGTTTATTTAGATAGCTCCTTTCTTATTTTCAGGCTGTGCACATACTTGCCTGGTAAAGATGAATTGTGTATAGTCTGAAAATCCCTAATATAACATGTTCCCGAATCTAAAACTTTGGGTACCAACATGACAGCACTCATAAAAATGTACACAGAATAGGTGACGCTCGAAATACAGATGCACTAAAGTACTGTATGAGATTCCTTTAGACTATGTGCCTAGAGTCTAGCTAGAGTGGGTCCCTAGCCCTAGATGCACTGTAATGTGTATTCAGACATCTCAGTATCCAGAAAGACCTAGGGTTGGAAAAACTTCGGGTATCAAGCATTTTATTTAGATAATTCAAATTTAGGCATATTATCTTGGACAAAAAAAAAAAAACCATGCAAACAGCAAAATCCTTGACTTTTAGAGAATCCTTCTCCTTTAAGAGAAGTTTATAGGGGCAGGACTTCCGGCCAAGGCGGAAGACCTTTTCCCTCGCGTTTTCTAGAGATCCGTTTTGCAGAACCTGGAGGGGCGAGTCGGGACCGTACTGTGGACTCTAGAGTGTCTATAGGCGTTATGGGTGTGATAGGTATACAGCTGGTTGTTACCATGGTGATGGCCAGTGTCATGCAGAAGATTATACCTCACTATTCTCTTGCTCGATGGCTACTCTGTAATGGCAGGAGCAATGATTCAGTGTTTCGCGGCGACTTTATAGAACATAACTACCGCGAATAACAGGAGTCAACTCTTGAGATGGTATCAACACCCTTCCGAAGAAGAATTAAGAATCCTTGCAGGGAAGCAGCAGAAAGGAAAAAGTAAAAAAGACAGAAAATACAATGGCCATATTGAAAATAAGCCACTGACCATTCCAAAAGACATTGACCTTCATCTAGAAACCAAGTCCATTACAGAAGTGGATACTTTAGCACTGCATTACTTTCCAGAATACCAGTGGCTGGTGGACTTCACGGTGGCTGCTACTGTTGTGTATTTAGTAACTGAAGTCTATTACAGCTTTATGAAGCCCACACAGGAAATGAATATCAGCTTAGTCTGGTGCCTCCTGGTTTTGTCTTTTGCAATCAAAGTTCTATTTTCATTAACTACACACTATTTTAAAGTAGAAGATGGAGGTGAGAGGTCAGTTTGTGTCACCTTTGGATTTTTTTTCTTCGTTAAAGCAATGGCAGTTTTGATCGTAACAGAGAACTACCTGGAGTTTGGACTTGAAACAGGGTTTACAAATTTTTCAGACACTGCGATGCAGTTTCTTGAAAAGCAAGGTTTAGAATCTCAGGGTCCTGTTTCAAAACTTACTTTCAAATTTTTCCTGGCTGTTTTCTGTTCACTCATTGGGGCTTTTTTGACATTTCCTGGATTACGGCTGGCTCAAATGCATCTGGATGCCCTGAATTTGGCAACAGAAAAAATTACACAAACATTACTTCATATCAACTTCTTGGCACCTTTATTTATGGTTCTGCTCTGGGTGAAACCAATCACCAAAGACTACATCATGAACCCACCATTGGGTAAAGAGAGTGTCCCTTTAATGACAGAAGCCACATTCGATACTCTTCGACTCTGGTTAATAGTTCTGCTATGTGTTTTGCGGTTGGCCATGTTGCGAAGTCACTTGCAAGCGTATTTAAACTTGGCCCAGAAATGTGTGGATCAAATGAAGAAAGAAGCAGGCCGAATAAGTACAGTGGAGCTACAGAAAATGGTAGCATGAGTCTTTTATTACCTGTGTGTCATTGCCCTGCAATATGTGGCACCTCTGGTGATGCTGCTTCACATGACTCTGCTTCTGAAAACACTAGGTAATCATTCCTGGGGGATTTATCCCGAAGCTGTCTCTCCCTTGCCAATGGATAATAATCTCCCATCCAACTTGGTTTACCCTGAACTACCATCACCTGATGGGAAGATGAAGGTAACTGTTACGCAAATCACAGTGGCGTTGAGCAGCTTAAAAAACATCTTCACGCCTCTCCTTTTTCGAGGACTTCTGTCATTTTTGACATGGTGGATTGCTGCTTGCCTCTTTTCTACAAGCCTTTTTGGGCTTTTCTATCATCAGTATCTGACAGTGGCATGAATTTCAGTCAAAAATGGATATCCAAGTCACACTTTAAATTCAAATATCTGTGCCCTTGAAGGTTGACAAAAGAAGAATGCAAATACAACGGAGAAAAACGTATCGGAGTGTCTAGTTTTGAATGCTTCCTCTGTGCTCTCAGGGTGAATTCATGTTGTAATATTTAAAAATCACAAGATAGGTTGTTACACTGTTACACTGTGGCATTGGAATTGTAACTCATCGGGATAACCAATGTGAGAGGGCTATCTGCAGAGGTAATCCTGCCGATTACCTTGGTTTACAGTTGCAAACCTCCAACAGTCTTTTAGGCTTCTCGTAGGACTCCAGTAACTGACTGCTTTCCATGGTGTTGTGGTACTGTTATTACTCGTGTTTGCTGCCTGTAGAACAATCTTCAAACTGAGCCATGCTCGAGGGAAGGGAAAGGAACTACAATTACTTCTGTTGGTAATGTATTAGTCTTCAAAAAAAATCCAACAGAAAGGAAGAGAAAGCTACTGTATATTACAGTAAGAAAAGTTGCATAGTCATTTTAAATTGAATGGAGATATAAATTGCCTAATGTCTACAAGCACTGTTACTTGAGAGTAGCAGGAATATTGTTTTAAAGTGTATGCCACCCAGCTTGAAAGTTCTTTTGAAATGATTGGCCAAACGAACATTAGCAGTCTCACTGTTAGTTTTGGGCCTCCTGTATTTTATTTTTTTCTTTGATTCTAAATAGTTATGTTTAATCTAAAAATATTTATCAATACTGATCAAATTTGAGAATTACTTTGTAATCCTGCTGACTACGTGTATGTATTGTATATATATTATATACTAAATATATAATATATTGAGGTTATAAAAGATGAAAATATTGAATCCTTATAATATTTTAAGTTACAGAATGTCCGTTAAACAATGATTGAATGATATGTATTTGTATCTAGAAATTTCTGTTTGGAATGAGATTAAAATACATTTTTTAAAGCTCAAAAAAAAAGAGAAGTTTATAATAATAAAACAGGCAACATTGTGCACATTTTGAAGCTGACCCCAAGACAGCATCCATAGTACACCAGTACACACTGATATGTGTATATGTGAGTTGTTCTGACTGGCACATATTAATTTCTCTAAAAAGAAGAAGACTCTGACGATGACAGCCAACAATTGCTCATGTCAGGATGAAGAACGTGTCTTCATGGTTGAGGATTTGGCTCAGTGGTAGAGCGCTTGCCTAGCAAGCGCAAGGTCCTGGGTTCAGTCCTCAGCTCCAGAAAAAAGAAAAAGAAAAAGAAAAAAAGAAGAAAAAGAACGTGTCTTCATTTGGTTTCTGTTGCTGTGATAAACACCACGACCAAAAACAACTTGGAGGGAAGAAACAGTGTATTTGGCACACATGTGACAGTTTATCATAAGGAGAAACCAAGGCAGGACCTCAAAATAGAAACCATGTGATAATGCTGCTTGATGCCCTGCTCCAGGTTGGGTTTAGCTAGCTTTCTTATAAAGCATTGGCCTAAGGATGGTACCGCCCACAGTGGGCTGGGCCCTTCTATGTCAATCAGCAATGAAGAAAATGCTTCAGAGATCTGCCCACGGGCCAGTCTCATGGAAACCAGTCCTCAGTTGATGTTCCCTCGTGAAAGGAATATCAAATCGACAACGTTGGCCCTACGGTATTTAGTGTCTTTCAGAAATGTAAATGTTGTCCATGTGATATCATGGGGTTTTTCTGTGTCAGGCAAAGGGCTACCTCTGTTGTCTTTAGCTGTTTTAATGTCTAGGTATTCTACTGTGCAGTTCGCTTAGTACTAGCGTAGGGCTCCACTCACCAATCCAGACGAGGAGAACTCAGAGTGTCATCTCTTTATCCTCTCCGACTGGGGCTGAGCAGCAGAAAGCAAACTCTCGGGATCAGTAGGAATCTGAAATTAGGTTTCAAAAGGCATCAGCGCCCACAGAGTGACACTTTGGGGTTGACTTGAGTCAGAGAATGTGTCCGGAATATCAGATTGCCTTGTGGTTCTTCTGAATACGCCCTCGTGTCTTGTCCTTTGGAAACCAGCAGTGTCTAGTTATCTGCCTCAGGCTTGAGTCATGCAGGTCTGCCTCACTCAGAGAAGGAGGGCCTGTATGCTGCCTTTTACATGTGGTGTTTCTTCGTGATCTCGAGGCTGTAGACCAACAGGGTCAAGTGTCAAGTCTTTATGTTGAATACTTTAACTGCAGCCTGGTTCACCTATGCTCAAGGACGTTGGATTTCTTTTTTCTTCTATCAATATCTGATACTAGACAGGACAGTGTGCTTTATTTCTTTGTAATTATTTCTGCCAAAGCAATGGTTTTTTTAAATGTAAGAGTAACATTAGGGGTTGGGGTGCTATATGTGCATCAGGTTTACGATGACCTGGGAGTTCTGGGAGGAAGCAAGCCATGGGCAGAGGCTCCAGTAGACAAAGTGAGTTCTACCTGTGTTCTCAGAAGTGAGTTGGCAGGTAAGTCAATGCTCATTGTACCTAACGTTCTCATCTCAGCACAGCATGCTGTGAGGAGGGACCTCAGTGGAGGAAGGGGAGCATCAGGTCTGTGAAATGTCTTGGGTGAGAGCCTCGCTCTTGGGAGCAAGAGAAAGCCCAGAACGTGAAAGAAACACGTTAGAAATGGACAGACACAGCCTCGCCATCTCAGTCTTGCAGAAGCGTGCCTGCCATCTGCAGTTGCTGCCACCCGTTTCCTTCCTGCTTTCACGGGACACAGGAAACAGCTGGGTCGGTGCATCTGTGTGCAGAACTGTGAAGGGGGAGGGTGGAGGAGCCTGCATCCAAGAGGATGTGCCAACAGTGGAAATCTAAGTGTGGGGAGAAGCTGTGTCCTTTCCTAGTTCATCAGGAGCAGAAGCACACTCTTGCCATTGTTCCTGCCCAGGCCCTATATAACTATAATTTTTGCGGGTTTTTCAATACCCCCTTTTGCTCCCAAACAACTGCAGGCCATTTCTATGCCCTGTTTAGTGGGTTCTAGCTCCCAAGACTTGCTATACTTATTAACAAGCCTAGGCTGGGTAGGTACTGAGCTATCTAACCATTTATGACGCCTATTTCCCATCTGCATGGCCCTTTACCTTTTAGTCTGAATCTTGCCTTAGCTCACTCTGACCTATGTGTATCTTATGCCTGCTCTCTCATTGCGATCCTCCTGATCTTTCTGCATGGTTTCTCCACACCTTTTCCTCCTCTTCCTCCTCTCTTCTCTTTCTTCTCTGGTCTCTCTGGGACTGCCTCACCTACACTTGACTCCAGTGGGAAGTCCCACTCTTCTCTTCTACCCAGCAAGCTGACTGATCAGCTCTTTTATTAACTAATGGAAAACTATTTTTCTATAACCTAGAGACCAGAGATGGCTGACCATGTTGTCTGGATCACAACCAGACATCTGGGCATAGAAACCAGCACTTAATACACACTGCACAAAACCATTCCACAAAACTATTTCTCAACTACACACTGCGGGATTCCCAGGCTTCATCTCGTCTATTTTTGTTTTTGATCGACTTATTTCACTTAGCATTTCTTCTAGGCCTTTTTTTTAATATCATGCAGATAGCATAATTTCTTTTCTTTCACATGGCCAAATAGTATTTCTTCTTTTAAAAAATTCTTTAAATTTTTTTCTTTTCCTATTAAACTCTGAGTGCTTGAGAGGAACTAGGAACTGGGCTTTGGGAAACGAAGTACCAGTAACAGGACACGGCTTGTTTTATGTCCTGTACAGCAGAGTAAATTATCTTGCCCCGTCTATGACTGCGCAAGTGCAGAGGAACTAGGAGCATTGCCTGACACCTCCGGAAATGACCGGAGGCCTGCATTTACCTGTGAACCAGCCTCAAGCTCGTACGGATAAATACTGCTGTGTTTTCTAGGAAATTGGAAAGATATGGTCCTCGCCCGATCAACTGGACTGTGAACGTCTTAGCAGAAATCTTTCCAGCGCCTTGGAAGGCTTTAAAAGCATCTTGGAAAATACTTCCAGCCATGGCTGTACATGCCAGCCTCCGGTGGGAACGGTTCAGCAGCACATGCACAGGTGTGTGTAACATGCTCTTGTGCCCCCCAGTATTCTTAATTTTCTGCAAGATGTGTGCTTAAGCACTCATTCGGAATGGATTCTTTCTAAAGTTATTGATGTTAGAGAACATTGGTATCGCCTACTAGTCAAACACCAGGGCTTCCCGTAAATACAATTTAAATGTTAAATCCTAGCCTCAGCCTTTGCTGTCAGGTGAGCTGTATAGACAAGCAAGACGCTGGGTCAGATTTTGGGATCCGGGAGGACAGTGTGGCATTAAATATAGATAAACGAACAGACACACATTTTCAAATTACTGCATATTTGACTGAAGCTTCTCATGGATTTAGAAGTGTGAGTTCCAAGGAGAGCGCGGGGGCTTTACACTCTGCAGAGGACATAGGTACAGAGATGGAGCCATCTTCCTGTGCCTGCAATAATTTGTCAGGTACACCATTGTCTGTTTTGTCGATTTCCCACAGATGGGAGCGGCCATTTATCACGCATCTTGTTGCCATCACCCTGATTCATTTACTGTCCCGGGCTGAGTGAGGACACATTGGAAACCTGGCACTGAGGAAATAAACACACAGATAGTATCAGGGAACTGAGCATGTCCGTTTATCAGAGGGAACCTGTGTTACCCAGCCTAGCTCCTGGAACAGAGGCACGGTTACTCACACCAACATTGCTTCTGATGTCTCACCTTGTCTCATTTTAATTTTCTATCGCTTTAGGTTGACCAAAAGTCTCGAGGAGGCTTGGATGTCAAAGGTTCCTGTTATAAAATTCCTTAGCAATCTCACCGTCACAGAGGGTATGTGCTTTCTCAGCTTGCTTGATTAAAGTGTTTCATTATTAAAGTGTTTGGTTATTAGTGTTTCGGTGCAACATATTATTAAAATGAAGCATAAGAAAGGGAAAATTATGTCATACTGTTAGGGAAGAAGAGACCTTGAATTAGAAAGGGAGTGGTGGGGGGGATAAGATGTGAGGAGGGAGGAGAGAAAGGGGAAATGGTGTGATTACGTTTCGATGTAAGAGGGGCTGTGTGAGGGGGGACTGGGAGGAGATGAGGGGAGCTTCAATTGGGATGTAAAGTGAATAAATAAATTAATTAATGGAAGAGAAGCTAAATGAAAACAAATTTAGTGTTTTATTTCATCACGTTTGAAATAAAACACAGAAATCAAGAGTTGTACTCTATATCATCTAAAAACAAAAAGCAAAAACCAACCAATTTAGAATGTCAGAGCCGTTGAGGCTTCACAGGGAAACTCGCAAGGTCCCAAATGTCAGGCAAAGGGAAGGAGGCAATTTCTCATTTTGTCCTTCCACAAACTACTTGATCCTGTGAGTCTGCGCTCTATCCACACAGCTTTTAAACCCCACAGAGCACTGAGAAGAAAGGTATGAAGAAAGCTCACACATTCTTAGGTAACAATTTTCCTGTTAAGAAGGATGGAGTCCCTACAGCACATGGTCACTGCTCATGCAGAAAGTATTTTTTTCTAAAGCGAATCTCAAAGCATCCTGGACTCAGAGTCGGCTGTTCATTAGATGATACCACAGAGGGTTTTATTTAAACAAGAGGTGATCTCAGACGCCCTTCGAAGAGTAAGATGAAACTTTAATTATCTTCTACTGGACAGCATGAGAGAAACTTCTTTAGGTGGCAACATCAAATTTTGTTTTAAATCAGTAAAAGTTCTGAACATTTATTATAAACTGTTTCCCTTTTGTATCTTCCTCAGATGTAACAATAAAGGATTTGGTGAAGAACACCACCAGATTAACTGAAGACCTTCGCTCCTTCTTCCACATCTCTGAGGAAACCATCCACAGCGTCTTAGAAGCCAACATTTCCCATTCAAAGGTACAGGGCTGCTTTCATCACGAGAGACCCCTCCCAGCTGCAGGTACCCTGACCACCTTTCCACACAAATGATGAAGCTGAAATCAGAGGGGCCCATGCCAACAAGCAGTTGGCACCTGTGAACATCTGGTGACATAAATTGGTACCGTCGCCTTCGTTTGGATAAGATTTCTGGCAACATTTATTTTAGTGATTTCTAATTCTGACACACGAAGGCCGTTAGGTTTTTTTCTGTGGTTCCGCATGTGTCATAAGTCTCGAATCCCCAAATAAAACGAGTTAAAAATATGTACTCCGCCATGATGGAAAAGAGCCATACACTCTGGTCATGGCTGTGACTCATAATGAGCAAAGGGACCGGCTTGGGCTTCTCTAGTATGACTGAGAAGTGTTGGCGAAGGAGGTGGAAAACAGGTAGTTTAAAACCCTTACATCACGTGTTGCTTTATCTCCCCTTTTGTTGAAATGATAATGGGGGTGTCACTGATCAGTGGAGAGGGAAGCAGATGGCTACCCCGTTAGGCACACCAGACGCGGTGTGAATCTTTAGCTTGTGGTTTTCCGTGCTGGTTACCTTCCTCTGCAGAGAATCGAGAAACCAGGTTCTACACGATTGCAATTGACAATCACCCAAGCTCCGATATAAATTGAATTTCACGTTAATTCTGACTAATTGGGGCTCAGTGCAAGCTTAGTAAGTAGATTCATTTACAGTTCATCCAAATTAAGAATGAAATAGACGAAAAGCCAGGGATCGGAAAGGCAAACTCCAGTATCACAAAGTTACTTATCACAAGAAAGGCAGTATCTGTTTTCAATGGAAAACATCAATTGTATCTCATTACATACCACATACGCATGGAAATGGGATGAAGGAGGAGGGGAGCCCAGCAGAGAGCAGAGCTTTGGAAATATTTCTTCAACTAGGCAACCTTCAGTGGAAATAGTGACCGCTGCGGTTTGAATGCTGCCGTGTGGAATATTTCTAACAGGAGTCTGGAGTAGTGGCCACACTATTTGAGCAGCAGCCCAAGGCTGCCGATATAGAAGCATTACTGATAAACGCACTTCTTTCAAGGCCCACGTTTTAAGATCCATTTTGGTTTGAGCTGAGATTTCTGCTTTGCTACCTGCTTAGAAGCAAGCAGCCACCAGGTGGCGCTGATGTTCTATGTTGAGATGGGCTGTACAGCGAGCTAGTGGCTTATGCAGTGACAAGTACAGCACAGATGGTTTTGTGGTTCACCTCCCGCCTCAATCTGGGTACATTTCTATGCAACTCTATAACTGCTGTGGGCACCTAAGTAGATGGGTCCATAGGAAATTGGACAGGAACTACACAAATGCATTCTCACTGTTCAAACATGTGAGGTTGTTCACTCTAATGAGTACATACGTACATGGATATCACACATACCCACAGCTGCTTAGCAGTTGACATTTTGGACTCTGTTTTTTTTTTAATATCATTGAAATTTATTCTAGAGCTTCTAAGCAGGACATTTAATCACTGTCCTGCTTCCCCCCCCCTTTTTTTTCTTTATTAACTTGAGTATTTCTTATTTACATTTCGAATGTTATTCCCTTTCCTGGTTTCCGGGCCAACATCCCCCTAACCCCTCCCCCTCCCCTTCTATATGAGTGTTCCCCTCCCAATCCTCCCCCCATTACCACCCTCCCCCCAACAATCACATTCATTGGGGGTTCAGTCTTGGCAGGACCAAGGGCTTCCTGTTCCACTGGTGCTCTTACTAGGTTATTCATTGCTACCTATGAGGTTAGAGTCCAGGGTCAGTCCATATATATAGTCTTTGGGGAGTGGCTTATGGACTCTGTTTTTTTCTGGAGTATCAAGTTGACGGCTACTTCTTGTTTGTAGTCCCATCTCCTTTTGTTTGACCCCGTTTTTTTTTTTAAATTTTTTATTAGATAAATTTCTTTAATTACATTTCAAATGGCATTCCCTTTCCCGGTTTCCTCTCCATAAGCCCACATCCCCACCCCCTCCCCCATACAGGTGTTCTCCTCATCCACCTCCCTTATGGTCCCACCGACATTCCCCTGCACTGGGGGGGGGGGGTGTCCAACCTTGACAGGACCAAGGGCTTCCCCTTCTCCTGGTGCCCCAACAAGGCTATTCTCTGCTACATATGCAGTTGGAGCCCTGGGTCAGTCCATGTATAGTCTTTCAGTAGTGGTTTAGTCCCTGGAAGCTCTGGTTGGTTGGCATTGTTGTTCTTATGGGGTTGGAAACCCCTTCAGCTCTTTCAATCCTTCCTTTAATTCCC
Organism: Rattus norvegicus; assembly: GCF_021556685.1. Taxonomy (NCBI): domain Eukaryota; kingdom Metazoa; phylum Chordata; class Mammalia; order Rodentia; family Muridae; genus Rattus; species Rattus norvegicus. The sequence continues at coordinate 88,392,722 of NC_141547.1, forward strand.
CTAAACGGGGTCCCATTCTCAGTTCAGTGGTTTGCTGCTAGCATTGACCTCTGTATTGGACGTGCTCTGGATGAGTCTCTCCGGAGAGATGTATATCTGGTCCCTTTCAGCATGCACTTTTTAGCTTTATCAATCTTATCTAGTTTTGTTGGATATGTGTGTGTGTGTGTGTGTGTGTGTGTGTGTGTGTGTGTGTGTGTGTGTGTGTATGTGTGTGTGTATGTATGTATGTGTATACATACATACACACACACACATACATATGGACCACATGTGGGGCAGGCTCTGAATGGCCATTCCTTGAGTCACTGCTCTACATTTTGCTTCCATATCTCCTCCTATGGATATTTTTCCCCCTTTCAAGAAGGAGTGAGAGCATCCGCATTTTGGTCATCCTTCTTCTTGAGCTTCCTGTGGTCTGTGGATCGCATCTTGGGTAATTCGAGCTTTTGGGCTAATATCCACTTATCAACGAGTGCATGGTTTTCTTCCCCATAGTCTCAGTTTACCAATTTGTCACACTGAACTCATCCCCGGTGACCTTTAAGATATATTTCGCAGGGCTGGGTTCCATGGGAAGTCGCAGAAACCTTTGCTTGCTCTTCCTGCTGTCCACTCGATGTCTTTCTTAGTTCTTAGATGCTGGGCGTCAAAGGCATTGCTATCCACAACCAACCTTCAGCGGGGACAGCTCATCAAGTATGCAATGCTGACAGTGTGGAGAAGCTAATAAGAAGTCCTGAGGTGTACACGTAGCACAGTGATGGGGACGGTCACAGGAAGGGATGGTGATGGTCATAGGAAGTGATGGGGACAGTCAGGAAGTGATGGGGACGGTCACAGGAAGCATGCTTGAACAGGAGACACTGGGGATGGAGCTGAAATACTGAGCATGTTGAGATGCTACTTCAGGTAGCACTCGAGATACAGAAATGCCGAAGGAAGCGTGGGCCTGGCTGTCTTCCCTGACAGGGTTGACATGGGCAGTTCCTCTCCTCCTGACTCCTTTCTTGAACATAACATCACCTCATCAAAACCCAACATCTTAGACTTCAGGATATGTTGGATCCTGGCAGTCTTCTAGCTTACCCCTCTTGCTTTGGATTTCATCCACCTCTGTCTTCTCCTGGGGAGTATCTCCTCATTCCAGCCTGGGGCAGCCTGCCCCAGTGGACACAGAGCACAGTGATGCCTTTCCACTGTGAGATGGTTCTCTTCAGGAAGATGAAAACACAGAACAAATTGATTAGCTTCCACCTTTTTCTCCCCTCTCCTCCTTCTCTGTCTTCATGCCCCACCTCCCCTGACTGTCTTAAACATAAATATCCTTTCCAATTAATGATCCTATCCAACTTCTATTCTCATTTTTTCTTGAAGTACCCAGTAAAAAGTGCATTTTGGCTGACCATTGCAAACACCCTAAGGAACATTACTGAACATTTGCATACCTATGCCCTGCCTTTCAGGGCCTCCCATCTGCAATTCCTAGAGGTATTGCGTCATCCTATTCCTATTGTAGAAACTTTTACCTGGGGCTTTTTAGATGGAAATCCAGTATCTCTCAAGTCATCCAGTGCGAGCTTGGATCAGATCCCTCTAACATTGGCTTTACCACTGACTTCAGCCTGGGGCTCAGTCTGAGATAGATCCTATGGCCCTCTGCTCTTCTCTCCCACTCTCCTCTTCTATTTGTCTCTTTATCATGTCAGTCGGTCTGAGCTCGGCCCCAGCCCCAGAGCAGAGCAATGCTCACAAAAGTCTGCAGGATCAGTTTTCCCTATTTAACCTGATTTTGCTTTCTTATTGTTCAGACCTCAAATCAGCACTCACTGTTCTCCTAGTCCCACAGTGACTGCAGTGCTATCAGTGTGTCCTTGCTGCTCACACAAAGATTGAGCAGAGGTCCTCCCACCCTGCTCGCATTTTATTTCTACCTCAATGTGTAAAATTATTAACTAGGTAATGGTGGAACCACAGCCTCAGCCCCACTCCTGATTCATGGCTCCATGTTCAAGCTGTTCAATACACGCCCTTCCCCCAGGTCTTAGACCTGTGCACTCCATGTGCAAACTCTTCCGACACCCCGCTCCCAACCCGCCCCATGGAGGCTCTTGCTGAGGACCGTAAGGGCCTCTCATGGGCATTAGCACTAGTTTTAAATCAAATAGCTGTCCTTGTGACTGCATCTGTATGTCAAGGGTGGGGAAACACCTCCCCAGGTCCTTGGTCTCCCTGCAGATTTCCAAGTCAAACATGGACACATGGGAAACACAGGAGAAACGCAGTATCTTTGGTGTGGACCAAAGCAAAGTCTGAGTTACCTGCAGTGCTCCGAATGGAAACAATTTGTGTTTCTAACGGAGCAACAGTGTTTCCTTAGCTTTACTTCCCTTCCTTGTGCTACTTGTTTCAGGCATCTTTCCAATGAGAAAAAGAGACATAGTGATTAAAAAAAAAAGATAAATAGCAAAAATGGAAAACCTCAGAAAGGGATGTCAACAAAGCAGATGATTCTCCTGGGTGGTGGTGGGAGTCTCTCTGTGGGATCTGCTTTTGTTAGGAGAGGTGCCAAAAGTTTCAAGACAAACAGCTTTACCCTCAAACAAATTCTAAAAAAAATGATCTTAAGTTTGAAGAGCTGGCACCATTGAGTGACACATTGGAGAGAGGTGGGGACAGAGGCTCTCAACAAACGTTGGGGTTTTTTACGGGGCCAGCGTGGGCTCCTGCCCACCCAGAGTGGGGAGCAGCTGCTTTGGCATTGATGATGTGTTTGGGTGACCTCCCCTTCCCAGCCAAGTTCTATCCTGAAGCCATTTTTACAGAACTGAGTTAATGCAGCAATGAAAGGCACGTTAGTGCCCACAATACACGCTTAGGGATCTCTGGAAGCTTCCAGAACACATCAGTAGACAGGTATAAGGGAATGTGTCAGTCCCGCCACCATGCATAAAAGCCTTCTGTCTAGTTACATGTGAAGGTGGCATTTTTCTAAAAGCCCTCGTCGGGGTGGTAGGATGTTTTTGTTTGTTTTCTGTTTTTGTTTTCTAAGATGAGAATAGTGTTAGATAATTAGATTTCGTTTAAGGCGGGTCTCTCCCCTTGAGATGTCAGGCTTTATCTAAGTCATCCCAGACCTTAAGAGAAAAACTGCTGAGGTCTTCTGAAGAAGAGGGAGTGGAGATTTCTGTGGCCTCTAAACTGGAGCTGCAGCAGGACTTCATCTTTGGGGTCCCAACCTCTAGTTACTACATAGATTGTTCTAGCAAATCCCCACGATACCCGAGTCTTAAGTCTCTGCTTTCTTTTTGTTTTTCTTCTTGAGTGTTTGCAGGTGTGAATGCATGTGTGCGTGCACGTGCGCGTGTGCGTGCGTGTGTGCATGAGTACATGTGTGAGTGCGTGAGTGTGTGCGTGCGTGCGTGCGTTTGCGTGCGTGCATGTGTGCATGCGTGAGCGAGTGAGTGCGTGTGTGCGCGCGTGCGCGCGTGCGCGTGTGTGCGTGTGTGTGTGTGTGTGTGTGTGTGTGTGTGTGTGTTCACTGGGGCCAGAAGGTAATACTGGCATTATTCTCTATCTTCTATACTGAGGTAGCATCTCTCACTTGAACCCATAGCTTGCTTATTCCCTTAGTCTGGCTAACCAGCTCGCTCCACGGAATCTCTTATGTCCAGCTCCCCAGTGCTGGGGTTAAAGATAGGCTGCAGTGGTTACATTTTGGAGATGCTGGGGATCCAAATTCTATTCTTCTTTTCACAGCCCGCGCTTTATCTGGCTAGCCATTTCTTCGGCGCCTAAATCCATGTTTTCCTTAGTTTGTAGATGAAGTTGTAGATCTGTCTGTCTCCTATTTTTAGTATCTCTGCGGATCCCCGACTGATACACTGTCTTGTCCCTTATTGACTACAGAGGGCACGGAAGCACCCCGTGAGCCCTCTTCGACAGCAGGCCTTCTAATTTGACACTATATCTCTTATTGGATTCACACAACAGGCCCCAGTTAGCTAGGGCAGTTCACAGTGATCCCACCCGTGGTGGCTGTAAACATGTAGTACGATATCTGATTCCCCGTGTTTTATATTCTTTGCAAATTTTTTTACAAGGTCAGAAACTGAAAGATGAGCCCCAGTGAAGAGCCACCCAAGTCCTTGAATGTGCCCTGGAACACCCGTGCTGTATGAATAGACAGAGTCTGCCTTCCGAGCCTCCTTCTGAGTTTATATGCTTTTATGGTTTTTTTTTTAAGGAAATGACCTTTTAAAATCTAGAAGTAAGGGAGGCAAAAATTGCTTTAAAATTACTAGTTTCCTACATGTTAACAGTGAAAAGTGAGGGATCTGGCAGACTGAAGGCAAAGGGGAGTGAAACAGCATCTGCAGACAAGTCCCAAGTGCTGTGGAACAGGGGACCTTAGGGCAACCTTTGGGGCATGGGCAGAGTAGGTGAGGGGTGAGGGGTGCTCCAAGGACACAGCAGAGGGAGGGAGGAAACAATCTACATGAGCTGTGGCCAGAGGGCTCAAACAAAGAGAAGCCAGGCAGACAGAGAATGACTTGCAAACTCGAAAACATTTCCTTTCAAAATGCTCAAACTAAGACACGGAATCGGACCCAGCTGTGATCTGGATATGGCTTATCCCTCAGAGGCCCAGGTTGTAAATATTTGGTCCTGTCAGGAAGTGGCTCCTAGTGGGAGGAAGTTAGGTCATAGGGACTGTGAGTTTGGTATCTTTAAAGGGGAAAACTGCAACCCTCGGCCTAGCTTTCTTCCCCCTTGTTTCCTGAGCCCCATGAGGTGATCCGCGTGGTTCCACCATGAGCATCCACCAAGTTGCTGTGCTCCACAACAGGCTGGTGCACTGTGGAACAAAGCCACTGTAACCATGAGGCCCAATAAACCTTTCTTCATCATGGGTGTTCAACCTGAGGCATTTTGTTACAGTCATGGGAGTCTCATAGAGGCACTGTGTTTCTGAGCGAGTCGTTGGCAGAATTTCCAGGTGTTTGTTTTTCTTGAGAAAGAGGAGTCTAGGGAGCTGTAGCGCATACTGCACTGGGTTTGCTTCTGACTGATCCACGTGCTTCACAACAGGTTCTCTCCAGTGTCCTCACAATAGCTTTGTCTGGAAAATGTGACGAAGAAATTCTTCATCTTCTGCTAATGTTTCCTGAGACTGAAAAATCCTGGTTTGCCACAAGGGAACTCTGCAGCCTGCCTGGGTCTCAAGTCTTCTCTCTGCTCGTGATGATGGGCCAGAACCTGAATCTAAGGAGCCTCATTTACAAAGTAAGGACTGTGCCCATTGGGGGCACTGCAGGGGAACTGTTAACTACAAACTGGCAGCTGTCAGCATCCTCAGACTCTAAATCCAAGGGAGCTTGATGCCTTGAATGAAAGAGTATGAGGTATAGAACGTAGGTATAATCTTCCACCTTGGTTAGGTTCTGTTGCTGTGGTCAGTGCCATGACCAGAAGCAACTTAGGGAACGCAGGGTTAATTTCACCTTACACTGTCATATCATAATCTGTCACTGAAGAAAGTCAAGGCAGGAACTGAAGCAGAAACCATTGAGGAGTACTGTTTACTGGCTTGCTCCCCACAGCTTTATACGTAGAGTAACCAGAACCACTAGCCCAGAAGTAGCACTGCCCACAGTAAGCTAGGTCCTGCCATGTCAATCACCATTTAAGAAAATGCTCCCAAGACTTGCCTACAAGCTAATCTGATAGAGCATTGATTGTCAATGTTGGTTCTTCTTCCCAGGTATGTCTAGGTTTGTGTCAGGTTGACGAGAACCAACCAGCACATTTTCTATATCCTTTAACTTGTCTTCATCCTGTATAATACCAACAAGCTAGCAAATGCTCTATGAACACTGCATTCCCTTTGGGTACTGGCAAGAAAAATATCTGTACCTGTATACTATAGAGACATAAAAGTAATTTTGGCCTCCAGGTTGTTTAGATCTAGGGATGACCTTAGATACTAGCTGCTTCATCGACCAGCAATGAGGAATTCTGTTTCAGCCTCAGTCACTTGAGGGCGGGTCACCTGTTGACTGACTCTGGAGATGGGCTTCTCAATTAAATCTTGTCAAATAAGGGGAAGGCTAGAAGACCTTATAGTATCCGTAGAGTCAGGGCCATTGAGATGTTGAACACAACATGGTAGTGAGGAGGAGGTCACAAGAAAGAAATACTTCCAGTTCCTGGAGTCAGATTTTTCTACTTACTAATACACAGCATCCTGGATATGCAAGGAAGCAGGATTGAGCCTAGTTCATCCATCTGCTGTCAAGGAAGGAGTTGTGCCTCCCTTGTTATAGCTCTCATCTTTCCCATCCCCTAGATTTGTGATATTCATCTTCTGGGTTGAGTGCACCCAGCTCTACCAGTGTAGCTTTGGGAAGGTGAAGAGGGGCAGGCAAGGCAGCAGCTCCACGTTCCTGTGTATGCCAGTTCCTGTGTATGACCTATAGCACAAAGTACAGTTCTGAAAGAACCTGAGAGTGCACTCCTCAGAGAACTACAGCTGGGAAGTTGATAGAACCCTCTCAGGCCCCTCCCCAGCACCAGTTCTCAGCCACCCTTTCTAGAAGATTTTCCTCATCTCCACGCATGAACCTTTACATAAATTCCCATCACCCCTCTCTCCCTGCTCTCGCCCATGTCAGAGTTCAATCATTTCCTTCTGGGGAGTTGTGGCACATATTGCCACCACAAAGGCCCAACAAGTATTCCATGTTCAGGAGAACAGTCTTGGGTTAGAAAAAAAATAAATTCGCCTTCCCAGTTTTCATGGTCTCCTTCCCCTGGTAAGACCAGAAAACTGCCAGCGAATGTTCATCTACCTGCCCACACCCATACCCCTACAGCCGCACATCCATATACACGCAGTCTGTAAGAACCAATACTAATTTTAAAACAAGTGTACTTTAAAGTCTTGAGGAATATTTTGAAATTTCCTCCCTATTTTATAGTTTTTCTGTCTTGGTAAAGTTGACACTCCCAGTTGACATTCCAAGGAGCTTAGCCTGGGGCATTATAGCCCACGCTTCCAACTTTACCTTGGACCTTGGAGGACATAGATACAAGTCTATTAGTGTTTGCTCCAGCCATACTCCAGGCCTCTCCAGGTTTCTAATGGACAAATCAGTACTTGGACATGCACATGCGTCACTGCTGATATTTCAGGGCAGCCCCAGTTTACCAGGACTTTCTGTCTCTCTTGCTGACAGCCCCAGATGCCTTTGATGAAGTAAGCTTTGCTGGGTTAATGTCACCCATGCTGGAATCGCAGTCACTTCCTACTGCAAACCAGGGTCCTTGAGGGGTCCCTTGTAGATGATAGCTGTAGTAGAAAGGGGAGTGGGGCACTGACAAAAACCACACCCTCTCTCCTGTTCCTGAGGACTCTACTCTCTTGGCATGCCGAGTAGATGATCATTATCGGAACACGGCAGGAAATATGAACTGTCGAGCTGGCAGAACCCCAGAGAACAAAATTGAAAAGTGGCGGTTATTGAACTCCTTGGCCCAGTCTGGAGAACTGAAAAGCCGGATGCAGATGACCTGTGGAGGGAGGGGAAGCCCTCTGGTGTTTCCCACCTGTGGGCAGGGGACTGCCTGCTAAGTTCTCTCAGTCAGCCATAAAGGACTCCCAGCATAACCAATACTGCAGATGCTGTTCTGTCTGCATTTTGTACGTGAATGATCAAGGCCAAAAAGAATCCCAATTCCTGTAACTTACATCCTGTAATTACTTTATAAAGTAAAGAATCGAAATTTGTTGTGTGTCAGAGAACCTGAGCAGTAGGGGGTTTCGAAGGACATTTTTGCTGGTCTAGTTTGCAGCCCTGGGCTTTTCTCACTGGTAGACTCCAGGAAATCTTTCATCTCTCTGGGTCTCCATTTGCTCATGCGCCACTCCAGGGTGCTAGGAGCACTGTATTGGGTATGTGTGCAAGTCACATAAAACACTTCTATTTTGAGCCTCTTCTCAAAAATCTACCTTAGTCATCTAAAAAATATGAAGGAATATTTGGAAAGCGATTTCAAATTCTAACAAGTCGTTGCTGGTTTACAATTTTCCAATACTGCTATAATTTAATGTGCTCTACAAAACACAGTTACATCTACCCCCAACACAGAGTTTTTAGAGAGTGTAACGAATATGCCTTTGAGGTTCAAGAGAGAATAAAATCAAGAGAACAAGTTTTCACTGCTCAAGAGATGCTTGTGAGAATAGAAATAGTATTGATTATTCTGTTGTTTTTTTTTCTCTCTTTTTTTCCTGTTCTGTAAGACTCTGATACCCTCTGAAGCAAATGGCTTGCTGAAGTCTCTTTTGGATGTCATTGCGAGCCTCAGCTCTATCCTGGCCCGAGCCCGGCACACTCTTGAGTACCTCCCTGAGTTTCTTCACACATTTAAAATCACCACCTTGCTGGGCATGTCGGACTTCCAACAGGTGTGTTTGATCTCTGCACAACGGGGGAAATGTTTTCACCTTTTCCCTTTTCTGTTTGTTCTCTTTTCCTTCTGTTTCTCTCCCAATATGTATGATTTTATAGGACCACACTGTATGTGGACAAGGACACTTTTGAATGACTCTGAGTCACACAGCATGGCAGTAGGGCCTGACATTGCCCTAGAACCTTCATGAAAAGTGCTGTTGATCTATGTCCCTCCAATGAAGAAACTGAAATGGCTCACGCTTTGCCTACGAAGTGGAAATCTTCGAAGTCAATTATTAGCGCAGATAAGATTTCAAGGGCTTGTTTAACTTAATTCTGAGAGCAAATTGCTTTCAAGAACCTTAGAACATTTATTTACATATAAATAATTGGCTTACAAATTACAGATCATTTTCTTCTAATGCAAACACAGACTTGAATTAGGTCAGTGGTTTGGTATTAGCTTTTGCTTGAAGTCCTTCTACCTGGGAAGCAACCAACCAGGGATGGGTGAGGTGAATCAGAGGTGTAGGAGAGCCCAGGTAATGATGCACCCAGAATTCTTCCAAACAGTATTTTCATGTACTCATCAGTGGATGGATAATTTGGGTAGCTGTCAAGAATCAGTATTAACATAGCAGTATGAACACATGTTGACTATTACATTATTTGAGATAGTCATGTTATTTGATGAATTATTACTAGACAGATCAGGAGGTGAATGTGTATGAGGGCTTATGACTCTGTGTGTGTATGTGCGAGTACGTGTGTGTGTGTGTGTGTGTGAGAGAGAGAGAGAGAGAGAGAGAGAGAGAGAGAGAGAATATCTGGGTATATGTGTGAATGTGTAGATGTGATTGTGTGAAAAAAATATATATAAATGTTTGTGAGTGTAGGTGAATCTGAGTGTGAATTTATACATGAGTGTGTATGAATGTGAGTATGCCTGAATGTATGTGAACATGTGTTTGTGTGAATGTGTTTGGGTGTATGTGAATATGTGTGTATCTATGAATGTGTGAGTATACAAATCTGAGTGTGAATGTGTTTGAGTGTGTGAGTATGCATGAGTGGGTGTGTGAAAGTATGTGTGAATGTGAGTGTCTGAATGAGTGTGAATAAGTGAGTGTGAATGTGTGCTTTTCCTCTTCTACCACACAATTTCCTAGAAAAAAAAATCATTGTGATTTCTGTGGTTTCTCGGGAACAGGACAGATCCAAGCAGAGTCTATTTAATTTTTTTCTTGTATATTCAGTCAAAGATGAAACTCCACTCCCAGAGGTCTGAGAAAACAGTTTGAAGTCATGTATAACTGGAAGTTTTGTTTTGTTTTGTTTCTTTCCTTTTCTGGGGGGTGGTCCTTTTTGTTCTTTTGAGGCAGATTTTCCCTGTGAATCCTGGCTGTCCTGGAACTCACTCTGTAGACCAGGTGACCTCAGACTCAGAGATCCTCCTGCCTTTGTCTCCTGAGTGCTGGGACTAAAGGGGTATGCAACAACTGCTTCCCTGAAAATTGCTTTTCTTATGCTCAGGTTTCAACGAATGGCCAAGCCAGAAGTTCAGCTTTCAGCTCTTTCCAGTCCGTGATGAAGCTTCTCTGTAAGGACCAGGAGTCTTTTCTCAGCAATTCTAACATGTTCGTTAATTTACCCAGAGTTAATGAGCTCTTGGAAGATGACAAAGAAAAGTTCAACATTCCTCAGGACTCAAGTAAGACAAGAGCCACCTGCGTTATGTAGGTTGGTTTGTACTAACTGGGCCTGCGTGGTAAGGTGTTCTTCCTGGGCTGACCTCTGGTGGCACATGATGGCATTGAATTTTAAGTACTCACTGATTACTCCCAGGACTCTTCATCACAGGCTAATCTCAGCCATGGCTTAAAAAACTGAGTCTAAAAGATTTGACTCACCTGAAACCCCAGCCATTGGGTACTCTCAGGTAAACGATGTTGATAACAGTGTTAGACATCATTTGGCAGTAGGCCAGCGTATTCCATAGCTGCTGAATACTTTGTATAGCTGTCAAACATTGGGGTCATTTGGTAGTGAAGACATATATTAGAGTTATTTAATTTTAATAAATTTTGTTTCTATTTTCTCTAATGCTTATTTCTTTTGGTTTTTCATTTGGGAATCTTTACTGATTATCCTTCCTTATCCATATACCCTCTCAACCCATCCATCCATCCATGTATCCACCCATTCATCCATACATCATCCATCCATTTATCCATTCATCTATCCATCCACCCATCCATCCATCCACCCATCCATCCATCCATCCATCCATCCACCCATCCATCCACCCACCCATCCATCCATCCATCCATCCATCCATCCATCCATCCATCCATCCATCCACTCACCCATCCATCCATCCATCCATCCATCCATCCATCCATCCATCCATCCATCCTTCCATCCATCCTTCCATCCATCCATCCATCCATCCATTCATCATCTCATCTATCCATCTGTCTAGTCAGTTGGTTTAACACTGAGGGGCAATCTTTTTTGATCATTTTTCTGCATTCTTTTCTAAATGGTTCTCACAGAAACCATTAGACAACGATGCAAAAGCCTCACTTTTCAGAGGACATTTCAGAAGCTCATAGAACACTAAATTACTTAACAGAATTTTTTCAGCTCACATATCACTGATGACTCTTGGATTTGAGTTTCTTGCTTTATGCATATCATGATGATTCCTAACATAAAACTCTATTAAGCTTATAATTTAAAGAGCAAGTTATTAAACTAGAATAACCTCTACAGTCAATGATTTAAGGATTAATTTGTAGTTATATTAAATTATTTTAGGGGATATTTTTACCACTTTGTTGTATTTTTGATAAAAGTGTTTTTATGTTCATGATATTTGGAAATATAAAATTAACACAATGACCAAAACAATACTCATCAAACACACACCCATATCAATCACGACCTAAGGTCAATATAACAGTTCTTTTCAAGGCTGTTTCAAGGCTTACCACTTTTTTGGCTAGGAAGAATGGGTTGTACTGATGTCATTATTATAATTTGTAAATGTTGTAATAATTAATTACCAGTCATTAGAGTGATGAATTGCCTGTAGGTTTAGACAACTTAAGTAGACTTGCTATTGAAATGAATTAGCTTTACAACAGGAGCCACCATGAGGAATTGTTTGAGCCAACATAGTATGATTTAATATACTAAAGGTAGGGATTGTGATACTTTTATAAGGATTATCAGAGAGAATTCAGGAGCAACTTGACAAGTTGACTACATAAGAAAAAGACCTTCCTATTCTCAACCTTATGATTATTGAAATAAGAATTTTCTTCATTAAAACCACATTGAAAATAACCCCCAATGTCCTTTTTAAGTGTCTGAGCCATCATTATAGAAACAACAGCCTGGAAGGTGGGATCTTGCTGTTTCTTGGGGGACAGGGACATGAAAATGAGTACAGTTCAGAGATATGCCATGAAACTATGTATGAGTCATTTCATTGAAAATTAAGGCATAGTGGAACTGTAGGTCAGTTTCAACATTAACTGGACATTCTTTGTCAACTGAGGTCATCTAATAGCTTCCTTCCTCTTTTCATTGTGACAGCACCCTTTTGTTTGAAGCTTTATCAGGAAATTCTACAGTCCCCAAATGGTGCTCTGGTATGGTCTTTCCTAAAACCTGTATTACATGGAAAAATATTGTATACACCAAACTCTCCAGAGATTAATGAGGTCATTCAAAAGGTAAGTTAAAACAAGTAACATTTTTTGAAAACCATACAACATACTGTATCAGGGACAAATTGTTACATATGTAATGGAATTACTATATTCATTGTGTTACATAACATTTTTAATGTTAATTCCAGTTTTTGTCCTGACATTACCCTGTCATTATTGATGTTATGTGTGGATTTGCAGAACGATTTGCTTAGAGAAAGCTTTAGAGGCAGAGAGAGCTACTTAGAATTACCAATGCAGCGAACTCACTAACTTTAATATCAAAGCCTGAGGACAATTATAAATAGGACCTTTCCAGGTCAGGTAAGATACAGTTCCAGGAAAACATTGGGAATAAATTTAATCCATTTCACCTGACGCATCTGCTACTGAAGAGAGAATTTAATGGTGCACCTACAGACAGATCTCCTAGATCATGATTCCCCACATTGTGTAGTTTGACCACTCACCTTTTAGTAGATTGTACAGTGTCTCCAGTCTCATTACTCAAAAACTTCCTGTTAATATTTGCACTAAAAGTTGTGTTCTCCTGGGGACTTGCGTGTCTTGTTTCTTTGTAAATGACTGTGCTCTATTTTCTTGGGGTGGGGTGGGGGTCTTTTTCTTGTCTCTGAGGGTGTTGTGAGCCTGCAGGCACCTTACATGGTCACATTTCCAAAGACACGGGAATGATTGGATCTTATTTTTAAATACAGATTATCTTATTTATGAATGACAAACTATAGGCTTTAAATACTAGTAGTAACTTAAAAGTATGGTATGGTCATAGGACCAGTGAGTTATTTTTGGCCCAATGTCCTTTGAAGAGAACTAGACTTATTCCCCTTGAGACTGCTACGGGACATCACAGCAAGTCTCCTGGGCACTTGCTACCTGCCACTCAGCCCATGGCTGCCCAGCCCTCAGCATTCCCTTTATGGTATTTATAAATTTAGTATTTTTTAAATGTCCTTTAGAAGGGATGTTTGCCAAAGTCTTAGTTCCTTTGATGGAATGCTAGCCGTCAGGAGACTTGACTAAGGCCTCTAGTAAGTGCTCCATCTGGAGCTCTGCTCAACGGTGTCCTTCTGCCATCACACTTGGAAGAGATGCTCACACCAGCACTCTGGCCAAAGCCAGTGCTAGGCAATGCCCTACATACGTAACCCTTACTAAGGTCTCCCATAGTTCAGGAAACTCATGGATAAATGTCTCTATCTCAGTTTAATTAAAAAAAAGCTATGGATTTTATACTAATATATATGAATGTCATTATTATTATTATTTTTATTAACTTGAGTATTTCTTATTTACATTTCGAGTGTTATTCCCTTTCCCGGTTTCTGGGCAAACATCCCCCTCCCCCCTCCCCTTCCTTATGGGTGTTCCCCTCCCAACCCTCCCCCCATTGCCGCCCTCCCCCCAACAGTTTAGTTCACTGGGGGTTCAGTCTTAGCAGGACCCAGGGCTTCCCCTTCCACTGGTGCTCTTACTAGGATATTCATTGCTACCTATGAGGTCAGAGTCCAGGGTCAGTCCATGTATAGTCTTTAGGTAGTGGCTTAGTCCCTGGAAGCTCTGGTTGCTTGGCAATGTCGTCCATATGGGGTCTCGAGCCCCTTCAAGATCTTCCAGTTCTTTCTCTGATTCCTTCAACGGGGGTCCTATTCTCAGTTCAGTGGTTTGCTGCTGGCATTCGCCTCTGTATTTGCTGTATTCTGGCTGTGTCTCTCAGGAGAGATCTACATCCGGCTCCTGTCGGCCTGCACTTCTTTGCTTCATCCATCTTGTCTAATTGGGTGGCTGTATATATATGGGCCACATGTGGGGCAGGCTCTGAATGGGTGTTCCTTCTGTCTCTGTTTTAATCTTTGCCTCTCTATTCCCTGCCAAGGGTATTATTGCTCCCCTTTTAAAGAAGGAGTGAAGCAATGAATGTCATTATTAACATAATTTACATCATATTATGTGCTGGGTTGTGTTTTTCACTGGTGGTATCCTCTTCAGAAGTATGGAAGAAAAGACAAATAGCTGAGGAAACAAAAAAATAGCATAATTCTAAAGGCAGATTTGAAGGTCCAGACCCTTATATACAGGGTTGGAGAGGGGATACACATTACATCAATATTCTTAGAATAAGGGTTTCAAAAGGATCAGACACGATCTCACTGGTTCTCGCTTGGCCGCTGACTGAGGTGTGAAGGTATTATAAGAGTCGATGTCTCCTCTGCTTGTTTACACGTCTTCACACTGTGCCCTGTCTTGTTCTACCTAGTTCATGTCACCAGAGACCATGTATTGTCTTACATTTGCATAAAGCCAAGCCATTAATGCCATTGCCCCTTGGATAAATTATTCTTGCAGTCGCTATGGTCATTTAGTTTTATGAAAATTGGTTCTGGTCTTTAAGCACAGGGTCACATGTCCCACACAGCAGACGGATGCTTGCTGCAATGCTATCTTTGCCATTGGAGCGATTGGAGCTGTAAGTGGAAGCCATTCTCCCCATTGCAGTATTTCAGGCAGTGATGGATCACACAATTGGTGGGCGTCTTATAAGGTTATAATGGAGCTGAGAAATTCCTACTGCCCTGAGGCGACATAGCTGTCATCAAGTCACAGCACAACGCATTACTCATGTGTTTGTGATGATGCTGGTGCATTGGATAAAAGAGAGGACATAGAATTGTGTGGGCTGCACTGAACTTGATACTGAAAATTATGCTACTGTTTTATGTACTTGGTATACTGTATATTTATTATTATTTTAGAGTGCCTTGTACTTGTGAAAATGCTTTACTTATGTTAAACAGCAGGCCATGTTCCGGCTGTAACAGCCCCATTTGTCTTGTGCTAACCATGGCTCTTGATTGACCTGTATCATCTAGGTTCATATCAGTGCACACTGTAAGCAGCGTGCACAACACAAACAGGACCTATGACAACTTTCAGAGTGGATCTTGACCAATGATGGACAGCTGTGGGCGCTGCCTAGTCTTAGCGTCTTGGTTATTTTATTAGGTAGAAACACAGGAGGCTACCATTTTTACATGAAAAAATTCATGCAAATGGGTCATTTTCTACGATTCAATTTGTGAAACTGAGGTTGGCACCAAGAATTGCAATCTCTTGGTCAGGAAGGCAGGGTTTAAGCACTCCTTTGCCAAATTATGTGTGGCCTCAGGCTTACTGCTCCTCTTAAAAGCAAGAGTGCTTTTCCTCCATCTGAAAAACGAGACCTGGATGCCCACCAGATATATCATTCAAATCCTCTGTCCAAGCCAGGACAGGGCACAGTCCCACTGCCCTGTGTCTTCTGCAGAACCAGCAGAACACAATGAGAGCAAGTAAGACTTGTGCTGTGAATTAGTGTCATGCACTGAGATATGAAGGTTTTTGTTTCAAGGCCAGCTGGACAAGGAGGAGGAGGAGGTGCTGTTCAGACTGCTTTCTTAATTAAAATGTTTCCCTAGTATTGAGCCAAATGTTCTCCTGTGTTTGGCCACAAGAGACCTCCTGGGCCAGAAAACCAAGAATGCCTTTTTTATTCTGACAGTCATTTACTCAGAGGTCACGGGAGCAAATATTAGACCTGCCTATTTCTGTGGGCCTACTGACCTGTGACTGCGCATATTTCTGCAGACCAAGGACAGCGTGCAGTGAGAAACAGGAGAGTTGGTGGGTGATGGCCCATTTCCAGCTCTCCCTGTAGTCCAGGAACTTTGTATATTGGGATCTGTGCTGGGAGCAGAAGCCAGAAAGTAAAAGCCACGTGGATACCTGACAACTGGACCTTCCTGAAGACTGTGGTCACTTTATGACTATAGTGTAGAGACCTACATTATAAAAGACATCAAAAGATTAGTGTCCCTGCATCAACCTCCTGTCATTTGATCCCTGTTTGTTTGTTTTTTTTTTTACCTCTGTCACCTTCTAAAATGATTGAAGTAAGTTTAAAACCTTCTTCTTGGCATGCTTAAGTGGTGTTAACATAGTGAATTTTGTTATCTTTTCTTCTCAGTTATCACTGTTTTTTTTTTTTTTCTGAGCATAGTGTCAATTTTGTTATATTCTAGGGCAATAGGAAGAGACTAAGAAGATAAAGAAAGCGGGGAAAGTTTAATGTGGATGATTATCATTATAAAAAGCACAAGAGTAGGAGGATTGGTCAGTAATAGAGAACACTGGAGACTGCGGTAATGGCAGAGACTCACAGAGAATAGACCGCAGCCTTGTGGAAGTAGCCTTCCTTCTCTGACTGGAGTTTCAAGCTGCATTGAAGAAAGCACAGCTGGAGGGCAGCAAAAGGCAGAGAGGTGCCCGAGCATCTGCACTCTGGAATATCAGAAGAAGCGTGCAAGCTTAACATTGCGTCAATTGCCAAAGAAGAAAGATTACGGGGTCCATCCTCATCACTGAGAACAGGGGTGATAGGGGAGTTGCAAGATGCTAACTTGATGACTGGAGCAGTCAGTCAGAAATTGTTTCTTTAGAGAAATGAGACTTTGGAGGCATAGAATTTCTGGACTGATTATCAGTTCTCAAGTATAATTTTAACCAAGTACAGATAGGAATCGAGGTGGAAGAAGAGATAGAGGAAGAACTATTCCTTCTAACTTTACACCATGGGCCTACACAGGCTGGGCACCTTGTCAGTGCCACAGACGTGCTTTAGAGATTAGGAGTTTACATTCTCAGTTCCCAGATGAAGAAGTCGAGTTTTAGGGTTGAGTAACTTTTGCACTCAATCCCAGGTCTTTTTGATCTCCCACTCAGTGTTTTATTTAATACTTTTCATTGTTTTCTTTCCATGAATTCACACGTGTATACAGTTCGGTTACTGCTCTCAGTGTTACTGATCATGGTGTAGAGACAGAGAGACAGAGCGGATTAGGGATGACGGTTTCCTGTGCACAGGCTAGCTTCAAGCTTTGGGGTTGGGATATCAGATTATGATGGGGAGAAGGTGATCTTCGGTGTCACCTTTCTACTGATTTTCTGTTTGTATCTGAGTGGGAGAGGATGCCAAATGGACCATGTTACTGTTCTCATATTTCTGGAATTCTCACAGGGTAATTTTATTGTCTCAGATGTAAAACTACTGTTCATTGAATACCTCTTTTAAAAAAATTCAAGCATAAGAATGGACACTGCAAATACTTTTTTTAAACCTATTTTTCACAAAACCCAAGCACAACTAGGCCCATTTCAGTAATGCAAAATAATAAAGGCTAGGCAAATCTACACTTTCAATGTATTGGCTATTAAATAAAAGCCTGTGGGGTTCAAAGTGAAGTTTGGGACCTGTACTACGGGGTTCCTTTTATTGATATTATCTTTGATACTAGCCACCAAACAGTAAGGATTCTGTATATGCAATCTGCTCTTTACCAGTTGGTTTTCTGGCTAGCTATTTAAACACATGGACTGCCTTTCATATAGGCATGTGTAACATTAGGTGTGTCCTTTCACCCACCCTTATAACCCTGTCGTTAAAAGCTCATCACTTGGAGGAAGAGAATGAATTATACAGGCTAAAGGTGAACACAAGTCATTACTGCTCTTTCCATTCAGTAGTTCTATGCTACAAATAAGTATATAAATGTTGAAGCAGTTGGCTGGGATATTTATTGAAGTTGGACTATGTCAGAGAGTAGGCATTGCCCAGGACTGGGCTAGAGCCAGCAGATGCTGAATAGACTGTTAACATGTTCAGACCAGTGGTGGAAGGGAACTCACAAGACCCCCTAGGCAGGTTGAAATTGTCCCCAGTGAACCCTGTAGAGGGAATGGAATTCGTCAAAATATGCTTTCTGATTATGGGCATCTCACCAGTGATTTGAGAGCAAGTTTTAATGGCTCAGCTCAGAGCAAGATTTCAGGTGGGTGAAGAGGTCCGACATGGAGTCGCTTATTGAAACTCATCAGTGTTGCCCAGGGTAAGAGTAATCAAATTTCACAAAGAAACTTTTTGGACACAAACCCCTGTAAAACACCAGGTCTCTAAGGAAGCACTACCTGAAGGCCTAAGGGTGTGCTTGTTATATGAGACTAGATTCTATACAAGTCCATAGAGATGACTACACGATGCTCCTTTGCAGATCTGAGATGTGTGTGGACTTCCATCATTATACCTTTAGATCCAATTCTACCAGTTAATGTTCATGGCCATGAAATGGGAGCATGAAACCAACTAGCCAACCAACCAACTAGCCAACCAACCAACTAACCAACCAACCAACTAACCAACTAACCAACCAACTAACCAACCAACCAACCAACTAACCAACCAACCAACTAAGCAACCAACCAACCAACCAACCAACCAACCACCCACCCACTCTGTTATCCATTGTGGGGTTTTCTGCTCTGTCCAATATACAAATACGTCATCTCCACCAGACAGACAATTTGCTCAAGGTTTTTGCCTGCCAGTGGCTGAGCTAGGACTCAAACTCATGACCTTGGAACCAAAAGTCTCCTAGGCATTATTCTCTTATTTATTCTCTATTGAAGGGAAAGCTATCAAGCCATGCTCTGTGTCTGGGAAGGTTAAAGTCTATTCCCATTTTGTTTGTGAGACTACAGACCCTCTTCCTTTCAGGAAGCTCACAAGCCTCATGGCCTGTGAAGAGATGATCTATGTGAAGTCTGACACTTAGTTCAGCACCATTTGTGCAGACCAGAAGTTGTGGGTCAAAACTTCCAGAGTTTGATCTTGTGATTTATTCCTCTTACACATTTAAGCAGAGTAAATGTTTGGATAATAGGTTTTTATGTGACAATTACCACAACAAAACTTAAGGCATTGCTACCTAGAAACTCCCTAGCAAAGTAGCAAAGCTATGTGACCTTTATAATATGAATGAGTTCTACTGATTTGATTGCTAAACAGAGCTAAGGGCATGGGCCTAAGGAGGAAGGATTTATAATAGTGTAAGGATAGGTTCTGTTGATGGAGGATGCAAAGTATACAGGACCTGCTTCATAAGGATGGGTTATAGTCACTGAGGGACGAAGCTCAGGATAAGAGCCTAAGCAGTGCTAGGATGTTGGGGCACCGAGGAAGCCTGGATCCACAGAATAGCAAAAAGATCACCATGTCAGACTCCAGCCTTCCAGGTGACCAGGTGTCATCCATTTCCTTCCATTAAAGAAAATGGGCCTGTGTGTTTGCCAAGCCTGGCTCCCCCAATACTTTCCTTAAGCTGAGTGTCCTACATCTTCCTACCATCTACCCTTCCAAATCTAACCATCCACTCATCTATGTGTCCACCTACTTATCTCCCCTCCCTCCATCTAGCCATCCGTCCAACATGGCCCTGTCTAATATGAAGTGGACTGAGTGGAAACGGGGGGATGTTCCTGTTTTGCAGTGAACATTGCAATGGTATTTATCTGAAGAGCTCCAGTTATCTATTGTTAAAATCCCTCACTCTCCTAGGAGTGGTAAGAGAAGCTGACTGACAGGGCGGAGACATACATAGGAAAATGCTAGCACAGAAAAACATAAGCTCAGAGCTGTTACCTCATTTGCTGAATTTTATTACAATGCAGACAGTCTCTCCCTTCCCTTTCTTATTACATTCCCTTTTCTTTCTCTTCTTTTCTCTTCCTTTTCTTTTTTCTTTCCTTCTTTGCCTTTCCCCTTTCCTTTCCTTTTTTCTTTTTTTCTTTCCCTCACTCTTTCTTTGTCTTTTCTTCTCAAATCAACTCATCTGTTGACTCTTTCCCCATACTTTATTTCCTTCCTTTCATAATTCCTTCTTAAATTAGTTCAGCTCCGGTCTTGTCTCTTACTCCCTCTCCCTCCTTCCTGCCCTTCTATCATCTCTCTCTTTCACCTGTTCTGGTCTATCTTTGTTCAGTAGGCAATTTCAATTGGGCTTCTGAATCTGTATAAAAATTAACCTTTGTGTTTGAGCTCATTGTGTGTTTATGTGCACTGTTAGGAGTGGCAGGAGAGTTCCATGCTCCTTTACTGAATTTTGCTGTGAATGCTTATCACACCCAGCTCTCCCAGGTTCGCTCCTCCCTGTGTTTGCTTGTGCCTATGAGTATTTTGTTTTGGGAAGTCATCACTCTGTAAGTTCATGTATGTACCTCAGGTCGGAGACATAATTATCCCATCATTGCAAGGTCCCTGGCATTATCCTCTGATACCTAGCCATATCACGACTAACCCACTTTTCTCCAACTCCTAGTCCAAAGATCAGTTTTGGATTTCGTTACGTCTAGATTGTTAAGGAAGTGGTATCATAAGGGATTGGCTTATTTTTATCTAGCATAATTCCCCAAAATTTTATGTGCAGTAATCCATTCATTTTTATTGCTGACTAATATTCCCAGGTAACATATATAACACAGCCTTCAGTTGGCGCTGTTCTTTGTTTCTTCAACACCACTCATCAGATGAAGTGACATCTAAGTTACTTGTTTGTCACTGCTGCGGTTCTGAGTTCATGCGCACCAGCCCTGTCATGTCCAGTAGGCAGCCCTGCACAGCACCTTTCCCCTTCCTTCAGCTCGTACATTCCCCTCCCCTCTCCCATGATGTCCCCTGTGCCTGGGTGTCGGGGGAGGCGTTGATTTAGTCCCATGTACAGATGAGCACTCCCAGGTACTGACTCTTAGCACTCTCACCAGGCATGAGTCTGCATTCACTGCTGCCCACTGCGAAAGGAAGCTTCTCTGACCAAGGCTGAGAGTTCCACAGATCTATGGCTATAAACAGAAACAAAGAAGGCAATTTGATAGCATGAACATTTAGTAAAATAACCTCAAATCTAAACAGGAAGCATCTGGTTAGCCTCATAATAGTAGAGTCAGTATTATAGCAGTGGGTAGAACTTGTATAATAATATACAAATACTATATAGAGTACTATAGCAGTAGTATTTGCCTGGCAGGTTGGTGTTATAACACGCACAGTCCAGGAGTGGATAAGACCACGGATGAATCTGATTCCCCAGTAGCCTATATGCAACTTCTGATGCTAAAACCAACAGCGGTAATGACTCGTAATGTCAGTGTAAGATTGATTTCTCTACTTCCTAAAATCAAAATGTTCCCACTTAGGTCTGATTCAGGGTCTCATTGAACCTCAAGCTCATTGATTTTACTGGTCTGGCTGACCAGCATGCCCCAAGGATACTCATGTTTCTGCACCACAATTCAGCTGGAATTTCAGGTGCATGTTCCCATGCCCAGCTGTTTATATGGGTTCTGGGGGATCAACATGCAGGTCCTTATGTTTATGAGGCAAGGAATTTTTTAATTGAACATTTTCTAGCTTCCCCTTTAACCTCATGACATTCGAAGATCATCATGTTCTTGGGGAGAGAGAGCATCATCTGATTGGTTACTGGTTTCAGATGCTTTCCATCAATACAACTAGCACACGGATTGTAGATGAGGGTTTCCTACAGACTTTTGGTAATTTTTCATTTTGTTTTTAACATATACATTATCAAAACATAAAAACAAACATCATATGCCAATATGTGCTATGGGGAATTTTTACATTTGATAGCTTTGCTGATATCATTCTATGTAAATTATCCAGAATTTAAAGATTTTATTTATCAATATGTCATTGTCAGTTTCAGCTGTCAGTTTGATATAATTAAGGGGCACACAGGAAAAAGGAACCTCCGGTCAGAAATTGCCTAGATCAGATTGGCCTGTACCAATGTCTGTGGAACATTTTCTTAGTTGTTGACTGATTGGGTCTAACCCACTGTGGACGGTGCCATTCCAACACAGTTGGACTATATAAGAAACGTAACTGAGCAAGCCAGAGAAAGCAAGCCAGTACGTGTTCTTCTGTGCTTTCTACTCTAATTTCTGCCCAGGCTTTCCTTGGAGGTGAACTGTAACCCAGAAGCCAAATAAACCTTTTCCTCCTCAAGTAGCTTTTGGTCATGATGTTAATCACAGCAACAGAAAGCAAACTAGACTTCAATATTTATCATGTGTTAAATGATTTAAATGAATCCAAATAGTTCAGCAAATATTAAGTAACAGAACTGAGCTCCCAGTGATAGACACATTTTGTTATTTATACAGAGGAATCTTCTGCTTTTGTAAATCATTGATGTTTTACATTTATGTTGATTGATCTCTTCCTTCTTTCCTTAGACATTCTGTTTTATGTTTTTTTCCTTATATATTTACATTATTTATTTGTTGAAATTAAATACAATATATCATTTCTCTCCTTCTAGTTCTTCTCTCCAAACCTTCTTATAAACCTTCTTGCCCCACGTTGTGCCCTTTGAAATTAGAATAGTTTTTTGTACACTGTAAAAGCCAGTGGGCTGGGGACAAACATGAATACCACCTGCCAGTCTTATTATTTTATTAATATGTTAAATGTATGATTACCTTTTTACTTTTCAGTTTAATAATAAATGTATTTGGATATGAATTTTGGTTACACCCAATACATTTTGATAACTAATAGTATTCTAATTTTCTATAGAGTAATTTACACAACATACTCTTATAACTTAAAGAAATATAATTGATGATAATGTTTTAAATTTCAAAAGTTATTTGCATGAACTTTTGATTAAAATTAATAATACACATCTAAGCAATCTGCTCTTTGAAGTGAATTTGTAGTAAGGGCTTTGGAAGGTCCGCATGTGCATATGTAAGATAAGTTAGGGTATTTTGACTTATTGGATCTGATATTACTTTATCTATATCTTTGTTTATTCACACAGTCATGGATTCATATGTGTCTGCATGTACTCCCTATATCAGAGTTAAGAGTTTTTATAATCTTCTAAATTATTTGCATTTATAATGCATTCAACCTGCTCATGCCTGTGTGATGTTTTTAAGTAGCATGGTGAAAATTTGGTGTGTACTCTGTCTTCTGCCAAAGCAGCAATCTATTCATTTAGCTTAGTGGTTATAACACTTTGTACTTGCTTTTCCTGAATACTAAAATTAAGTGTTAGAAGCTTCCTCTGTGACCTGTAGTAAATGTTCTTTACTTCCACACTGCTGAGAGAGGCTCCCAGTGACTCCTGGGAGAAATGACCAGATTCTCAAATTCTCCTTTTTTATTTCTTTTTTAGTATTATGGAAGACCATTGTCAATATTAGACATAATTGTTGCAACTGTCATCTTTTTGGCTACAACTTTATATTTATTTAGGTTATTTCCCTAGGATAGATTTTTTTTTATCCCAAGAGGAATAAGGTATGAACATTTTTATGGGCTTATGACTGTGCCTAATTTTATAACATCAAATTATTTTTGAAAAATTGTCTATGACTGCAGTCTGCCAGCAGCAATAAAGGAATAACATTTAATCTCTAGTGGTGTTGGAAAACAAACATATGACTATTAGTTGAGGATATGTTTTGGAGTAAGAGGGCATGTGTGCAAATGCATTTTGCTTATTCAGTATATATGAAGATATTTTCTTTGCATACCAGAGGGCCTCACCTTGGGAACACAGTGCAAGTGTCAGGCAATATGCAATAGAAAGATCTAGAAGACAGGTCTCCTTAGGGAGCACTGGATGCTTTCATGCAACTGTCTGATCCTGGGATATGCCACTATGATATTTGCCACCATCTAGCTTGACACGACAGTTAAAGACGTTTCTTCATGTGCTTCACATTGCAGGCTAATTATACGTTTTACTTTGTGGATAAGATAAAAATTTTATCGGAAACATTTCTGAAGATGTCCAGCCTTTTCCAGGAAAGTGGAAATGGCCAAATGTTCAAACAGTTGCAGGTATGTGACTGAAGTAGTGACTTAGGGCTGGGAATTGCCTGCTTCAGTTTGGTTGAGATATGGGGTGTCCCTATGGAAAATTTAACTAGTCAGAAGCATGTATGGGCTCCAGTTGATTTCGAATGTTTTCAACAGTTGGATACGCTTAAAAACTGATGTGAAGTTTTAGTGTTTTCCCCATGCAAATTGTTACTATGTATAATTAATAATTTATTAATATTGATAAATTAAATTCTTTATTTGATTTAATGCTTTAAAAATAGGAGTTAGAGAGATAACTCAGTGGTTAAGAGCACTGGCTGCTCCTTCAGAGGACCTAATTTCAATTCTAGCACCCACATAACAACCAGAGTTCCCCAGAGCTCCCAGGGACTAAACCACCAACCAAAGAGTACTCATGAAGGGACCCATGGCTCCAGCTTCATATGTAGCAGAGGATGGCCTTTTTGGACATCAGTGGGAGGGGCCCTTGGTCCTGGGAAGGCTTCCCCAGTGTAGGGAAATGCCAAGGCAGGGAGGTGGGAGTGGGGGTTTCCTCTCTCATAGAAGCAGGGGAGGGAGAATGGGATAGGGGTATCCAGAGGGGAAACTGGGAAGGGGGATAACATTTGAAATGTATTTATAAAATGTAATCAGAAGTAAAATATCCAATAAATAAGTTTACATTCTTTTCACTTGCAAGTTTATTATGATGTAATTTCTCAATATTATAGATGTCCCCCAAAACAGAAAAAGAAAATAAAACCAAAATAGTAGGCAAAACCAGAAAGAGGACTAGCTAGGAAGGAGGGGTTCTGCAGGAGTGGGATGGGAATATGAGAAAGGAGTAGGGCATGAATATAATCAAATTTAGTGTGTACATATATGGAGATTTCATGATGAAACCTATTATTATCTATAATTAGTATATGTGAATAAAGACTAAAAATCTCCGCTATTGACAAATCATGGCTTTAAACAGGTCCATTTCTTTAGACCCTAAGAGCCAGGTCACCTGATAACTTTTGGGCATTTGTGAAATCATAACTTGAAAACCTGGTAGTATGAGAACATTGGCCTATGTTTTGTTCATGTTAGAATTAGATGTCACTCACTGGACAAACAGTTCATGTCATGGACTTAGGAGACACAGTAGGTAGCTATGATTCTACTCTCTCATGCTTACTCCAGCCATATGATGGTCACCTTGTCATTGTCTAGGCCTGTGCTTTGGGTTTCTTTCTTGTGAATAAGGAAATAACATCTCTGAGTGTAGTGAGCTGAACTTTGAGGTTGGCCAGGTATGCAAAGATGTTGGGCAGTTCTGGGTTCTCTAAGAGCGGATGGTCACCGTCCCTCGGGAACGTGGCTGTTGGTATGTTGCTCGTGTCCCAGTGGATGGCTACACACCCACATGCACATGGGAGCACTAACTGGACTTGGAGTTAATCCTAACAAAGATAACATTAAAAGACATTAGATTCAGAGAGAGATGGGACAGGGGCAGTTGGATGAGGGACTGGATGGATATGATCAATAGACAGTGTTTAGATGTTTGACACATTCATGGAATGAGAAACATTAATTTGAAAAGAAGGAAGTCCACCACAAGAAACAGCTTCTAAAGCAAAAGAAGGGGTGGGGAGTGTGCAGGGAGGGACAGAGCAGAGACAAGGGCATGCAATGACGGTGCACATCTAACACAAAACAAGGTGACAGACACAAGGTGAGGCTCCAGATTCTGGTCCTTCAACCCTGTGGCTTCACAAACACAGCACCTGGTGCTGTAATACTATTCTTCTTTAATTTGTTTGTCCATGGATTCCTTTGTTGACATGGATCTTATCAACTGTTCCTGTAATGGATCTGGTAGAAGGTGCTTTAGGTTTCATAAGGCCTTTGTTGTAGCCACAAAGGCTGGTACCCTGTATTTGTAATCAGCAAGGCAACAGTGCACTTGGAGCCACTAAATCACGAAGAGGAGCCTGACACCTCAAGATGTCTACTCACAAGAAGAAATGTCAGAGATCAAAGTCACTCATTCAGTCTTACAGACTTTTTTTTTGTTATCTTTATTAACTTGAGTATTTCTTATTTACATTTCAATTATTATTCCCCTTCCTGGTTTCCCAGCCAACATCCCCCTAACTCTCCTCCCCCACTTCTATAGGGGTGTTCCCCTTCTCATCCTCCCCCATTACCACCCTCCCCCCAACAATCATGTTCACTGGGGGTTCAGTCTTGGCAGGACCCAGGGCTTCCCCTTCCACTGGTGCTCTTACTAGGCTATTCATTGCTACCTATGGGGTTGGAGCCCAGGGTCAGTCCATGTATAATCTTTGGGTAGTGGCTTAGTCCCTGGAAGCTCTGGTTGCTTGGCATTGTTGTTCATATGGGCTCTTGAGCCCCTTCAAGCTCTTCCAGTCCTTTCTCTGATTCCTTCAACGGGGGTCCCGTTCTCAGTTCAGTGGTTTGCTGCTGGCATTCACCTCTGTATTTGCTGTATTCTGGTTGTGTCTCTCAGGAGAGATCTACATCCGGTTCCTGTCAGCCTGCAGTTTTTTGCTTCATCCATCTTGTCTAATTGGGTGGCTGTATATGTACGGGCCACATGTGGGGCAGGCTCTGAATGGGTGTTCCTTTTGCCTCTGTTTTAAACTTTGCCTCCCTATTCCCTGCAGAGGGTATTATTCCTCCTCTTTTAAAGAAGGAGTGAAGCATTCGCATTTTGGTTATCCTTCTTGAGGTTCATGTGTTCTATGCATCTAGGGCAATTCAAGCATTTGGGCTACCCTACTCTGGCTGGGTGGTCACAGGTTACTTCTCAGGGAGCTCTTGCTCAGCGTCCAAACCTGTCTCGGCCACTAGATGGCGTCCTTACTGCTTTTGGGCGGTGCCCCATCCGTTCTACAGTTTATTTTCCTTCCCGTAAAAGGCAGCGGTAATTTCCCCTAGGGAATGCTCTGAGATTAAATGAACTAATGAGTAATAAAGTACCCTACACACTGTCTGGCATATTGCTAATGCCCAGTGAAGGAAGATAGACAAGATTTAAGAAAGAGCGAGCAGCCAGACTTCATAACACAGTCTTGTCTACACAGATCTGACTGGATGAAACCGATAAAGGGCAAGGCGGGGGTGAGTAGAGATGGAGTTTACATGCAGAAGGAACAGACCGTGTGGGAAGGGCTAATGTGTTGCAATTTGAGACTAAGGCATAGATAACTATCACTATCCATCAACAAATTAGAAAGTCCTTTAAATAAAAAATAAAGCCTATTTGGGTACATTTAGTATGTGCATGTGGGACCAGGAACTTGAACTCAGGTCATCAGGCTTGAAAGCAAGAGTCTTTAACTGCTGAGCCATTTCGCCTTTCCAGAACTAGCAAATTTTGTTACTCCCACATCTTAAGTCTGCCATAAAGACCCACTGTATCTGTAGCTTTCTTGATGCTTGTTGGGGATGGTAATGTGTTTTGAGTAGTGAAGATACTCTTGGCACACTTGCACAAATGTGAGGCAGAGGAGCGATCATGGGAAAGAAAAGATAGCCCTGTGGCTTCATTGGGAAAATTTGCTCAAATCTACTAATTTTCAGTAATCGTTACCTTTATTTTTCAAGGTTCAAGACTGTATCAAATGATGACTTTTTTTTTTTTTTTTTGGTTCTATTTTTCGGAGCTGGGGACCGAACCCAGGGCCTTGCACTTCCTAGGCAAGCGCTCTACCACTGAGCTAAATCCCCAGCCCCGACTTTTTTTTTTTTTATTATAATGCCTTGTCTTAGGGCTACTACTGCTGTGATAAATACTGTGTACAAAAGCAGCTTGGGGAAAATGAGTTTATTTCGACCACATTTCCAACCATGGTTCATCATGGAAGGAAGTCAAGCCAGGAACCTGGAGGCAGGAACTGAAGCAGACGTCATGGAGGAGTGCTGCTTACTGGCTTGCACTTCCTGCTTGTTCATCCTGCCTTTATATACAACCCAGGACCACTAGCACAGGGATGGTACTACAGACAGGGAGCTGGGACTTCTCATATCAGTCATAGATCAAGAAAATGTCTCAAAGACTTGCTCCAGGCCAATCTGCTGGCAACATTTCCTCAACTCAAAGTCCCTTTTCTCAAGTAACTTTCTCTTATGTCAAGTTGACAACTACCCAAGGCATCCCTTAAACTTCTTTTAAGTGGATCCATTTTATGTTTCTTTTTCCTGTGTCATAAAACTTTGAGTCAGTTTAATAAGTATTATTGAGTAAGAAGGCATGATGTAATCATTTCTGTTAAGTTTTCTTGTTTTCCTTTAGGATGCCCTGAGAAACAAATTTATAAGAAACTTTGTAGAGAGCCAGTTGCATATTGACATGGACAAGCTCACTGAAGATCTGCAGACATATGGTAAGGGTGCTGATGGGTTGCCTTGGATTCACCTGTCCAGGGCTGTGCTGCGTGGATCCTGCCTACCAGTTATGCTGTTGCTGGTAACATCGGATTTATCTTTATCCTCCCCATTTCTGTTTCACTAACTGGACCTTAAGGGCTTGAAGTAGACATGCCACAGAGTTTGTTTACATCTGCAGGTCTCTGATTACAGCAGAAAGGCTAGAGAAAGGAAAACATTTCATTGGGTACAATGCTTAATTTATTGAAAAATTACTGGTGAATGTGCTATTTGCAAAAGTAGTAAGGTCAGGCTGAATATCTCTTACTTAAAATGCTTGCGACACAAATAGTTTTAGATTTGGGAAGCCTTGTATACACTTAAAGGAAGAATTTAGGTATGAGACCCAAATATACATACAAGTATCTTGTAGCTACTATACATCATGCTGAAGATACTATTATACAGGAATTGTTAGTATGAAACCAAATTTCATGATGTGAGATTTTTCCCCTTGTGGTTTTATTGGAACTGTCTGCTTTACTTTGTGGGGTTTTTTTTTATGCTGATTTTCTTTAGCTAGGTTTAATCTCCCATAAATTTATTTCAATTGTTGTATTTCCATTTTTTTCTCTTGAATTTTGGTTATTCTCTTTTATCTCGAATGAATGTTAAATATTTTCATCGATGATCAGACATTTCATAGTGTAAAGTAGTTGTAAACATGAATTTGCACCCTTCATATGGTGTATATCAGTAGATCATTCATTTCCTTGATTTTGGCAGAGAACTGGTGGGGGTCACATTTTCTTAATCCTACTGGGGACGGCTGTCTAACTTTCTTTCTGCCCCTAAGGAGGCATAGCCCTACTAGGGTAGGGAAGGGTCTAAATTGGACTTCTGGAATACACACACACACACACACACACACACACACACACACACACACACACTTTTTTAAAATAAAGTTTTATGTATCTGAGTGTGTTTTGCCTGAATGTGTGTATGCACACCATATTTGTGAGTACTGCTTGAGGAGTTCAGAAGAAGGCATAGGAGCTCCTAGAACTGGAGTTTCCTGACGGTTGTGAGCTACTATGTGGGTGCTGGGAAATAATGCCATGTCCTCTGTAGGAACAACCAGTGCTCTTAAACACTAAACCCCTCTCTTCTCCTTTGAGTTTCTTAGTTGTTAGTGATGCTCAACAGCAGGGTTCCTAGGTACCTGTTTTTATCTCAGACCTCAGATCTTCAAGTCTTTCTTCCCTGCTTTGCTTATTGTTTGAGGCCATAGTAAAGTGCTTATTTATTTAATGTGTGTGTGTGTGTGTGTGTGTGTGTACGTGTGTGTGTGTGTGTGTGTGTGTGTGTGTGTGTGTCACCCACACCTATTCTTACTTGCAGAGGCTGGAGACAGCCATTGAATATCTTCCACTCTTGCTCCCTTTCTTATTCCCTTGAGTTAGAGTCTCTCACTGAACCTGTGGCCCGGCTGCTTTTGGCTAGGCCGACCTAGCCTTGCTTGCCCCATCCCAGCCCTTCCTATTTCCCTATCACCAACATTGGGGTGACAGTTTTGCATGGTCACACCCAGCTTTTCCAACTATTTATTTGAGATCTAAACTAAGGTCCTCATGCTTGCAATGTACCTGAACCATCTTCCCAGCCCTTACTTTAAAAGTCTTTCATGCTGTTGTTATTAGGAACTTTTTTTTTTTTTTGGTCACAAGTGGACCCTTAGTCTAAGAAGGAATTTCATCTGTGGCCCTTTAGGCCTGAGGATTATTACTCAATTATAAAATTAAGAGAAATTTCTTGTGATCATCCCTGCAACATTTTTTACCTCGATTTAAACATTAATGACATTTTTATCTTTAGAGTTAAAAACATTATCAAAGTTTGCTTGTTGGAACAAAATGTGATGTAAACAGCCGAGTGGAGGAATGGTTCCTTTGGCTCAGGGTTTCAGAGGTGTCAGTCATCCTGAAGGGAGGGGTATGGCTTAATATCCTGTAACACCCAACAGTTTAAATAATGGTAGTAGGAAGTAGAAAAAAGGTCATGCAGGAAAAGGTCAAGGAAAAGGACATGCCTTGGTGACCCACTTGCTGCAAAGACCCATCCTTCACCTTTGACCTTTGCCATCTAGAATCATCAAATATTCATCTGTTGACTAGGTAAGAGACTTCACGAACATCAGTAATTTCTTTTATTTTTTTTTCTCATTTGATATATCATCATTATTATACACACACACACACACACACACACACACACACACACACACACACACACCACACGTATAATAAAGTTTGCTGTTGGCAAACAGTTCATTCTTTGTATGAATAAAACTGGTCTCTTTTGAGCTCTTTTTTTTAAATGAAGAAACACATTCACTTTTATTCATTTGTGTGATACCCACTGGAGCACTGGGGTGAATGAGAAGTTGATTTGTCCTAATTTCTTTGCTGTTTCCAGGACAGAAGCTAGACAAGATGTTTAACCATATGGAGGCTGGAAACTTCCAGTTCTTGGGTGGTATCTTGGCCAATCTCTCTTCCTGTGTGCTGTTGGACCGATTCCAGGCAGTGGAGACCGTTGATACTCTGGAGACCAAGGCACATGAACTCATGCAACAGAATAGTTTCTTGGCCAGTAAGTACTTGGCAGAAAAAATGTGTTCACTAGTACACGAGCTCCAATAGGTGGTCAGATTGTGTTTTCTCCCTAAGTGCATCGAGAAGTCTTCTAGATAAATCATAAAACAGAACAAAGGTATATGCACTGAGCTAGTGAATCATTGTTCCCAATGCTGTAATGACAGGCAACTGTTCACAATTCCCAGGGCACCACTACCTGCTATGTCTGAATTTACTGTTTTGACTTCATTTTATGGGGAAATCTTGCATGAGAAGCAGTGTGCTCAAACGTCTTCCCTCACTTCTAGTTTCATCACGTTATCTTGATGCTCTGAAGTTGGAAAGGAAAATGACAATGGCCAGTGAGAGTCCATCATCAGTTGTTCATCTAGCCAGTATAAATGGGAAGCATTCCTGTATTCTTTTTGAGGAAACATGGGATTACTACTTTTCTTGCTGTATGGTGCTAGGGGTTTTGTTTAAGCCAGGACCTTGTGCAAACTCAGTACCAGGCTAGACCATGTGTCCAACCGCCCAGGATTTATTGAGGTTTGGGATGAGTTGGCTGGGGATGCAGGGATGCTGCAGCAAAGCACTACCAAGTTTAGCCTGGAAACCTGACCGACACTTGTTACCGTATAGTTCTGTAGACTAGAAGTCTAAAATAGAGGTGTCCACTGGCTTCCTGGGATGGCTTATTGATGCGTGTCTCCTCCTGAAATTTCTGTATGTAATCTGTGCATACACCTGCCAAATGTTCCCTTTTCATACGGATACAATCGTGTTGAATTAAGGCCCACTCTGCCAGTATCCTTTTAACGTAACAACACCTTTCAAAGTACAATGTTCCTGGGTGGGAGACAGATGACTCTGTGGATAAGAGATTGTTGTTATTGAAATCCGTGTACCACTGCTAAAACAAGCAAACAAACGAACAAGCAAGCTGTGGCTATGTATGTAAGATCAAACCCAGTATTTTGGCTGCAAAGACAGTACTGCTGAGGCCTTTTGACTACCAGCCTAGCTTCAGGTTCAGTGAGAGACCCTGTCTCACCAGAATAGGAGAGTGATAGTGGAAAAACACACCTGATGCTCCCTTTGGTCTCCACATGCATGTACATGCACCCTCACATGCATGCGTGTACGCATGCATGCTTACATGTTAATACATACATTAACTAGACACACACAAACAGTAGCACACATGCACACACAAACACATATGGTAACTAAACATACACACAGAGAGTCTTATACACACACACACACACACACACACATTTATTAACCGTACATACCCACATAGCACCCTTCAGTGACATTTATTAACCACACACTCACACACACACACATACACACACACGTACACACACACACACAAAGACATATAATAACTAGACACACACATACACATGTACATGCACACATGCACACACAGGCACTCACACTGTGCTGTCTCCTAAAATGAGCACATTCTGACCTCCAGGGTTTTGAGTTTTGAGGAAACACGACTCAGCTTATAGTAAGCTTTCTGCATTAAATGCAGAGAACCTGTGTAGCAGAGAGCGGCATCTTATATTTAAGCTACAAGTGATAAGTACCCAAGGATACATATTCTGTGCAGCCAGCTGGACTGGTCCCAGGGAGAGAAGGCCTGATTATCTGATCTGCTCTGAGTTAATTTTTCAAGTCTATTCAAATTGTGAAATGAATAAAGTCTTTGTGTTGCTGATAACACAATATTGTCTTTTGTAAGCTGGAAAGGTGCCTTGGACTGTGAACTACAGGGCCTTGCCTCAATTGCTTATGGGACAGAGTGGCATGTTTGCTCGCCTTCCTGGGGTTCCATTCACGTACTACAGGAGTGGAAGGCTGTGCAGAATCCCAGGCTCTGCCCACATGAGATGTATGACACTTCTTTTTTCTTTCCTGCTACCAGGTATTATATTCAACAGTTCCTTGGGACACAGGCACATTAGATCAGCACCTCACAAATTGCCACCCCACGTCACATATACAATCCGGACCAATATCTTATACAGCATGAGGACAGACATGATAAAAAATCCTTCCTGGAAGTTTCATCCTCAGAACCTACCAGCCAGCGGGTTCAAATATAACTACATTTTTGTCCCACTACAAGACATGATCGAGAGAGCCATCATTGTGGTACAGACTGGGCAGGAATCCCTGGAACCAACTGCACAGGCACAGGCAGCTCCCTACCCATGCCATACCAGTGACTTGTAAGTAACTATGGTTACCTGTGCTTCCCTCAGTGTCTACCTGCCAGCAGAGAAACTCTGCATTTAGGAAACAGTAAAGAAAAAGAACTTCGAGCTTCTTTATTGTTGTTGGAAAGTACAATTTAAAAATGTCCATTCCTGTTTCCAATTTCTTACGATTCCTTTGTGTGTGTGTGTGTGTGTGTGTGTGTGTGTGTGTGTGTGTATGTATACCTATATATTGTGTATTTATATTTATAACTTGTTTTGGCAGAGTGCAATGAATGCTACCTTCTGCATTCTGTCCTGTTTCAACTGACTCTACCCACAGAATGAAAATCTTCAAATAGAAATTTCCCCAAACAAAGTCTGAGTTAACTTTGTGTCCTACATTATGCTCAATCCATGTGAGTGGAGACATATGTAGGCATTGTATAAGGAAGGCTAGTAGTGGAGGGATGACTTAAAATATATAGGATCGTAAGCAAATAGTGTGTGTGGTCCTCCTATTTTAGATATCTGTTGAGTTTTATATATCTGGAGGTGATTTCTGGAAATAATGCCCTGTAGAAATTCAGAGGCCACTTAATGTAAGTGTAGTTTTAAACCCGACTGTCAAACAGTTATAGCTTTCGACAAAGTCGGAATACACTTGATGGACATTCGTCAGGAGGACTGTGCAAGTCTGGCTCTCGGCTCCACCTTTTTATACCTGAGGAAGCAGAGGAAGCTGACTCTTTCTTTGGTCTTAATCCTTGAAAAACAGGTTGGGTGCTTTGTACTATTTAGGGTGATTGGGAGTTGCACGAGGCCTTCTGTCTTGGGTATACTGCTAGCAATGTAGGAGTGTGGGGAGTGAAACAGTGTGATTTGGCCAATAAGCTGGGTATATCAGGAAATGCTCTTTAAGGCTGAATCAGCTGATGAGCTAAGCCAGGCAGGAAGTGCTTAGAACACAGAGCAAAGGCTCTGGTGTGCTGACACTCTGGGAAGACAAGCGTTAGGTACACATCTGAGTGTAGTCAGACCACAAAGTGCGCCCTAAGGGATTGAATGACTCTAACATAGGTTGCAGCGATGACCTTGCTTCCTGCCTTCCTCTTGATAGACGTTGCTCTCATAAACTCCTGCTTCTGCATCTGATCTGGGTAACAAAATGTGTGGGTCCTTTGGTCTCCCCGCACACTGCCTCTGATGGGATTAATACTGGCTGCCTTGAAAACAAAGAAGGACTTGAGTGGATAAGCAGAGGATTATTAAGGGATAATTGCAGTGAGGTTAGTTTTTGAGAATGGATCAGATACTCGTCTTTCAATGATGCGGCACACGATGAGGGGTGCTGTACCTCTGACCTCTAAAGTCAGGCTTTGTCTTCAGCTGATTGGGGCCCATCTGTGAGAACAAACCAGTTGATTTCTTTGTCTCCTCCTTTCTGCATAGTGTCTTGGCTCACCCATTACAGCTCATCAGTACATTGTTGATGTTGGTGGTATTGTAAGATGCATGTGTTATGTGTTTATGGTGAGAGGATGAGGGCTGGATAGGGCTAGAAGGCAGCTTGATTAAGCCTGTCTTGGGGTATCTTAGTGTGATGGAGAGATCAAAGGGGAGGGAGAGGGGGAGGGGGAGGGGGAGGGGGAGGGGGAGAGGGA
Source organism: Rattus norvegicus (assembly GCF_021556685.1). Lineage (NCBI taxonomy): Eukaryota > Metazoa > Chordata > Mammalia > Rodentia > Muridae > Rattus > Rattus norvegicus. Next base: position 88,427,539 of record NC_141547.1, read on the forward strand.
GAGGGAGAGGGAGAGAGAGAGAGAGAGAGAGAGAGAATATTTCCACCAGGAATTGTCATACTAGGCAAATGGTTGATATGACAGGTAAATTCCTTTTCTTTCACTCTTTTTTTTTTGAAAATGAAAGTTTATCTATCTTTTCAAAGTAATGTTAGTTTTTACTTTGAACATCTCAACATTTCAAAATGATTCTAAAATATTTAATGTTGGAAGTAAGAGCTGAAATGAAGAATTTGTTGTCATTGGTTAGGTGTCTTGTCCCAGTGCTCCATTTAAATTCAAATGCTAAAAATGCAAGAAATAAGGTGAAAATTTTAAAGCCCATATAACAGTCTCCTTCAGTTTCCAGAATATGTGTACAATTGGGGGCAGTGTGGGCAGGAAGACACATATTCCCTCCAGTCTGTGTCACAGGACGAGTCACATGGTGACACTGTCCTCTTTGACCAGAGTGTTCTCTGAGCATTCTGATGGCCACACTAGCAAACGTGTTCATGGAAAGCTGGAGGTAGCCTCAGTTTCTACTTCTTAGAAATCTTGAAGGGCTGTGGAGGAAGCATTATGGAAGGTGGGCAACAACACATTCTTTCTACTCATCAGAGATTAGTTTATGAGCATGAGAAACATGGCCTTTGGAAATCTGGACTTGGTGGATGCTTGTGTGTGACTTCGATGTCATGAAGTCACTTTTCTCCAGCTGCTCTATGGGATGCCTTTATGCAGTTTCTCAGGTCCTTTCACTTCACTTGCTTGAAGCAGCTAAGAAGTCTTTCCTTCTCTGGAATATTGAAATCCTGGAGACTTCTCCTTGTGGTGCATCCTTCCTTAACATTTAGTTCCACGATGCCCCGTGTTAGAGGCTCTGTGTGCCTGCAATGACTGAGGTAGTCTGAGATCTTTCAAGAACTCAGCCACTCAAGTAAAACTCCTAAAGCACACCGTTCAATAAGTTTTAGGAGTTCCCTGCTGCTCACTGAACAAGTTACATATTCATGAATTTATTAATGTATTCAATGACATTTATGTGCTATTTGTCAGTCTCTAAGTTTGGGGTGAATCAGTGGAATGAACAGGTGAAAAAAAATCCCTGCTCTGGGGCACCAGCAGTTCAGGGAAGTGTGAAACGCAGTAAGGGGGAACTGTGAACTGAATTTTAATGGCAATAACTGCTGTGGCGTTCAGCAGAAGTGAGGTGGGAGGTCAGAAGTGTGAGCTGAGTTAGCCAATGTGGTGGGGGTGGATCTTACTAGAAAGATAATGTTAGCATAAACTTGGAAGGGAACAGAAGTGTGGTAGAAAGCATTATCCTGGCCAGAGGCCCAGCTAGTAGAAAAGTCCTTTGATGGCCATGACCTGGTATGTCTAGAGTCTGAAGAGGCGAGTGCACCAAGGCATGATGGGAGATCAGAGAGCTTAGCACATGTTGTATAGCTGCAGATGATGTGGGTGGAACTGGATTGTGGATGGACTTGAGCAGTTGATGTTGTTACTTGACAACTAGAAGAATAGAATTATAATTAGAGTCCTGAGCCAAGGGTTCCTGAGTTCAGTTAAGGAACATAGATAATAGCAAGTCAGCAATAGTAATATAGAAAGTCAGGGAAAGATTGAATGAAAATGGGCATTCAGTGAAAATGGACTATTAGCATTTTATTACATTCACATCTATGGGGTGCTGACTTAAGTTTTAGGATGAAATAGAGGAATAACTGGGGCAATCATTAAGAGGTATGTATAATTAGGCAGTGTTGGCTAAGGTATGGTGCGGTTGATTATTATTTAATTTCAGGTTGTGTAACTCAGTTGCCCAAAGAAGTTCCTTTTTTTTTCCTTTTTTTTTTCTTTTTTATTAACTTGAGTATTTCTTATTTACATTTCAAGTATTATTCCCTTTCTCAGTTTCCGGGCAAACATCCCCCTAATCCCTCCCCCTACCCTTCTTTGTGGGTGTTCCCCTCCCCATCCTCCCCCCATTGCTGCCCTCCCCCCAACAATCTAGTTCACTGGGGGTTCAGTCTTAGCAGGACCCAGGGCTTCCCCTTCCACTGGTGCTCTTACTAGGATATTCATTGCTACCTATGGGGTCAGAGTCCGGGGTCAGTCCATGTATAGTCTTTAGGTAGTGGCTTAGTCCCTGGAAGCTCTAGTTGCTTGGCATTGTTGTACATATGGGGTCTTGAGCCCCTTCAAGCTCTTCCAGTTCTTTCTCTGATTCCTTCAATGGGGGTCCTAATCTCAGTTCAGTGGTTTGCTGCTGGCATTCACCTCTGTATTTGCTGTATTCTGGCTGTGTCTCTCAGGAGAGATCTATATCCGGTTCCGGTCTGCCTGCACTTCTTTGCTTCATCCATCTTGTCTAATTGGGTGGCTGTATATGTACGGGCCACATGTGGGGCAGGCTCTGAATGGGTGTTCCTTCAGTCTCTGTTTTAATCTTTGCATCTCTATTCCCTGCCAAGGGTATTCTTGTTCCCCATTTAAAGAAGGAGTGAAGCATTCACATTTTGATCATCCGTCTTGAGTTTCATTTGTTTTAGGCATCTAGGGTAATTCAAGCATTTGGGCTAATAGCCACTTATCAATGAGTGCATACCATGTGTGTTTTTCTGTGATTGGGTTAGCTCACTCAGGATGATATTTTCCAGTTCCAACCATTTGCCTATGAATTTCATACAGTCATTGTTTTTGATAGCTGAGTAATATTCCGTTGTGTAGATGTACCAAATTTTCTGTATCCATTCCTCTGTTGAAGGGCATGTGGGTTCTTTCCAGCTTCTGGCTATTATAAATACGGTTGCTATGAACATAGTGGAGCACGTGTCTTTCTTATATGTTGGGGCAACTTTTGGGTATATACCCAAGAGAGGTATAGCTGGATCCTCAGGCAGTTCAATGTCCAATTTTCTGAGGATCCTCCAGACTGATTTCCAGAATGGTTGTACCAGCCTGCAATCCCGCCAACAATGGAGGAGTGTTCCTCTTTCTCCACATCCTCGCCAGCATCTGCTGTCACCTGAGTTTTTGATCTTAGCCATTCTCACTGGTGTGAGGTGAAATCTCAGGGTTGTTTTGATTTGCATTTCCCTTTTGACTAAAGATGTTGAACATTTCTTTAGGTGTTTCTCAGCCATTCGGCATTCCTCAGCTGTGAATTGTTTGTTTAGCTCTGAACCCCATTTTTTAATAGGGTTATTTGTCTCCCTGCGGTCTAACTTCTTGAGTTCTTTGTATATTTTGGATATAAGGCCTCTATCTGTTGTAGGATTGGTAAAGATCTTTTCCCAATCTGTTGGTTGCCGTTTTGTCCTAACCACAGTGTCCTTTGCCTTACAGAAGCTTTGCAGTTTTATGAGATCCCATTTGTTGATTCTTGATCTTAGAGCATAAGCCATTGGTGTTTTGTTCAGGAAATTTTTTCCAGTGCCCATGTGTTCGAGATGCTGCCCTAGTTTTTCTCCTATTAGTTTGAGTGTATCAGGTTTGATGTGGAGGTCCTTGATCCACTTGGACTTAAGCTTTGTACAGGGTGATAAGCATGGATCGATCTGCACTCTTCTACATGTTGCCCTCCAGTTGAACCAGCACCATTTGCTGAAAATGCTATCTTTTTTCCATTTGATGGTTTTGGCTCCTTTGTCAAAAATCAAGTGCCCATAAGTGTGTGGGTTCATTTCTGGGTCTTCAATTCTGTTCCATTGGTCTATCTGTCTGTCTCTGTACCAATACCATGCAGTTTTTATCACTATTGCTCTGTAATACTGCTTGAGTTCAGGGATAGTGATTCCCCTGAAGTCCTTTTATTGTTGAGGATAGTTTTAGCTGTCCTGGATTTTTTGTTATTCCAGATGAATTTGCAAATTGTTCTGTCTAACTCTTTGAAGAAATGGATTGGTATTTTGATGGGGATTGCATTGAATCTGTAGATCGCTTTTGGTAAAATGGCCATTTTTACTATATTAATCCTGCCAATCCATGAGCGTGGGAGATCTTTCCATCTTCTGAGGTCTTCTTCAATTTCCTTCTTCAGTGTCTTGAAGTTCTTATTGTACAGATCTTTTACTTGCTTGGTTAAAGTCACACCAAGGTACTTTATATTATTTGGGTCTATTATGAAGTGTGTCGTTTCCCTAATTTCTTTCTTGGCTTGTTTCTCTTTTGTGTAGAGGAAGGCTACTGATTTATTTGAGTTAATTTTATACCCAGCCACTTTGCTGAAGTTGTTTATCAGCTTTAGTAGTTCTCTGGTGGAACTTTTGGGATCACTTAATTATACTATCATATCATTTGCAAATAGTGATATTTTGACTTCTTCTTTTCTGATCTGTATCCCCTTGACCTCCTTTTGTTGTCTGATTGCTCTGGCTAGAACTTCAAGAACTATATTGAATAAGTAAGGAGAGAGTGGGCAGCCTTGTCTAGTCTCTGATTTTAGTGGGATTGCTTCAAGTTTCTCTCCATTTAGTTTAATGTTAGCAACTGGTTTGCTGTATATAGCTTTTACTATGTTTAGGTATGGGCCTTGAATTCCTGTTCTTTCCAGGACTTTTATCATGAAGGGGTGTTGAATTTTGTCAAATGCTTTCTCAGCATCTCATGAAATGATCATGTGGTTTTGTTCTTTCAGTTTGTTTATATAATGGATCACGTTGATGGTTTTCCGTATATTAAACCATCCCTGCATGCCTGGGATGAAGCCTACTTGATCATGGTGGATGATTGTTTTGATGTGCTCTTGGATTCAGTTTGCCAGAATTTTATTGAGTATTTTTGCGTCGATATTCATAAGGGAAATTGGTCTGAAGTTCTCTTTCTTTGTTGGGTCTTTGTGTGGTTTAGGTATAAGAGTAATTGTGGCTTCATAGAAGGAATTCGGTAGTGCTCCATCTGTTTCAATTTTGTGGAATAGTTTGGATAATATTGGTATGAGATCTTCTATGAAGTTCTGATAGAATTCTGCACTTAACCCGTCTGGACCTGGGCTCTTTTTGGTTGGGAGACCTTTAATGACTGCTTCTATTTCCTTAGGAGTTATGGGATTGTTTAACTGGTTTATCTGTTCCTGATTATCTTCGGTACCTGGTATCTGTCTAGGAAATTGTCCATTTCCTGCAGATTTTCAAGTTTTGTTGAATATAGGCTTTTATAGTAAGATCTGATGATTTTTTGAATTTCCTCTGAATCTGTAGTTATGTCTCCCTTTTCATTTCTGATTTTGTTAATTTGGACACACTCTCTGTGTCCTCTCGTTAGTCTGGCTAAGGGTTTATCTATCTTGTTGATTTTCTCAAAGAATTAGCTTTTGGTTCTGTTGATTCTTTCTATGGTCCTTTTTGTTTCTACTTGGTTGATTTCAGCTCTGAGTTTGATTGTTTCCTGCCTTCTACTCCTCCTGGGTGTATTTGCTTCTTTTTGTTCTAGAGCTTTTAGGTGTGCTGCCAAGCTGCTGACATATGCTCTTTCCTGTTTCTTTCTGCAGGCACTCAGAGCTATGAGTTTTCCTCTTAGCACAGCTTTCATTGTGTCCCATAAGTTTGGGTATGTTGTACCTTCATTTTCATTAAATTCTAAAAAGTCTTTAATTTCTTTCATTATTTCTTCCTCGACTAGGTTATCATTGAGTAGAGCATTGTTCAATTTCTACGGTTATGTGGGCGTTCTTCCCTTATTGTTATTGAAGATCAGCTTTAGGCCGTAGTGGTCTGATAGCACGCATGGGATTATTTCTATCTTTCTGTACCTGTTGAGGCCCGTTTTGTGACCAATTATATGGTCAATTTTGGAGAAAGTACCATGAGGAGCTGAGAAGAAGGTATATCCTTTTGCTTTAGGATAGAATGTTCTATAAATATCTGTTAAGTCCATTTGGCTCATGACTTCTCTCAGTCTGTCTATGTCTTTGTTTAATTTCTGTTTCCATGATCTGTCCATTGATGAGAGTGGGGTGTTGAAATTTCCTACTATTATTGTGTGAGGTTCAATGTGTGCTTTGAGCTTTAGTAAGGTTTCTTTTACGTATGTAGGTGCCCTTGTGTTTGGGGCATAGATATTTAGGATTGAGAGTTCATCTTGGTGGATTTTTCCTTTGATGAATATGAAGTGTCCTTCTTTATCTTTTTTGATGACTTTTAGTTGAAAATTGATTTTATTTGATATTAGAATGGCTACTCCAGCTTGCTTCTTCCGACCATTTGCTTGGAAAGTTGTTTTCCAGCCTTTCACTCTGAGGTAGTGTCTGTCTTTGTCTCTGAGGTGTGTTTCCTGTAGACAGCAGAATGCAGGGTCCTCGTTGCGTATCCAGTTTGTTAATCTATGTCTTTTTATTGGGGAGTTGAGGCCATTGATGTTGAGAGATATTAAGGAATAGTGATTATTGCTTCCTGTTATATTCATATTTGCATATGAGGTTATGTTTGTGTGCTTTTCTTCTCTTTGTTTTGTTCCTAAGACGATTAGTTTCTTGCTTTTTCTAGGGTATAGCTTGCCTCCTTATGTTGGGCTTTACCCTTTATTATCCTTTGTAGTGCTGGATTTGTAGAAAGATATTGTGTAAATTTGGTTTTGTCATGGAATATCTTGGTTTCTCCATCTATGTTAGGTGAGAGTTTTGCAGGATACAGTAACCTGGGCTGGCATTTGTGTTCTCTTATGGTCTGTATGACATCTGTCCAAGATCTTCTGACTTTCATAGTCTCTGGCGAAAAGTCTGGTGTGATTCTGATAGGTCTGCCTTTATATGTTACTTGACCTTTTTCCCTTACTGCTTTTAATATTCTTTCTTTATTTTGTGCGTTTGGTGTTTTGACTATTATGTGACGGGAGGAGTTTCTTTTCTGGTCCAATCTATTTGGAGTTCTGTAGGCTTCTTGTATGCTTATGGGTATCTCTTTCTTTAGGTTAGGAAAGTTTACTTCTATAATTTTGTTGAAGATGTTTACTGGTCCTTTGAGCTGGGAGTCTTCACTCTCTTCTATACCTATTATCCTTAGGTTTGATCTTCTCATTGAGTCCTGGATTTCCTGTATGTTTTGGACCAGTAGCTTTTTCCGCTTTACATTATCTTTGACAGTCGAGTCAATGATTTCTATGGAATCTTCTGCTCCTGAGATTCTCTCTTCCATCTCTTGTATTCTGTTGGTGAAGCTCGTATCTACAGCTCCTTGTCTCTTCTTTTGGTTTTCTACATCCAGGGTTGTTTCCATGTGTTCTTTCTTGATTGCTTCTATTTCAATTTTTAATTCCTTCAACTGTTTGATTGTGTTTTCCTGGAATTCTTTCAGGGATTTTTGTGACTCCTCTCTATGGGCTTCTACTTGTTTATTTATGTTTTCTTGGAATTCTTTTAGGGATTTTTGCTCTTCCTCTCTGTAGGCTTCTACTTGTTCTCTAAGGGAGTTCTTCACATCTTTCTTGAAGTCCTCCAGCATCATGATCAAATATGATTTTGAAACTAGATCTTGCTTTTCTGGTGTGTTTGGATATTCAGTGTTTGCTTTGGTGGGAGAATTGGGCTCCGATGATGCCATGTAGTCTTGGTTTCTGTTGCTTAGATTCCTGCATTTGCCTCTCGCCATCAGATTATCTCTCATGTTACTTTGTTCTTCCATTTCTGACAGTGGCTAGATTGTCTTATAAGCCTGTGTGTCAGGGGTGCTGTAGACCTGTTTTCCTGTTTTCTGTCAGCCACTTATGGGAACAGAGTGTTCTACTTTCGGACGTGTAGTTTTTCCTATCTACAGGTCTTCAGCTGTTCTTGTGGGCCTGTGTCTTGAGATCACCAGGCAGGTCGCTTGGAGCAGAAAAGTTGGTCTTACCTCTGGTCCCGAGGCTCAAGTTTGCTTGTGGAGTGTTGCTTATGAGCTCTCTGTGGCAGCAGCAGCCAGGAAGATCTGCGCCGCCCTTTAGGTGCGCAGTGCACGGAAGTGCACCACGGTTCCAGATGGCATTTGGTGTTTTCCTCTGGAATCAGTAATGTGTGCAGAGTGCAGTCTCTTCTGGATTCCCAGGCGTGTCTGCCTCTCTGAAGGTTTATCTCTCCCTCCCACGGGATTTGGGTGCAGAGAACTGTTTATAAGGTCGGTCCCTTCAGGTTCTGGCGGTGTCTCAGATGCAGGGGACCCGCTACTGCTGTGCCCTTATCCAAGGGAACCCAGAGGCCGTATACAGTTTCCTCTTGGGCCAGGGATGTGGGCAGGGGTGGGCAGTGTTGGTGGTCTCTTCCGCTCTGTAGTCTAATTAGTGCCCACCTGTCCAGGGGGTGAGGGCTCTCTCCCACGGGGTTTGGGAGCAGAGAGCTGCTGTGGGCAGGGATCCTCGGGTTTGGGACTCCCACTAAAAATCCCCAAAGAAGTTCTTATTGCTAAGGGAACACACTATTTCCCATGAGATGACTGTCCTTGGTGGGCAGCGAGCTCATCCTGGCATCAACAAAGCTGTTTTTGCTTTCTGACAGTCTTTGCTGCTCTTGGATTTTAAGCAGATTGCTTCTTTAGTACTGGAGACTTCGGGGTGCTTTTAGGGGGTCCGGAATGGGTACAGTAAAAGCTGGTTGTAAGATGCTCTGGTTACTCTCGCTTTTGTGCCCTCAGCCCTAAAATGGGATAAGAGAGGTTGCATATTATCCATTCTTAGACAAATATTCTGAGTGCAAAGTCTTCCTAAATGTGGAGTTAAGCAGGTGTCTGACTGCAAAGTTAAGGAGACAGATGCAAAATGAAGTCGGAGGTGCTTCTCCTCACCTGAGGGGGAACATTAAGAATCAGTGTTTTTTGGTTTTTCATTTTGTTTTGGACAAATGGCTTCTAAGTGCCTGTAAAAGAATTAGAACCTTGGTTCCCGGCCCTCAGGAGTTTTGTTATAAATTGGAAGAGAGAATGATCAATAGACACAGAGGAATTAAGGCAGAAGATGATCCACTTTATTTTGTTTTTTTTTTTAAAAGCCATATGGCAGTAAAAACAATCTAGTAAGAAGGGAGCACCAGTAATGTGTTACACAGAAGGTTGGTTATCGTGTCTGAATAACTTGGGGAGAAGAGCCTTCAACAAGTGGAGGACTCAGGTACAAGCTGAAAGGTGGTAGGTAGCCCATCCCTGAACAGACAGCCTGTTTGACCTTCCTCTGCCAAGAATCTCCAGTCTTCATCGGACATCTCCTCTCTCTGTGCCTTTTCCTCTCTTCATGTCATATCAGCCATCAGTCCATGGAGTCCATGTTTTGGAGAGGGATAGTTTAGGAAGTGTGATTTGAAATGTCAGAGATGAAAAGGGTGGGTGGGGTTGTGTAAAAGTCACACATAAGCACTTATCACAAGGATAGTTTAAAAATGGACATAAAATACTTGTTAAGGGCTGTTTCATGATTGAAACTATAGTGTGTCTTGTTAAAAACAAACAAACAAACAAACAAAGAAACAAACAAACAGGATTCCAAGTATTGATGTACAGCCTTGAAGAGTAAGACCGGGTTCCCATTTTCAGAAAAATGAAAACCACAGTAACACTAGCTGTAGAATTCCTTTATGTAGAGAGAATATTTGTTAATTCCGTCCTTTCCTGTTGCTTGACTCCTTCAATATATAATACCCTTGGGTGGTGCCCAATACAAGGTGATTGTGAGAGTCTTGCCCATTTCAGGTCTGGCCGGGCTGTGGCTACTAGGAGTTGATGCATGTGCTCTTTTGGATGTTTTGGGAAGAGTAGAAAATGGAGAGTCAATACAGATGAGTTTAAAATATCTGATTCCACCTCATTGGTCCATACCAACCCCAAGCAGGCCTTTCATTTGGTCTGTTTTGATGGTTTCTTCTTGTGGTTGCTGCAAGTCACTTCCATAGACACTGCTTTCCTCAACTCTCTGCTTGCCTTCCGCAAGAGTCTACATTCCTGGCATGCAGAAGTCAGAGCTGGCGGAAGCTCCCTTTCCTGCCCTAGGCCTGTCCTGTCCCACTGTGAGACTCTGAGCACAGGTTGATGAGAATAGCTGTCATAGAGGAAGAAGAAAGGAACTCTCTACTCTGTAACCATCGCATGCTCATGCTCCAAACATCTTGGAAAAGAGCAAATAGATGCATGCGTTTTGTTGAACTCCCAGGGGATCTTTGTTTCTCCATATCGTTTCCCTCAAAAGCAGCCATAGTAATCATTTTCTTAAAGTTAGTACTTTTCTTTTTGCCATGCTATTTGTCTTCTAAGAACTGTGTAGATGGAGCTGATGATACTGGCGGTCACTTAACTCACCTTCTCCAGAGACTCCTGGGCATTTTCATGCTCTTCAGTGGGCTGTTTGCTGCTTCTTCATGAGGCTCTCACTGCGTGAGTATTTATCATGGGGATGCTCTTTCCTCCTGCAGGTTGTGACTTCTGCCACTTCCTAACCTATGTGGTAGTGGGGGGTTGGGTTCGGACATGTGTGGTGTGACTCAGTGACCTGGTGCTTATGTAGTGCCTCAAAGCCCAGAGATGTTGTCTTGAAATAAACAGCTCAGTTCTGTTAAATGAAGAACAGTCCCAGGCAAACTTCCAAACAAGTTCACGTGAAAGCACTACATGCTGTGTCTCTGGACACCTCCTTCACTAGTATACGTAATCTTCCATTCCTTTATTTAAAAAATAAAGATTTCGGGGCTGGGGATTTAGCTCAGTGGTAGAGCGCTTACCTAGGAAGCACAAGGCCCTGGGTTCGGTCCCCAGCTCCGAAAAAAAGAACCAAAAAAAAAAAAAATAAAGATTTCTTGAGCCTACAGTATGAGATTATTTTCTTCGCTCTAGTGTGTTTCGCTTACTAATTGTGATTGTATACCAGGTTAACCCAAGTTCATAAATCAGTAGAAGAAAAGTACAAGCATTCTGGGAGTGGCAAGGAGAAGGCTTACTCTGCACTGAAAAACTCCAGGAGGGCAGTAGCATAAGGGGAACTGTGATGACTTAAGGGCATCTCAAAACCCACGTCTTCTCAGATCTAGCAACCTGTCGGGGGCAAGTCTTGCTTTTTCGTGATCACTTTTAAGATCCTGAGATTCACTGAGATTCCCACACTGGAATGGTGAAATAATTGGACTAAAAAAAAAAATCCACGTTTATGTTCTGGCTTTGCCACTTGCTAATCCCAGGACCTTGAGAGTTAGGGCACTGATTTGAATTTTGAATATCGTCTCCTCCTCTTGAATTGCATGCTAATTGCTGTTCGGTCGACCTCATTAGTCGGTGCAGAGTAGATCATCATGCTTGAGAAAAGCCCAGGCCCATGAAGGCGCAGGATGCTGAGCAGAGCAGACACTCCACGTGGCAGCCTACTCTGTCAGGGGACTGCTCTAATTGTAGGAAGGCTCTTCAACTTACTGATGCGGAAATTCAGGGTGGGTGTGATCATTTTACAGGGCGTTAGATTCAGAGAGGCAGTATCTGCCTTTCTCCCAGAATTTACCCAGTGACCTATGGAAAGTATGAAAGGAAAGATAAAGTAAGAAGAATGTCACTAAATGTCTTTGCTTATGGCTGGCACAGTTTGCCAGTACCCATAGCCCCCACATGAGTGATGGGACTGGCATAACCTCTCCTTATCCCCTCCTTCATCAATGTCACAGGCTATGGACCACTCAAGCTGATCATATTGAGGAGGGTCATGGGATATAGCAAGCTTACAAATGCCAGAATATAAGTTTATTCACTGTGATTCTACAAGGGAATGGGGAGAAGAAAGGAAGAGAATAAGAGAACAAGAGACAAGGGCATTACTGCTTTTGTTTTGGTAATTTATACTCTAGGCTTGGTAAGGGCTGGTCCTAAGTAGTAAAGCTGATGGAACCGGGCATAGTAGCAGAATGTAGCAAACTAGGCAGTGTCCAGGGTGATGTGGGAAAATGAGGCCACCAACCCACATTTGAGTCAGACTTCTGTATCCTGAGCGGCATGGCTGCAGCAGGTTTCTCTGTGCAGCTCCTTCTCATAGTGGGAGCTCACTCAATATGCTCGCCACACCCACCACTTTTTCTTCTTTGAACTCTGCACAGTGCTAATACAGGCAAGCATCACACACTTCACCGTTAAGAAGAGTTATTAAAAAGTAAATCAATGAGATGTGCCACTTGCAGAAAAGAAATGGTGACAATTTAATGTTTGTGAAGATCAGAGTATCTTTTAAAATGGGCGTAAATGCATAGGAGAGTTTAACTTTAAATTGTGAAGTCTATTTATAGTGCTTTCCTGTGGGCTCCAGAGGAGTGATAAATACACAAAAGATGCTCAACATATTAGTTTGATTCATGTTCTTCTGATAATAGACCAAACCTCTTTCTGAGGTGACTTAGTCATCCAGATTTTATTATGTTCTTTTTTTTTATTGTTAGCTTTGCCAATAAATGATTTTGAAAAGCAGATAAAATAGTGAAAATACTTCACATTGTATTAGTCTATTCTCTCTTGCTGTAGAAATATTCAAATCAGAATAATATATTTAAAAAAGCAGAGTTTGAGCTGGAGAGATGGCTCAGTGGTTAAGAGCACTGACGCTTGCTCTTCCAGAGGTCCTGAGTTCAAATCCCAGCAATCACATGGTGGCTCACAACCATCTGTAATGAGATCTGATGCCCTCTTCTGGTGTGTCTGAAGACAGCTACAGTGAACTTATATATAATAAATAAATACATTTTTTAAAAAAAAGTTTATTTGCCCCTGAGACTTGAAGATTTAAAGTTCGATTTTGTACTCCTCTATCAGTAGCCCCCAAGGCTTTGCCCTAACATGGGCCAAGAATCAAAAGAAAATCTTAAAAGCTACTTGCCAGTGCACAGATTGGTAGAAGCATATAGTGTTTGAATTTCAGATATGAATTCCTTTCCATTATTAAGATTTGAGAGAGAGAATGACCTGAAATAATGAAGTTGTTCTTTGTTCCCTATTCTACTTTCTCAACTTTCATTTCCTCTTTTGACAGCTTCCTTGATTTACATAAATTTCTTTGTCTTAGTGGCTACTATTATATATGTTTTTTTATATATGCTTTTTCTTTATCATACACTTTTAGTTGCTATTATTATATTAGTGCATTCTTTCAGGAATTTTTCTACTTTACTCATTTTTAAAAATTAGTTCAATTCTTCTTGCAAAACAAAACTAAAAGATAATACTGTAGACAAATAATGTCACATTTTTCTTCTTATTAAAGCTTTAGTTTATTCTCCCTTCAGCAAAACAAAGAACAAATTTCCCTTTAGAAAGCAATGACAATAACGAAAATAACTTGACCATAGAAAATGGTATCAGGATAAAGACCAAAATGGGAGATATGACTGAAGGATTTTTCTGGTTTCTTATATGAAGCAAATAACCATCACTGAACAACTGAGAGCCTAATCAAAAACCAAATTCAACACATGTGCTGTCTGGCTGGAGATGGGGAACACGACGAACATCAGACTTGTCTTGTATGTAACCTTTGTTGTAAAATGGGCTCCGCCAACATAGCAGGTCTTTCGAACTATGAAGATCTCTCTTCACCTATCTAACTAAGCCTAGCTCTCCTGGGCTGTGCTCCTAATAATTTACTGTGTTTTCCTTCATCATAAATATAATATTTTATGTACTATTTTAATGTACCATTTTTTAATTATGGAAAAATTTTTATGTAATATAACTTGATCATCTTTTCCCTTCCCTAATTTCTTCCAGATTTTCCCTACCTCTCTACCTACCCAACTTCATGATCTATTTTTTCTTTAGAACTAACAAAGACAAAAATAAAAACAAGAAACAGACACAGACACAGACACAGACACACACACACACACACACACACACACACACACACACACACACTTCCTCTAAAAGCACAAAAATAAGAAGCAAAAAGCCAATAATACAAAAGAAAAACCAAACCAAGCCAAGCCAAACTAGACCAAACCAAACTGTCCCGCGCTATCGTCTCGCCAGCAAGAACGCACGTGGACACCAGGAACCTTCTACAGCAAAGCGTTTATTGCATCTTGAAGAGGAGAGATGCCACGACCCCAGAGAGTGTTAGCTTTATATCCCCCAAAGCAACATGTTCCTACCTGATTGGCCGTATAGCCGTGATCTCATTGGCATACCCCGGGGTGGGCAAAGACTTGGCGAGAACACACCCTTGCGCATGCGCACTGCGTCCTTCGGGGGTGGACAACAGCTGTGCCCTGTACTAACAGACAACAGCTGGTATGGGTGGCTACCAACAGCAAACCAAACCAAACCAAACCAAACCAAACCAAACCAAACCAAACCAAACCAAACCAAACTCAAACAAAGAGTGTTAACAAAGCAAAATGAAGCAAAAAGCTTACAAAAATACCAGTTAGTTCTTTTTGTGTTGGCCAAGTGCTCCTGGGCATGCATCCTGCCCTGAAGTGTAGTTAATGTGCCCAGTGAGACTTCACTGGAGAAAATCGATTTTTCCTTTGCCAATGAGAATGAACTGCAGCTAGCTTCTTCGTGTCTCTGAAGCCTGTGCCTGCTAGCTCATCTCAGTGCTGGGATCTAGTCTGACTTGACTTGAACAGGCTTTGCATGTACTGCCAATGTCTCTATGAGTTTGTGTGTGCATCATTGTATGTGGAGAACACTTCTTTGGAGCCGTCCATCACCTCTGGCTTTTAATAATCTTTCTGCTTCCTCTTCTGCATAGATCCGTGTGCCCTGATGATGATACCTTCATTAGGACTGAGTGCTTCAAAACTGACCGTTTGTGTTAATTCCAGTCTTCTACAAGAAGAAGCTTCTTTGACATGTGTTGAGGCAATAATCTATGTTTATAGCGGTATATCATTAGGGGTCATTGTATGGCCTGCGGTTTCCCAAGCCAGATGAGGGACAGTAGAGCTCTGCTCATACCCTAGACAGCTCTCAGAGAGTAGCAAGAATGGGGCTACTCCATACCCGAATAAGGCTTGGGCCTACAAAACTCCACGGACACAAAGACCACATCATGATAAAGCCAGTTAGGCTTCTGTGTCCCAAGCTGGTTGCAGGATTTGTAGCTGGGAAATACAGATGATTACCTTTTCCTCCTGGTAGCATGCAGAGTATGTTCCAGTAATACGAATGTTAGTCAGGAGGGTGAGTCTTCTAGTTAGGTGCAAGCCAGTTCTCCATGTTTGATGGGATATGTGTGCGTGTTGTTTAGCAAAAGACCTATACCATCAGGACCATCAGGTTTTGAAGAGCAACCAATAGCCTTGGCAATAGCCTGTGATGTGTGAGTGTTTCCATGGTAACCCTTTGGTGAATGAGTCAACCTATAACCCATTCCAGGACCTGGGGGTTGACATAAGATCTCCTTTAGATGCCTTTCTTCTATGTATGTATGCATGTATATATATATATATATATATATATACATATATATATGAATCTTCTGCTTTTCAAGTGGTTTTTCAATGTCAGTTTTTCTCCCTGGAGTCCCTCCTTTACACTTCTCTCCCATCTTCTTCCCTGTTTAATCCTCATGTGCTGGGGTCCTCTTTGTTTTTTCATAGCAATATATTCTAATCGACTCTCTAGATATCTAACCTCTGTGATTATTCAGATTGCAGCATACACATTGAAGGCTTAAATCTAACATGTAAGAGAAATTATACAGTATTTGCTCTTTGGGTTCTGGCTTACCTCATTCAGGATTTTTTTTCCTAACTCCATCCCTTTACCTATTGATTTCATATTTTCATTGTTCTTAACAACGAAATAATATCCTGTTGTGTATACACCCCATTTTCACTATCCATCCATCAGTTATTGGACATCTAGGCTGTGTTGCAGTTATTGGCTATTATGATTATAGTAGCAATGAGCACAGATGAGGGAGTCTCTCTCTGGTAGGATGTAGAGACCTTTGGATTTATGTCCTAGTGTAGTATAGCTGGATTTGATGTAGCTTTCTACGTTTTCTAAGGCACCACCATGCAGATTTTCATAGCAGCTGTATAAGTTCGAGCTCCCACCAGCAACCAGTGCTTCCCTTTCCCCGCATCCTCACCAGCATGCACTTTAATTAGTTTCATTGATCTTGACCATTCTGGTTGGGGTAAAATGAAATGTCAAAGTAGTTTTAATTTGCATTTCTTTGATAGCTAAGGATGTCAAACATTTCTTTAAGTGTTTCTCAGCTGTTTGTTTTCATCTTTTGAGAACTTTCTGATTAGTTCTGTGTGGGGGTCAGTGTGTGATTTTAGCATTAGTAGTTTCTCTTTTATGAATGTGGGTACCTTCATAGTTGGTGCACAAATATTTAGAATTCCAATGCCTTTGTGTGTTTTTTTTTCTATCATTGAGATTCAATGGCCTTCTTTTTCTGTTTAGCTTTTGGTTTGAGTGTGTGTGTGTGTGTGTGTGTGTGTGTGTGTGTGTGTGTGTGTGTATGCTTGTTCCTCGGGTCCATTTACTTGGAATATCATTTTCTATTCTATTACACGGACATGATGTCAATCCTTGTTAGTGAAGTATGCTTTTTGCATGCAGTTGAAAGATAGATCCTGTGTTCTGATCCAATCTGTTAGTCTAATTTTTACTGGGGAATTGAGACTGTTAATATTGAAAGATATCACTGAGTGATAATTATTGATTAATGTAATGTTGTGGTTATGGTGTGGCTTCCTCTATATGCTTTTAATTTTCTGTTCTTGGATTATTTATTCTTGTGTCTTCTTGGGTGTGGCTACCTCTTCAGCTCAAGGTTTTCCTTCTGGTGTCATGTGTAGAGCTGGATTGATAGATGGAAACGGCTTAAATGTATTTTACTTATAAAATGTTTTTATTTCTCTGTTGATTGGATCAATAGTTTTGCCTGTTGTAATCCGAACTGGTGTCTATGGTCTTTCAGAGTTTGAAGTTCATATTTCCAGGCCCTTCGGACTTTCAGAGTCTCTCTTGAAAAGTCAAGCATTATTCTAATGAGTCTGCCTTTATATATTATTTCATTTTATTTGGAATTAGAGGAAGGCTTGAAAGAGCTGAAGAGGCTTGTAACCCCATAAGAACAAAAATGCCAACCAACCAGAGCTTCCAGGGACTAAACCACTACCCAAAGACTATACATGGACTGACCCAGAGTTCCAACTGCATATGTAGCAGAGAATAGCCTTGTTGGGGTACCAGTGGAAGGGGAAGCCCTTGGTCCTGCCATGGTTGGACCCCCCAATGCAGGGGAATGTTGGGGGGGCGGTAAGGGAGGTGCATGGGGGGAACACCCATATGGGTGAGGGGCTGGAGTTGCAGGCTTATGGACAGGAAACCGGGAAAGGGAATACCATTTGAAATGTAAGTAAAGAAATATATCTAATAAAAAAGGTTTAAAAAAAGTCATAAAATATGGAAAAACAATAAAAAAAGAAAAGTCAAGCATTATTCTAATGAGCCCACCTTTATATGTTATTTCATTTTATTTTCATTGTAGCTCTTAAAATTTTAATTTTAATTACATTATAAACAAAATTAATTAGAATGTCCTTTCTTTGTTTTATATATGTAGTGTCTTGATTATTATGTGTCATGGGGAATTTCTTTTCTTGTCCTTTCTATTTGGTGTTCTATATATTTCTTGTACCTTGACAAGCACTTACCTCTTTAGATTGGGAAAATTTCCTTCTTTAATTTTTTAATTTAATGTTTAAAAACATTTTCTGTGACAATGACCCTGATTTCTTTTCTTCCTCTATCCCTATTATTTGTAGACTTGTTCCTTTTCATAGTGTCTCAAATTTCCTAGGCATATTGTGCTTGAGTTAAAATTTTAAGTTTAACATTTTCTTTGACTGTCTATTTCCTCTACCTTAGCTTCAGCACATGAGACGCTGTCTTCCATGTCTTATCATCTGTTTGTGAGGCTTACTTCTGAAGGTTTTTGTTGTTTGACTTCCTAGTTTTCATTTCCAGTTGTTTGGGTTTTCTTTAGTGTCTCTCTTTCTTTGTTAAATTTTACTTTCATGTCTTGAATTGTTTTCATGATTTCTTCTAACTCTTTCATTCATGTCCTCTTTAAGGTCCTTGAATATATTCATAATTGCTGTTTTGATGTTTTTCGTCTTTTTCAGCTATACTGCATTTTGGGGCATCTATTATAATAGGGTTACTGGCTTCTAGTGAAAGCATATAATTTTGGCTATTCATGTTTGTATCTTTGTGCTGGGATTTAGGAGTCTGGAATTATGTTTAGGTATTTCCTATTGATACCTGTTTTGTCTTTGTTGACTGGATATGTTGTTGCTTCTGGATGCTAAGCAAGTATGGTGACTGTGGGGGTCTCTGATAGAGAGTGCTTCTTTGGGTCTGGGTATCAGAAAGGAATATAGATGGTCTAAGAGGAAAGGTTTAAAGGGGGTATGGGAATTATCTCAGGGCTCAGGGGCTATACCAAGTGGTAAATCTCCCAGGGAATAGAGATGGGGTAGCAGGAGAGGCTGCTGCAGTCAGGCTGCTACAAGACTAAGGGCACATCTGGAAAGATCATAACGGAGCATAGAAAGGAGAGTAAAAAGTCACCTATCTGAGACTCAGTATTGAGTGGCAACTAACACAAAGAAGTGTAAAAGGGTTAGTTAGGAGGATGTCCATAGCAAAGTGGGTCCATAGCAAAGAGCCATGCTGGAACTTCACCGAGAACCAGAGTTCCCAGGGAAAGGGAGGTGGGCTGGGAGGAGGGGACTCTGTACGATGACTGCTACAGGGGTAAAAGTAAGTTTGGAGACATCACAGTAGAGGAAGGATAGTGAAGTCCCATCCCAGCATGAACACTAGTGGCCCCTAGTAGAAAGTAGGATTGATAGCCTCTGCAAGGGCACAAAGATGGTTTAGAAGAAAGGGATGAAAGGGTTGGTAGGACTTTTCTACTGTTAAAGACACAGATTGTAAATGTTTAAAAACATAGACTTTAATTGTGGCATGGGTGTGTGTGTGTGTGTGTGTGTGTGTGTGTGTGTGTGTGTGTGTGCTGCAAATGCCACAGCTGGCAGAGATATGATCTGTGTGAGGCAAGAAGGAAATTTGTTCAGCACGACTTAGTAGGCTGGTGTTGGTTCAAACTTCTAGAGTCTGAGGTAGAACGGTTCATTTTTTTCTGACATATTTAAGCACAGTACAACTTTGGGGAAAAAACGTGACAATTACCACAACAAAGGTTGAGGCTTGACTATGTTGAAACTGCTTTACAAAGTGCATGTCTTTCGCAAAGTACCTGTGACCTCTTCCATGAGAATGAGAAACAGTGCACAAGATAAGGGCATAGTGAGGAAGTAAACAGAAGAAGAGACTTTTGTCTAGTTAATGGGAGCCCTTTTATGAGCAAGGGATCCATTGGCTGAGAACCATTGTTCAGGAGTCTGGCATAAACATAATATTCTGAGGGATTCGGATGCGGTCTGGCTCTACAGATAGCAAAACAACTCGTGGTTATTAGTTACATCTGATCCCAGCTTTCTGCACGGGGAAGGGTATAAATAGAAGAGTAAAGTCTGCAAGTTTAACATTGTTCCTGGTTTCCCTAGTGCTCTCTGTGAACATGAGAAACGTGTGCCCTCTAAAGTGCCATACAATTAATTACTTATTTTTACTCTTTCTTATTTTATCTAATCCTTCCATCTGTCTATCAGATTATCCCACAGGCCCCATTCAATACCCTCATTTTCCATTCCATCTAACCTTCCATTTATTAGTATTTGATTCTTGAGATTCCCCTTCTCAGGTGACACAAGGGACTCATATGTGTCAAAATGTCATTTAAAACTAGTACACTGTGCTCTTTGTTACCATGGCACACAAGTACAACACCTTTAATGCATAACCTTCTATTCTCGTCCCCAAGATTTCATGTTAATATCACAATACCAAACACAGTCCAACTCTTAAATTTCCCACAGTCCCTAAATATCTCAATATTTTAAAAGTCCGAGGTCTCTTAAGTGGGGGTTCCTGTAACTAGACCAAAGCTTTAGTATTCCAAACAGGAAGACTGAGAAACATAATTAGATCCAAGCAACCCCCACATCTCACAATTTAAGTTGAAATTCAGTAGCTGAATGTTTAACATCTGCCCAACACCACTCATCTTATAGTCTTCAAGATCCAAAACGCTCGGGAAGTTCCACTTCCAGTGTTACTACCCACAGTCTACATAGCTTATTCTGCAGGCTCGGGCTAACTCCAATTAGTACTTACAGTTGGTTTGTCTTAGATGTCACATGGTCCTGGAATGTCCAACACCTCGGGGTCTCCATTGCAAATAAGGCTGCACCTTCACCAGAGGCCCCTTCTGGCATAGACAGAGGGACTCTAGCCTTGCTATATAGCACCAAGCCTTCTCTGCTCACTGTGGCCCCTTCATACTTTCGATGTGACTGTGACATTGGTAGCTCTCATATGCTACTTGCCACATTCTGCTGTGAGCCTGAAATGGAACCCATATCCATGCACTGACTGACTCTAAGACAACACTTCCCTATCTTCCCAGCGAGGCTCAGATTTTACCTAAGTGGCAATGATCTCTAATCACTCTTTCTAATTACAGTTAAATTTTCAGCCCTACCTGAAAATGTAGGCACATATATTTTTCTAGCATACTTTATTCTTTCTGGTAGCCCCATGGATACATTTACCTCCCTTTTCAGTGTGTAGGATTTCTTCAAGTCTTTCTTTTGGTGTTGGCTTAGTAGCTACAAATGCCTTTAGTTGTGTTGATCATGGAAAAAAATTCTGTTCCGTTCAATAAGAAAGGATGGCTTTCTAGATATAGTAATTTTTTGGCAGTTACTGTCTTTTGCCAGTTGGAATCTATTGTTCTGAACCTTCTTGGCTTTAGTGACTTTTGTTGAGAGACCTGCTGCTATTTTAGGGGTAAGGCTTTATAAGCTACTTGGTGTTCCTTCTTTGTGTTTTAACTGTAAAAAGAGTGGAGAACTTCTTCCCTGGCCTTGTCTGCATGACATTCTAAATGCCTTCAGTACCTGGGCACCATCTTTTTCTCCAAGCTTGAGAAATTTCCTGCTATTGTCTTATCAAATATATATTCTATATTTTAGCTTATGTCTTCTATGGCATGACTCATCAATTTGATCTTTTAATTGTCTCCCATAAAGCTCACTTTTCTTGTTAGGTTTTCTTATTATTTTATCTTTACCGTTGTCTGAATGCTGTCTTCAGTACCCCAAATCTATGTCTGTCTTTCTCTTGCTGAGACTTTCAAATGAGGTTTTGTTTGGCTCCTTAATGTTTTCATTTCTAAAACTTGAATTTGATTTTTTTCAGAATTTTTGTCTTTCCTATGAAATTATTTATATTGTATACTGTCTTCTTATTTAATTCAGTGATTTATGTGCCTTTTCTTTGAATTCATTCCAGAGTTTACTCATGTATCATTTTTTATTTTATTGACTCTTTTTTAAATGTTTAAGTATTTATTTTTTTAGTTTTATTTATATGTATATGTGTGTGACTGTGGTGGTATGTACATGTGAGAATGACAGTGTTTGTAGAATCCAGAAAAGAGTGGTGCCCTGGACTTGGGGTTTACATGTAGTTTTGAACCACCAAACGTGGTTACCAAGAACTGAACTTGTGTTCTTCCCTTCTAACATGTGTTCCATGGGGCTACCTCATGTTATCAGGCCTTGTGGCCATGATTTTGCATGTTGTTTAACCCAACCCTGTTATGCACCACCATCTTTATCCCAATTCATCCCCTTCCTACTGTTATGGCTTTTTTTCCCTCACCGAGTTCAGTTGGGATTGCCTGTACATGCACCTGTAAGAGGGTGCTTGCTTGAGCATGGGCAATGCACCAGTGACTATATCACTAAAGAAAACAGTCCTTCTCTCCTTTCAGCACTATTAATTAACTGCCAAGAGCTCCTCAGTAGAGGGTGGAGCTGCATGGATGCTTCAATCATTACTAGTGGAATGTCAAAGACCCAGTTTCGTGCTGACCTTGTAGTCTCCTTGGCTGGTAAACGTGTAAGATCGCAAGGGCATGTGATGACAAATGGCAGTAATACACAACAGTACTCTTCTTATATTCCCTTTGTCTTATCCTTTCTTATGTCTTCATATATATAATAAATATATAATATACATATACAAACATATATACATGCATACATACATACATACTTATTCTGTTCTTCAAAGATGGGCCTTGGGGGCATGGTATAGGTGTCTGTTTATGGCTGAGTATGTAACATAACTTATTCTCAGTATACTCTGACAAAATATAAGTCTCTCCATTAACCTTTATCCACCCAGGAGCATCTCCACTAAAGAATGAGAGCAGCACTAGCTGTGGGTAAAAACATCCATCTTTAGAAGGCAGCTTGACAACATGCTTGTTTAGTAAAACGACAGTGGTGGTTCCCCCGTAGGGTTTGTGGACTCTCCATCAGTAGGGTTTTGCCTTAACTTACAGTATCACACTTATATTTCCATCGAGCAAATGTGAAATACAAATAGAAAGTAGTTGTTACCCTTAAAACAGCCAAGCCACTATTGTACTAGTAGGTACATTTTGCCTGGTATGTCATCGGGCTTATAGCATGGGAAATCCCCAGTCCAGGAAGACTATTATTGAGTGTTCTGTAATAGTAGCTTATACAGCATATTTATGTATTATGTAGGAGAGCCAACCAGGAGAGAGCTTCCTGATTAGTTACAACAATTTACTGACAAACATGACACTAGTTTGTCTTTAGATCTTGTCACATTTAAGTGCTTATCACTGTTCATTCCTCCTCTCATCCGGGGCATCTTTGGTAATTAGCTTCCTTGTTTAATGTCATAGGGAAGATCATTCCATATCGGACTATGGCTCGGACCAGATGGTATGGAACTCTGTAGCTTTGACTCAGTTTGTCCTTTCTAATTAAAGGGACACTTACTGCAAATGAGCTCTCATTCTATGATCCTTTGATACTTGTCCTGGCCTCCCAGTGTGGGCCATTTTCACCAGGCAGGATCTTTGTCACTAGAGTATCCTGACTGCTGACTCAGCAGGAACTGTTGTAAATGGCTTCTTGCTCTGCTCTGGACAAATGCTGTTTGTCAAGGACTAGACTGTTTTCCCAGCACTTTGGTGTTATTCAGAGAGTAGGACTCTTGTCTGCTTCAGTCTGTTCAGTGACAAGTCCACTTTAATTCTATTTTCCAAGTCTCTTGTCTTTGGTCTCCAGTTCCTTAGCTGTATGCATTTGTTTCATTTCTTGTGGGGCCTCTCTCTAGCTGAGTTCTGCTCTCCAAATTCTCTGCTACTGGAAGTATAGTGCTTATTTCATGAGCTGAGCCCTCTGGAGCAGACTCATTCTGTTCTCTTTTCTAGTGTTTTCTTTCCTGGCTCCTTTCTCCAACCTTAGAGGTTGCCCTTTCCAACTTTGCAGGTCTATTTCCCTAGATCCAAACAACTGCTGTTCCTGTGTCCTCTGCTTCCTGTCTGCTTGCATGGACTCTAGAGTACATCTGACCACTGAGCACTGTACATTCCACAAAGCATATGTGACTTTTAAATGTACAGATTTCAGTGAATCCCTTGCTTTATGAGTTCACTGCTGTCCATCACTTTTTCTTCGTCTCTGGAGACTTCGTCTCTGGATTTCTTCTTTCTCTATCCTCATTCACAGAATTTCACTCATTATCCAAAGCTCCCCATTGCTGTTTCTTTAGATGCTTTTTATTTTATTTTATTTTATTTTATTTTTCGGAGCTGGGGACCGAACCCAGGGCCTTGCGCTTCCTAGGTAAGCGCTCTACCACTGAGCTAAATCCCCAGCCTAGATGCTTTTTAAAAACTGTCTTCTATCGCTTTACGTGCGTGTCATGCAGAATCAAGTTCTTTTGTATTTTTTTCAATTTTACTATCATGAAAATTATATTTTTGCTATCTATTTTTTCTAAGTTTTTTAAGCTCATTTTTTCCTGTCTTGTGATCTTGTTGTCACATCACTAGGTTTTAACAACTCTCTGCCATTTTGACCCATTCCACATTGCTAGATTATTTCTAAATGCATTCTTCTTTGTTCCCAATGTTTCTTTGATTCTTGGGTAGATGATTTCTGTTGCCTTGATTGGCACTTAACTGGAAAAAACATGGGAATTCCTGAGTGGGAATCTGAAGGGTGTCCTTCCTGTTGATATGAGGAACAGATGGTATTAGCTGTCACACAACTGGAAAACTTGCTTTTAATTTCAATGAAGGGTTTTTGGGGACCCTTAACAAAGTTCTCTCTAGTCTGTTTCCTTGAAATAAGTCCTAGATGTTCCTTGGCTAATACTGTTCCCTTAATGTTCAGCTTGATACCCATTTACCATGCAGTGTTGTATGTATTTCCCCTTGAGAGTATGTTCTTGAAGATGTACATATGATTGATCTTCAAAGGACAGGCTTTGCTATTGAAATCTTTCTTATCTACTTAGTATGGATGTGTCTTATGTGAACACCACTGTTTTTAGCCTGTTTTTCTAATACTTGAATGTTCCCTTCAAGCGTTTAACAAAATTCAAGTGTACATTTCCACCCCCTTGGTGTTTTTTGGATTAATTCCCAGGAACAGATAAAAAGCAATGTCTTACAATCTCCACTTTAAAAAATCCTAGCCTTTTCTTTTAAACAGCTTTGGTCAGCTATTGGAAGAGGTATTTCATATGCTGTAGAAGCCAAGAGAGTTACTCTAGGAGCTCAGCTGCTGTGATGCTGAGTCTCTCCTGGATTCTTTGTAACAAAAACTCAATGGTTCACGTGACGCAGAGCATGGATTCCTGGCCCATATGACTTTTATGGGGTTAGCTGAAAATACTTGGTTAATATTTGGACTTAATACTCATGAGGGCAGAGCTCAGATGTCATCGCCATCAGTGCCTCAGGCAAAGATCAAGTTTATGAGCAAGGAACAATTTTTAACCCCTCTCCCATCAAATAGATTCAGAATTGGTTACTTTTTACTTTTGGGTCCTAGAAGCATCTTTTTTTGTGCAAGATTGTGTTATTCCTGGAGAACAGATAACGGTTGTTGACTACATAGGTGTGTGTGTATATATATATATATATATATATATATATATATATATATATATAGAGAGAGAGAGAGAGAGAGAGAGAGATAGAGATATACAGATAGATTGCACATGCCTTCTACCTTTCCAAATGCTTCAAAAATAATAACTACCTTTACCAAGAAGACCATGAAATGGGAATCTGAAGCCTTCTGTTCTCTGCAGTCAAGTGCTGTATCATTGGATGAACTCTGACTGCTCACACACAGTACACACTTGCTGCTCAGCGTGCAGATCACCGAGCCTAATCTAAAAATGTCACATGACTCATGATGTCAGCAGCTCAGAGAAGTTGTTTTATGTTGCCAAGTAAATAGAAATGGAGATTAATCACCTCTCTTTTATGTTATTTGTACATTAATTAAGATGTATGTGACCTGTCAAGATCAAAGGCCCAGTCCCTTAAGGCCACGTTCTCCTGTGTAAAGAACTAAAAGTCTCTTGGTTTGCACATGATTAATGCTGATCAAGCTCTATAAGAAATTCAGGGCTTTGAAGAAGAAACCTGAGTTGAGTTTAGGAGGCCACCACAGCAGGAGCCCAGCAGACATCTGTGTTCATGGTCAACATCTTTTTTGTTTGTTTTGTTTATTGAGACAGGATTTCTCTGTGTAACCGGGCTGTCCTGGAACTCACTGTAGACCATGCTGGCCTTGAACTCACTGTAGACCATGCTGGCCTTGAACTCACTGTAGACCAGGCTGGCCTTGAACTCATAGAAATCTGCCTCTGCCTCCTGAGTGTTGGGATTAAAGGTGTATGCCACCACCACCTGGCCAGGATCATCATTTTTATTGGTCCCTTTGTCTCCTGTCTAGATGATTTTATATCTGCTGTGGTCTTCTACTCTTTCTCCAGAGGACTCTCTACCCATGCTCCATTGTCTGTGTTTCAGTGTGTTCTCTATCTGTCTCTTCCTTTGACCTTAAACTCTTTGCTGTATTCTTCCCTTCATTAACTCCAGAACTGACTGTGATGTGTAAAACTCCCTGCAGCATCTGGGCAGGCTGGGGCTCTGACAGCATCTTCTGAGTCACGGGCACCTTGCCAGCCCTCATCCCCTGCCCTTGCACTTTTGGTTTTTCATGTGTTCTTGCATTTCCCCTGTGACTCATGTCTATCCTTTATGTGCTCTTGCTCCAGTATTTCTCTACTGATGCCTCCCTCACCTCAGCCCTGTTTGAATGGCATCCTTTCTCAAAACTGCTGCTTCCTCTCGTAGTGTTTACTACTACCTGACCTCATAGGACAGACTTCTGCTTAGTGACTATTTAATTTATCCTTGCCTCCAGAATGGTGTTCTTAATAGAGGGACTTTTATGTGTGGTTCTTGAAAGTACCATGGATGAAGTAATACTGCTTGTGTGTTAAGTGGGCCTTTGAATACAATTACCTTGATTCTGCAGAACTCACCTAGGGGTAGGAAAAAGAGGGCCTGGCAGTCATCCAATGGTGCACATGGAAATGCCCATATAAAAGGACAGGTAAGAGAGAAGTTGTTAGTTAAGGTATCTAAAGAATGGTCTAGCAGTGGTGGAGACTAAGGAGTTATTCTGGAAGTTGAAACAAGAGATTAAAGGAGTGACCACTATTTTCAAGCAAAGTTGAGATGTCACAAAGGGAGAAAAACTAGCAATTTTTGTTGTGTTTGGGACACAACTGTCATCAATGTTCCTATTGTGCTTTACAAACGGAGTCCAATTAGAAAGTGCAGGTTGGGGGAATAGAAAGTGAGAAACAATAATTTGCCAATTTTAAACATGTAAAGGTTTATCCTATGATCAATTGTTGGCACTGATTAAAGATGCATACTAGCCCCAATTAAGTGGGAAGAGTTTCAATCATGAGTCAATGGTCTGTTGTATATCTCTGACCTGCTCTGTTTACATTGAGCATCAGATCATACAACGGCTACATGAGGCACCTTGAGTCCCATGTCTCTGGCATGATACCCTTTGTGTATCTGCACACTTGTAAACTAAGATGCCAATTACAGCTGCAATGACTTAATTATAAGCCTTTTGAGGGTGACTTGTTACATGTGAAAAAATAGGACCAAAACCTGATAGAGCCATAAAGGTTATCATATTCATGATCCCGAGTCAACTCACCTAACTGGTCCCTGACCATACTTGACTTTGAAAACTGATAGAATTTATTATACCCTGACAGGTTCCTGAACAATGTTGGCTTCTTTTTCCCACTGATTATGATGTTGACTTGGATGGTGTCTGTGGCCAGCATGGTCCGGAAGCTGGTTTATGAGCGAGAGATCCAGATAGAAGAGGTAAATGGCTTTGATATTGCCTGCGAGATACAGGAGAACATTTGGAGAGTGGTCCTCCAAGAAGAAAGTGTGATGAAACTGTGTTTGAGACTATGGTCTCCAACATCTGTTCATCTCTCCTCCATGATTCTTACTGGTGACACTGTTTTGTGGCTGCCTTCAGGTTTCTCCCCAAGAACATAGAGAATGGATATGATGTCAGGTCTTTGGGAGAACTACTTTAGGAGGAATTGACTTTCTTAATATCCTTCCTTGAGCTTGGTTGCCAAACCAAATGGTTCATTTTTCTCCTGGTGTTCCTCTTGCTTGTTACCTCATCTCACTTTTCTCGAGTGTCCACTGCAGTGATAACTCTAGGCTCCTTTTGCTTCCCCCACAGTACATGCGAATAATGGGGCTGCATCCGGTCATCCACTTCCTGTCCTGGTTCCTGGAGAACATGGCCACCCTGGCTCTGAGCAGTGCTGCCCTCGCTCTCATTCTGAAGATGAGTGGCATCTTCATGCACAGTGATGCCTTTATCATTTTCCTTTACTTGCTGAATTTTGGGGTGTCAGCTGTCATGCTGAGCTACTTCCTAAGTGTGTTTTTCAACAAAGCTAATACAGCAGCCCTGTGTACCAGCCTGGGGTACATGATCAGCTTCCTGCCCTATGTGGTCTTGTTGGTCCTACATAACCAACTCAGTTTTGCTCTTCAGACCCTTCTGGTGAGTAAGCTGTTCTGTAAAAATGCTAAGTAAAGCCAATAGGTGCCCTCTAAACATGGCATATCCCCAGCTTGCCAGTCTGTCTTGTTCTGACTTATATGGAGCATCTGAGGTCTCTACTCTGTATTCTGCCCACAGATGCAGAACTGCAGTGGTGGTTCATTGACTTGCAGTGATATAGTGGCAGGCCATTAAGAATTGTCAGTTTTCTGTAATGGGATCTCTCTGAGGATTCTGGGAAGTCAGCATCCTCTTCAAGGAAACATATAACTTTGGGTTCTCTTTGTTTCATGCATGGAAAGAAATAGATTTCTGAAGCTATTTTGGAAGTTAAAAATAAGCATTTTTCTTGAAGCATCATGAGTTATCTCACATTAAGTGGAAAGATCTCTCCGTTAGCTGTGTCAGAATCCCTCATCCATTTGAAATGTATGCTCTGAAGAGGAGTGAGACTGCTTCCATGTCTGCAGGATAAAATATGCAGAAGACAGCAACAGATTCTTTCTTGACTGCTGTCTGGCAGGCACTGTGCCTGACACATAGTAGGAAATCAGCCCATGTAGAGAGGGTAAATATGTGACTATCAGATCGGGTTCCTCACAGAGCTCGAGTTCTATCTACCAGTTTGTATCCTTTCTTCCAATGGGCCAGCCATATCCTGAAATAACAGTCTGTTCGAAGGTGTGACAAGAATCACTTAGAGAGGAGTTCGGGGACATTTTCAGCCCCTGGATTGCTAAGAAGTATTTGGAAACCTACTATTGGTGAAAGTGTAGAAAACAGTAGACCATATGGTGCCCTGCCCCTTGTAGAGACATCCACAAGGCAACATCTAAGGCTTAGGAAACAGTAGTCAAGAAGAGCTGGAAAGATTGGAAGAAGCAGAGGGTCAGGAAGTCTGCTGTGAGATGGTGCCCCACCTCACAGGGAAGCTGTATCACGACGTCTCAACAATATGGTCACCTAAATGAGACATGACACTAGCAGTTGACATGAGAAGGAAGGAAATCCCACAAGGCTCCACCCTTAGCCACCCTTAGGTGAAGAGTGACAAGCAAGAATGACTGCTGGGGTATTTGATCCTGAATAGTCAGTCCTAAACATATACACATATGAGCAACACTAAATAGATTCAATGTGTGTGTGTGTGTGTGTGTGTGTGTGTGTGTGTGTGTAACAACAATTAAATAAAACTTCATGAATTTTAGAGAGACAGTGGGGCACAGGAAAAATTAAAGGGGGAGGGGGTGGGATAAATTATGTAAATACAGTAGTCACATGAAATTCTCAGGAAAAAAAACCAGAAAGGCTTTTTAAAAAATTTTCTTTTCATCATGGAATTCTTGAATGATGAGTGTGTCACTTATTCCCGGGGTAGAGAATACCTTCTGTGCTTATCTAGAGCCTCAGAGCAAGTGCATGCATGACAGCCGAATTAATTTCTCCAACCTCAATTAAGTAACAATTCAGTATTGTGTTTGTTGCCTTTCTTCTGACACTGGGGATTGAATCTAGTCCCTGAAATATAATCGACAGTTGCTCCACAATTTTTTTAAACCTTTTTCTTTTGAGAAAGAGTTCTCTTAAGTTACCCCAGCTGCCCTTGAACTCGCTCTATATCCTATGTAGGTTTTGAAGTTGCAGTTTTCCTGCCTTAACTCCCAAGTAGCAGGGATTATAGACAAGTAATAGTGGGCCAGGCTACTCTGTTTTTTTTTTTTAAATCTGTTTGTTTGTAGCCAAATATACTTAATACTGCTATGCATACATAAGATGAATTGTTCTATTGAATTTGTATCTGTTCACTGATACGTTTTCATCATCTTGATTAACTTACATCCCACCTCCAGCAACATAGAAGCAATAGTTTTATGTTAAAATTAATCAGGTATTCCTAGAATAATTAATACAAATGGGGCCCTTGCTGCTGCCTGCTCATAAACTCCTTAAAGGTATGAACATATAAAGAAATGAAGACCCGAGCGAACATTCACATGCTCTCACTTTTGCTTGCATTTCAGGCCTTAAGTCTCAGGCATCTGCCCAGGCAGCATATGTTTTGCACATGCAAATACTTTCTGGCTAGTGATGACTTCTAACTCGGGCACGTTGTATTTTAAGTGTATGGTGCTTTCTCAGTGGTTTTTTACACCTTTTTTACACTGTCCTCTTCTACTGAACACGAACCAACAGCTTCCTTTAGTTCACTCCCTTTTCTGGTGTAGACGTGTGTAGATATTGCATCAGTCTGCTCAGAGAGGGCTCCAAGGCATACATTTCATAATAAGAAATAGCAAATTGCTTGATTCCGTTTCCCACTGTTTTGTGTTACATATCTCTGTAGTCAGTGCACTAAATTTATGACACGTTGAGTGTGGCACTGAACAGAAATGATTCATTTTAACATTAAAAACAAGCGAGTGAGCATGGTTTTCAGAGTGGTCTGACTAATCCCTTCAGGCTCAGATGTTTAAGTCACTGCCTGAAGCAATGGTATCCTTTGAATTGGGAAGTGTCTTCTTAGAATTCGGTGTTGTGGGTTTCCAGTGGTCACAATCAAACACTAATGGCTGTTTTCCCCTCCCTCCATCCACCCCGGCAGTGCTTACTTTCAACCACAGCCTTCGGACAAGGAGTCTTTTTCATTACATTTCTGGAAGGACAGGAAGAAGGTAAGAGAATGACCTCTTCAGAAAGAGGTCATTCAGGGTTTGCGAACACACAGCTGTCAAACAACTGAACCAGGAGTAAGTCTTGTTACCAAGTGATAAATTTAGAAGGAGATCCTAGCATTTGGTTCTGCTGATGGTAACCTTCCCCTTACCTAGTTACTATGGTTCTGAGAACAGTCACGAATAATCACATCACAGCATCTCTTGCTGCAGACGGCACCTAAGTGTAGCAGAAGATCCAGGCCAGTGCATAGGTCTTGCTATGGTACACATTCAATCTACTGACCTTCTAGATTCTTGCAATTGTGTGGTATGCACATGCCTTCCATCTGCTAGACTGTGGTTGACCAAGTCTATTTGAAGACTTTACCACCTGTCCCCCTCTGACCTTCATGGTTTCCTGGGTCTTAAGTCTAATTGGCAAAGAAAAGTTCATGATTGTCACCTTCTTTTTCCATGCATATTTATCTATATACTTTTTATTTTGAAATAAATTCTCTAGCTCAAGTTGGATTTGAACTCTCTATGTAACTGAGCATGACCTTGAACACTGGATCCTTGGATCACAGGAATACACCACTATATTTGGTTTATACAGTGCTAGGGGCTAAACCTAATGCCTTGTATGTGTGTAGCAAGGAAATTTACCATCTGGTTTATATTTCCAGCCCCTTAAAATAATTTTAAAATGTATTGCCAGTAACTTTTTCTCACATTGAGATTTTTATCATGAACTCTTAAGTAAGAACATATGTGTTTTAGATATTCAATATTGTTCTGGGGTATGTTTTGGAATTAAAACAAAATATAAGCCATAGGTGAAACTTATCATTGGATGTTATTGCAATGGCCAATGACTTTGTACTGATTTATCCAACTTTTTTAATAAAATACGTTAAAAAGCCCTTTGATCTTAAATGTTCTTTCCCTTACTTTTCTTCCAACTGATCGTCAAAGTAAAAACTGGACCAAGAAGATATAGAAGAAAATAGATTAAACTAAATCACAGTTAAATTAATTGATTATTTTGGTCCAAATGATAAGTACATAGTGGTTACAACTTTTCAAACTGGGTCTAACTTAGTGCTACAGTGAATAGAAAGAGGAATAATGTTCTCAACTTATATTATAATCCAGAAATAAATCACAAACATAAGAAATAATGATTTTTTTCTCCATAGACCTTCTATATATTATTTAATACATTTTCCAAAAGCAGAATATTATACTATTAAAAGTTTTATTAAACAATTCTTTTGTCCATAAATATAAAATTGCTGTTCAGTTGAATCAATATAACTAGCTACTAATGACTTTCAAAGAGTTTTGAAAAGCCTGAGGTTGACATGATGTTAATGGATGCTTATGGGTTCCTCTGAAACCGAGGTGAGATTCCACAAGCTAATGCTGCCTTTGAAAGCTTAGCATTGTTAGTATCATCTTGCTTTTTGTTTTACACGAGACTCTTGTAGAATTAGTCAACTCTCTCATCAAACCTACAGTCAAAGAATAAGCCCAAGTAACTCTGTTCATTTTTCTCTGGCAGGGATCCAGTGGGGTAACATGTACCGAGCTCCAGAGCCAGGGGGCATGACATTTGGCTGGGTCTGCTGGATGATTCTGTTTGATTCAATCCTTTATTTTTTGGGTGGATGGTATTTCAGCAACTTGGTCCCTGGTAAGAAGTCTTCATTTTCATAAGACAACAAAGTAGACTGGAACCCATCAGTGGCTCTCAATAGGCTGTAGGCCTGTAGACCACAAAGCACGACCCTGTTAACTAAGAACAAGTGTATGAAAGATGTGTGCATGAGAAGGTCATGGGGTCATGTTAAAGGAGTCTGGGGCCTCTAGAGGAGGGTTGGAGAGTAAGTGATAGGAATGGGGAGAGCATGTGACAAGAACTCATTTGGGGCAGTCGAGCAAGAAATAGATTTGTAGATTCATGAGGAAGCCAGGCAGGGAAGTGGATGGTAGAATAGTGTGCTAGAAGGGGGTGCATTTAGGAGTTACTTCCTCATCCAGGTTTTGGGTTTTTTTTTTTGTTTTTTTGTTTGTTTGCTTGTTTTTTGTTTTTTGTTTTTTAATGTAGCACACATAACCTAGAGGCAGGTGGCTGAGAATCATTATGGGAAGTGAGGGTCAAGATAGGAATAGTCTGCTGATTCAACAGAAATAGAGACATGTAGTTACCATTTTGACCAGGCTAAAAAACAGAAAATTTATAGAGCAATTTCAAAAAGCATCTTTTTAGAACTGACATATGGATGGTATAATTTATTGTGGAATTTTCTTGTGACTCTGGCTCCATATTTTCCAGAAGAATTGACCTCTAACCTTTAAAATTATAAACTGTAGAGACTCCAAACATGCAAATGAAAATGGAGAGATGGGTGGAAAAATAAATCACAGTTTTACTTGTGAAACTCCATTTAAGAGTTGGGAATCTCATAGAGTTCTTGAAGACTAGCACACATAAAAACCATAGGTCATTGAAAAGACATTTTCATAGGTATGAAAATGGGGTCTTAATAATAGACAGGCAGTCCAAACTCACTGGGTAATTTGTTTTGGGAAAACTAGGATTGCATGAAATTCGAAAGTAATAAAATGAACCTAGCAGGCCAAAGTTGGCAAGCAGCTGGATAAGAAGTGGTTGGGTAGTGACAAGACGAAGGATGTAATAAAAATCCTTGTAATAGGGAGTCTGTCCTGTTCCTTTACAGAGTGAGAATGCAGTTATGAGCATAGAGAAAGAGCAGAGGGGCTGGAGCGATGGCCCTGTGGTTAAGAGTACCGGCTGCTCCTGCAGAAGATGTGGGTTCAGTTCCTAATACCTAGGCCAGGCAGGCCACAGCCACTTATGACTCCAGCCCCAGGGCACCAGAAACCTTCTTCTGACTTCTGTGGTCACTTTCATTCATGTGCACATATTCACATAGACACATGTACACATACGCACACTTCAAAATAAATCCTAAACTATACAAATATTTTTGTAAAAGAAAGAAACAAGCCAAGCTAGAAATGGAGACAAACCCCAGTAATACCAACATTGAGGAGAAAAAGGCAGTGAATCAGCCATAAAAGTACCTGGAACAGAAGGAGGAATCAACAAAAATAAAGATGAAAAGGTGAATGGATTTTGAGGGTGTTTGTGCAGGACGCTGATCCTTAGAGGAGATAATATTAGCTGGAACCAAAGGCAATCAAGAAGAGTCCCCAGAAGTCAAGCTGAATGTGGCCAGCAAGTGATCATTATACAACATACACAATTCTGAAGAAGAAACATGTGTTTGGATAGAGAATGGCTGATGTCTTGAACTCCAAGGGCAAAGGAAAGGGTCCTACAATCACAAAATCCAGTAACATCAGGCTACCCTCCACAGTGCTGAGAGGAGATGACAGTGTTCAAGGACCAGGAATATTCTGACTTCTTTTGCTCTGTCAAAACATAATGTACAAGAATCCTGATGCCTTAATGAAGGGCTTTGTTGCTGTGGTAAGAATATAACCAAGAGCAGCTTGGGGAGGAAAGCATTTACCTCAGCTTCCACTTCTATATTACAGACCATCATTGAGGGAAGTCAAGGCAAGAACTCAAACAAGGAAGGAATCTGGAGGCAGGAGCTGTCACAGAGGCCAAGAGAGGAATGCTGCTTACTGATTGTTCCTCAAGGCTTGTTCAGTACCCAGGGCCACCAGCCTAGAGGTGGTTCAATCCACTAAGGGCAGGACCCTCCCACATCAATCATTAATTAAGAAAATGCCACAGAGGCCTGCTTATAGGCCAGTGTTAGTGAATGAATTTTCTCAATTGTGGCCCCCCCTTATCTCAGATGTCTAGGTTTGAGTCACATTGACAAAACCTAATCAGAAAAAATTGTCTCATGCCCACTTGACACCTAAACATATAACTCATTAAGCTATATAACTTATTAAGTTTTACTTTTCTTTACTTTCTTTCATCCTCAGGGTCTCATACTAATATCAATATCATAATACAAAACATCCCAACTTTTAAAAGCCCCATAGTCTTTAAAAAATCAACTACTTTAAAAGTTCAGGCTTTTTTAATATCCAAAGTCTCTTTAAGAGATAAAGGCCTCTCTAAAATTGTAAAGTCCCTCAACTGTGAGTTCCTGTAAAAGCATAAGTAAGTCCCATCCTTTCTTAACGCAACAAGATAGAACTGAAGCAGTACCACAGTCTAATCAAAGCAAAGCCAAACTTCAACAGTGTAAAGCATTCAATTTTTAATGTCTGACCCACCCTAAATCCTCTGGGCTTCACAGAGCTGTGGAAGCAGCATTTCTCTGGTTCTGCCATCCATAGCACATACAACTTGCCTCACAGGCTCAGGCTGGCTTTACTCTACAGCTGTTGCTATTCTCGGTACCATCCTATGGCACTAGGACATCCAAAATAGGACAGCTGGGATGTCTACTGTGCCTGCTCTGCCCATTACACAATAGTCTCTCTTGGACTCTTTTCAGGGACTCTGACCCTGCCACCGAGTGACCAAGTCTCAACCTGTCTCCATGACCCTTAAATCCTGGAGTTTTCACTGCTACTAATGTTCCATCATTACCAGTAGCCTCTCCCATCCTCTCATCCTGCCAAGCCACAAGTGCTCTCCATGACCCCCTCATACCTTCAAAACTAACCATCTGGAAGACTCAAACAATCAAGTTTGGGTGGCAGCGATAGGTACAACTTTTGTGACCTCTAGACAATTGATTCTGTGTTCTCACTGAGGGAAATTTCCAGATTTAAAATTCTCAATGATACTGGCTGATTCTTATTTTTCCTTTTATTGAAAATAGATTTTTTTCTCATACAATATATCCTGATTATCATTTCCCCTCCCTTTACTTCTCCCACTTTTTTTCTCCCTCTGTCCCCTCCAGATCCACTTCCTTTCTGTCTCTCGTTATAAAATAACAGGCTTCTAAGAGATAGCCACCAAATATGACAAAATAAAATATAGCAAGATGAAGCAAAACTATCATATCAGAGTTGGTCATAGCAACCCAACAGGAAGAAGAGTCAAAAGAGCAGGCACAAGCATCAGAGACCCAGGTGTTTTCAGTCAGGAGTCCCATATAAAATACTAAGTTAAAAGATGTGATATATACACAGAGGACCTGGTGAAGACCCACACAGGCCTGGGCTTGCCTCTTCACTTTGGGTGAACTTGTATGTTCCTTATTTAGCTGATTTCAAATGCCTTGTTCTCCCAGTGTTTTCCATACCCAATGGATATGAAATCTCCATGGGATTTCCTGAGCTCTTTAGGGAGGAATTTGGGGGAGACTTCTAATGTAGACTCCCTCTCCATGTAACCTCTGGCTGTGGGTCTTTGTATCT
This sequence comes from Rattus norvegicus, assembly GCF_021556685.1. Classification (NCBI taxonomy): domain Eukaryota; kingdom Metazoa; phylum Chordata; class Mammalia; order Rodentia; family Muridae; genus Rattus; species Rattus norvegicus. The sequence goes on from NC_141547.1 coordinate 88,463,620, forward strand.
GTTCCATCTGCTGCCAGAGAAAGCCATTCTGATGATGACTAGCTAAGACAGTGATGTATGAGTGTAGTCAAATAGCATTAGGAGTCATTTTAGTGATACTTAAAAAAAACAGTAATATTTGATTTTTCCCCTAGGTCTCTGGGCTACCTATCTAAGCTCTGGGTTTTGGTAGCCATGTTGGGTATAGTTTCCTTCTTGTGGAGTGGACCTTGGGTCAAAGCAGACACTGATTGGCTATCCCCTCACGTTCTGTGCCACCACTGCTCTAGCACTCTCTAGCATAGCTGGGTTATTGTCCACTTTCCCTTTTGGCAGCCTATGGAGTATCTTCCTGCATCAAAGACACTAGAATTGAGGGGTAAAGTCTCTGTACAGGCACCAGCTCCCCTTCTCCATGTTCAATGAATTCTGTAAATGTTGTCCTTGGCAAAGGAGCCCTGCTTTCAGTTTGCAGAGATCAACTTTGTGTCTTAGCCACGGACAGGTTGTTTGGGGCTTTCCATGGATCCCCACTAGCCAACAACTCAATTGAATGCAATGCAGTTCCATCTCTGAAAGCCCCTGCCTGGCAATAAGATACGACCAGATGAGACCCCATATCCACCATTACTAGGAATCCTCAATAGGATTACCTTCATAGATTCCAGACAGTTTCCCCTGCATCAGGTTTTCATGTCCCCCTCCAGAGACCCCCAATTCTGGCAGCCTCTGAATCTGTGTCCACACTCTCTTCCTCTGCCTCATCTCTCCCCTTAACCGATCCTTTCTTCCCGAAACCTACCATTTCCTAGTATACCTGTATAATCTATTCTATTTATCCCTCCTAGGAAGATCCATGCATCCCATCTAACTTTTTACCTGACTTCTCTGGGTCTGTGGATGGTAACTCAGTTGTCACTTACTTAATGGCTATTATACACTTATAAGTGAATACATATCATATTTCTCTTTCTGGGTTCAAGCTACCTCACTTGGGATAATTTTTTTCTAGTTCTATCTATTTGCCTGCAAATTTAATGATGACACATTTTTTAACAGCTAAGTCATACTCTATTGTGTAAATGTACCAAATTTTCTTATCCACTCTTCTCTGTAGAAGGACATCTAGGTTGTTGCCAGTTTCTGACTATTGTGAATAAAGCCACCATGAACATGGTTGAGCAAATGTCCTTGTGGTATGGCGGAGTTTCCTTTGCGCATATGCCCATGAGTGGTGTAGCTGGGCCTTGAAGTAAATGGATTTGAACTTCGGGAAGAACCATCATGTTGGTATCCATAGTGGCTGTACAAGTTTGTGCTCCTGCCAGCAATTGAGGAGTGCTGCCCTTGCTCCATATCGTCACCAGCACGAGCTGTCACTTGTGTTTCTGATTTTAACCATTCTGACAGGTGTGAGGTGGAATCTCAGGGTTGTTTTGATTTGCATTTCTCTGATGGCTAAGGATGTTGACCATTTCTTTGTTTTTTAGCCATTTGAGTTTCCTCTGTTGAGAATTCTCAATTTAAGTCTCTACCCTATTTTTTAAATTGGATTACTCATTTGTTTGTTTGTTTGGTATTTTGTTTCTTGTGTTCTTAACATATTTTGGAAACTAGACCTCAGTTGGGTGTAGAATTGGTAAAAATCTTTTCCCACTCTGTAGGCTGCTGCTTTGTCCAAAGGATGGTGGTTTCTTCTCTTTGCCTTACAGAAGCTTTTCAGTTTCATGAGGTCCCATTTATTAATTGCTGTTCTTGATGCCTGCGCTTTTGGTGTTCTGTTGAGAAATTCCTCTCCTGGGTCAATGCATTCAAGGATATTCTCTTCTATCAGCCTCAGTAGGTCTGGTTATGTTGAGGTATTTGATCTTCTTGGACCTGAGTTTTGTGTAGGTTGTAAATATGAATCTATTTGCATTTTACATGCAGCTATTCCGTTTGACCAGCATCATTTGTTGAAGACGCTTTCTTTTTTTCCATTGTATATTTCTGATATCTTAATGAAAAAATCCTGTGTCCGTAGGTGTATAGATTTATGCCCAAGTCATTGATTCAGTTCCACTGATCAACACATTTGTTTTTATGTCAATACCATTTGTTTTATTACTCTAGCTTTGTTGTATAACTTGAAATTAGGAATGGTGGTATCTCTAGAAATTCTTCTATTCTTCAGAATTATTTTAGATGTCCTGGGATTTTTGTTTTTCCACATGAAATATAGAGTTGTCCTATCAAGGTAAGTAAATAATTGTATTGGAATTTTGATGGAAATTCCATTGCATCTCTGAATGGGTTTTGGTAAGATGGCTATTTTTATTATGTCATTTTTATGATGCATGAGCACAGGAGATCTTTCCATTCCCTGATACCTTCTTTAATTCCTCTCTTCAAAGACCTGGTTTTTATCATACAATTCTTTCATTTGCTTGGGGAGAGTTACCACAAGATGGTTTATATTTTTTGAGATTCTTAGAATATAAAATGACTGCTGATTGTGTGTGTGTGTGTGTGTGTGTGTGTGTGTGTGAATTTTGCATCCAGCTAATTTGCTAAAGGTGTTTCTCAACAGTAGTAGGTCCCTGGTGGCATTTTAGGGTCACTTATGTATATTATTGTAATTATCTGTAAATAACAATACTTTGCCTTCTTTCTTTCCAATTTGTATTCTCTTGATCTTCAGTTGTCATATTGCTCTAGCTAAAATTTCAAATACCATATTGAATAGATAAGGAGTGGACAGCCTTGACTTGTTCCTGATTTTAGTGCAGTTGAGTTTTCTCTCCATTTGATTTTATGTTAGCAATAAGCTAGCTGTAAATTACTTTTATTATACTTAGATATGTCTCTTATATTTTTAAACTCTCCAGGTCTTTTATCATGAAGAAGTGTTGGGTTTCGTCAAAGGCCCTTTCTGAATCTAATGAGATGATCATATAGTTTTTTCTTTTAGTTCGCTTATGTGGTAGATTATATTTACTCATCTTCATATACTGAACCATCCTTGCATGTATGGTTGAAATCTAATTGGCCATGCTATATGATCTTTATGACATGTTCTTGGATTTCATTTGTAGGTTATTGAGTATTTTTGCATCTATGTTTATAAGGAAACTTGATCTGTAGTTGTTTTGTTTTGTGAAGTCTGTATGTGGTTTAGGTATCAGAGTAAATTGTGGCAAAAATGAATAGGACAGTTTCCTTCTATTTCTATTTTGTGGAATAGTTTGAGGCATATTGGTGTTAGAACTTCTTTGAAAGTCTTGGAGAATTCTGAGCTAAAATCATCTGGCCCTAGGTAGTTTGTTTGTTTTTTGAGACTTTTAATGACTGCTTTTATTTCATTAGGGGTTATAGATTTACTTAAAATATTTATCTGATCGTGATTTAAGTTACAATTAAGTGGTATCCATCTAGAAAATATTTATTTTAGATTTCCCAAAATCTTTTGTATTTTGTATAGTATAGTTTTTTTTTTTTAAAATATGTTTTTATGATTCTCTGGATTTCCTCAGTATCTGTTGTTATATCCTCCTTTTTTTCTGATTTTGTTCATTTGGATATTCATTGTCTGCCTTTTCGTTAGTTTGGATAAGGATTTGTTTATCTTATTGATTTTCTCAAAGCACCAACTCTTTGTTTAATTGATTCCTTCTAATGTTCTCTTTGTTTCTATTTTATTGAATTCAGCCCTCGGTTTGTGTAAAAGGTGTCCAATTCCAGCTTCGTCATCCAAGGGGTAAACTGAGGCAGGCAGGGAAGTATGGTCAGTGCTGATGGCAGCTGAGAGAGTCAGCATTAGAAGGGGTGTCAGGGTCACTGCTGATAGCAACGGATGAGGGCTGCTAGTGCAGCCAGAGATCAGAGAAATCATTCAGCAGATTTTTCTCTGAGAGACCGAAGCTGGATTCAATGGGCTGGTACTCCCTGTATCAGCAAGAAACTCAAAACTCTTAGCTCTTGGGGATTGGCAAGAATGAAAAAAAAGAAAGAAAATTCACACACACACACACACACACACACACACACACACACACACACGCACACACACACTTAACTCTATCATCTGTCTCTACATCTAAGTATCTATATATCTATCTATCTATCTATCTATCTATCTATCTATCTATCTATCTATCCATCCTCTATCTATTTATCTATGTCTGCACACACATATACACATACCTGGTAGATGGAATAAGCGCTAACACACGTTTTATTTTTATTTTTTTTCTTCCATAGTTTATATATCCCAACAAAATCTTTCAAGCAGTATAAAATTATAATGTGACTACAATCTATTTTTCTTCTAGTGAATGTATATGAAAACAGTATGTTTCCCAATACCTGTATGTGAAAAGGCATTACATAGTACAGGTAAAAAAACAAATTATTCTCAAGAACCTACATACATTCATAACTAAGTAACTTGTTATAGATTAGCAAAGTGTGAGCAATCCAGGTAATTTGCTCATCCAGTTTTCCTTACTGGCAGACAGCAATTTGTGGCTATAAAGGAAGGATCAAGTATTTTATTATATATCTTATAAGAATCTTAAAAATATCACAAATCTAAATTTTTATGTAAAAAACAATCAGTCATATCTATGTTAAATCCTCAGAATGTGTATCTAGTCATCAACAAATTTCATTAAACCATATCAGGAAGCTGAGGTACAAGAACTCAATCATCACCAGCCTCAGTGAGAGTCATGTCAGCCAGTCCTGCCATTGTTTTGTTCCCTTAGAACCTCTTTATTAAGAGCATGCCGCTTTCTGAACTTCACATTGTTCCCTAAGCTTTTCTACATCAGAGCCACTAGCAAAAACACCTTAACCTAGCTTCTCTAACAATCTATTCTTCTAAATGTTTTCCAAGGAGGGTGGTCATTGCTGCCAAGTCTACATTTCTAAGTTCATTCCTAGGTTGTTGATAGAATCATTAATCTGCTCCAGCAGCAATGCCTAATAAAGATCAAGCACTGCTATTGTGAGTGCCAGAGCTGGTAAGTTGCTGGTATGAGATCTCTTCAGTTTTTTTTTTTTTTAATGCAGACATTTAGCTTTGTGAACATTCTTTGCACAGCTTTCATTGTGTCTCATAGGTTTCGATATGCTGTGTATTCATTTTCAGGAAATGTTTCTAGAAAGTGTTTAATTTCTTCATTTCTGAACTTAACCCATTTTTCATTCACTAGAGAGATTCTCAGTTTCTTTTTCTTCTTTTCTTTTTTTTTTGGTTCTTTTTTTCCCAGAGCTGGGGACCAAACCCAGGGCCTTGCGCTTCCTAGGTAAGCGCTCTACCACTGAGCTAAATCCCCAGCCCCGATTCTCAGTTTCTATAGGTTGGTAAGTTGTTGTTGATATTCAGCTTCGGTTCATGGTGGTCTGATAGGATACAAGGGGTTATTTTCATGTTTTTCAATCAGTTCAGAGTAGTCTTGTGTCCAAGTATATGGTCAATTTTGGAGAAAGCTCCAACCGGTGTAGAAAAAGAGGTATTTTCTTTTGTGTTCAGGTAAAAATGGTCTGTAATTATCTGTTAAGTGCATTTGAATTATAACAGCTCTGTATTTAGCTCTATTGGTAAACTCTAGTATTTTTCTCTTTAGTTTTTGACCTATTCATTGAAGAGAGTGGGGCATTGAAGTCTCTCACTATCAGTGGTGAGGTTTAAATATGTGATTAATCTGTGGGAGTGTTTCTTTTACAAACTCAGGGGTCCTTGTTTGGGGGGTATAGATGTTAAGATTTGAAATGCCCTCTTGGTGGATTTTTCTTTTGATAAGCATGTTGTCTCTGTCTCTCTTGATAGTTTTGGTTTGATATCTAGTTTGTTAGAAATTAAAATGACTGCACCATCTTATTTCTTTAGTTCATTTGCTTGGAATATTATTTTCCAACCATTTTCCCTGAGGCAATGTTTACACTTGATATTCAGATGTGGTTTTGGGGGAGCAGAAAAGGATGATTTCTGTTTTTACATCCATTCTGCTAGTCCGTGTCTTTTTATTAGGGGAATGGAGATCACTGATCTTGAGAGAGATTAGTGATCAGTGATTGTTGATTCCTATTACTTTGCTGTTGCTGCTGCTGCTGCTGCTGGTGGTGGTGGTGGTGAGTGTGTCTGTTACCCTTCTTTTGATTTTGCTGGTGGGAGATCATTTATTTCTTGTGCTTTCATGGCTATAGATAATATTTTTAGGTTGGAGTTTTCTTTCCAGCATCTTCTGTAGAGTTGGATTTGTAGATAGACATTGTTTACATTTGATTTTAGCAAGTAGTATCTTATATTTTCTTTATCTATGGTAATAAAAAGTTTTGCTGGATATAGTGATCTGGGATGACATCTGTGATTTCTTAGAGTCTATAGCACATCTGTCTAGGCCCTTTTGCATATTGGGAAAGAATTTTGATCATTATATGGTGAGACTACTTTTATTTTTGGTCTAATTTATTTGGTGCTTTGTGTGCTTCTTGTACCTTAATAGGATCTTCTATTTTATTTTATTTTTTTGACATTTCAATGTGGTTTTAATAGACAACCAACAGACACAGGTATTTTGCCCTCTGTAGAGACTGGAATAGTCATGTTTATTTGGGGTGTGGGAGACGGATTACCAGGCAACAGTGCCTACTGCCAAGCCTAGGCACTTCAATCCCCAGGACCCACATGGTAGGTAGGGAAAACCAACTCCCACGAGTTGTCCTCTGATTTCAATATATAATAGGTATTATGACATGTATGCCCCTCCAAACAATAATAATGGTGGTGATGATGATAAGTATTATTATCATAAGACATTGCATGAACCATGGAATTTTCTAAAACAGTGAAATATTAATAATAATGTTCAGAATAAACAAAGTACAGTAAGATAAGAGAGGAAATATGAACAATTTCTAGCATTCCCAATAGGTGACTGAAGTTCTTTTTTTTTTTTTTTTTTTTACCAGCCTACTGATTTTTATTATAAATTTTACAATTCTCTTTTTTTTTTGGTTCTTTTTTTCGGAGCTGGGGACCGAACCCAGGGCCTTACGCTTCAATTCTCTCTCTCTCTCTCTCTCTCTCTCTCTCTCTCTCTCTCTCTCTCTCTCTCTTTATTAACTTGAGTATTTCTTATATACATTTTGAGTGTTATTCCCTTTCCTGGTTTCCGAGCAAAAATACCCCTCCCCCCTCCCCCCTCCCCTTCCTTATGGGTATTCCCCTCCCAACCCTCCCCCCATTGCCGCCCTCCCCCCAACAGTCTAGTTCACTGGGGGTTCAGTCTTAGCAGGACCCAGGGCTTCCCCTTCCACTGGTGCTCTTACTAAGATGTTCATTGCTACCTATGGGGTCAGAGTCCAGGGTCAGTCCATGTATAGTCTTTAGGTAGTGGCTTAGTCCCTGGAAGCTCTGGTTGCTTGGCATTGTTGTTCATATGGGGTCTCGAGCCCCTTCAAGCTCTTTCAGTTCTTTCTCTGATTCCTTCAACGGGGGTCCTATTCTCAGTTCAGTGGTTTGCTGCTGGCATACGCCTCTGTATTTGCTGTATTCTGGCTGTGTCTCTCAGGAGCGATCTACATCCGGCTCCTGTTGGTCTGCACTTCTTTGCTTCATCCATCTTGTCTAATTGGGTGGCTGTATATGTATGGGCCACATGTGGGGCAGGCTCTGAATGGGTGTTCCTTCAGTCTCTGTTTTAATCTTTGCCTCTCTCTTCCCTGCCAAGGGTATTCTTGTTCCCCTTTTAGAGAAGGAGTGAAGCATTCACATTTTAGTCATCAGTCTTGAGTTTCATTTGTTCTAGGCATCTAGGGTAATTCAAGCATTTGGGCTAATAGCCACTTATCAATGAGTGCATACCATGTATGTCTTTCTGTGATTGGGTTAGCTCACTCAGAATGATATTTTCCAGTTCCAACCATTTGCCTACGAATTTCATAAAGCCGTTGTTTTTGATAGCTGAGTAATATTCCATTGTGTAGATGTACCACATTTTCTGTATCCATTCCTCTGTTGAAGGGCATCTGGGTTCTTTCCAGCTTCTGGCTATTATAAATAAGGCTGCAATGAACATAGTGGAGCACGTGTCTTTCTTATATGTTGGGGCATCTTTTGGGTATATGCCCAAGAGAGGTATAGCTGGATCCTCAGGCAGTTCAATGTCCAATTTTCTGAGGAACCTCCAGACTGATTTCCAGAATGGTTGTACCAGTCTGCAATCCCACCAACAATGGAGGAGTGTTCCTCTTTCTCCGCATCCTCGCCAGCATCTGCTGTCACCTGAGTTTTTGATCTTAGCCAATCTCACTGGTGTGAGGTGAAATCTCAGGGTTGTTTTGATTTGCATTTCCCTTATGACTAAAGATGTTGAACATTTCTTTAGGTGTTTCTCAGCCATTCGGCATTCCTCAGCTGTGAATTGTTTGTTTAGCTCTGAACCCCATTTTTTAATAGGGTTATTTGTCTCCCTGTGGTCTAACTTCTTGAGTTCTTTGTATATTTTGGATATAAGGCCTCTATCTGTTGTAGGATTGGTAAAGATCTTTTCCCAATCTGTTGGTTGCCGTTTTGTCCTAACCACCGTGTCCTTTGCCTTACAGAAGCTTTGCAGTTTTATGAGATCCCATTTGTCGATTCTTGATCTTAGAGCATAAGCCATTGGTGTTTTGTTCAGGAAATTTTTTCCAGTGCCCATGTGTTCCAGATGCTTCCCTAGTTTTTCTTCTATTAGTTTGAGTGTGTCTGGTTTGATGTGGACGTCCTTGATCCACTTGGACTTAAGCTTTGTACAGGGTGATAAGCATGGATCGATCTGCATTCTTCTACATATTGACCTCCAGTTGAACCAGCACCATTTGCTGAAAATGCTATCTTTTTTCCATTGGATGGTTTTGGCTCCTTTGTCAAAAATCAAGTGACCATAGGTGTGTGGATTCATTTCTGGGTCTTCAATTCTATTCCATTGGTCTATCTGTCTGTCTCTGTACCAATACCATGCAGTTTTTATCACTATTGCTCTGTAATACTGCTTGAGTTCAGGGATAGTGATTCCCCCTGAAGTCCTTTTATTGTTGAGGATAGTTTTAACTATCCTGGGTTTTTTGTTATTCCAGATGAATTTGCAAATTGTTCTGTCTAACTCTTTGAAGAATTGGATTGATATTTTGATGGGGATTGCATTGAATCTGTAGATGTTGGTAAAATGGTCATTTTTACTATATTAATCCTGCCAATCCATGAGCATGGGAGATCTATCAATCTTCTGAGATCTTCAATTTCTTTCTTCAGAGGCTTGAAGTTCTTATCATAAGGATCTTTCACTTGCTTGGGTAAAGTCACACCGAGGTATTTTATATTATTTGGAACTATTATGAAGGGTGTCGTTTCCCTAACCTCTTTCTCGGCTTGTTTCTCTTTTGTGTAGAGGAAGGCTACTGATTCATTTGAGTTAATTTTATACCCAGCCACTTTGCTGAAGGTGTTTATCAGGTTTAGTAGTTCTCTGGTGGAACTTTTGGGATCATTTAAATATACTATCATATCATCTGCAAATAGTGATATTTTGACTTCTTCCTTTCCAATCTGTATCCCTTTGATCTCCTTTTGTTGTCTGATTGCTCTGGCTAGGACTTCGAGACGTATATAGAATAAGTAGGCAGCCTTGTTTAGTCCCGGATTTTAGTGGGATTTCTTCAAGTTTCTCTCCATTTAGTTTAATGTTAGCTACTGGTTTGCTGTATATGGCTTTTACTATGTTTAGGTATGGGCCTTGAATTCCTTTACTTTCCAGGACTTTTATCATGAAGGGGTGTTGAATTTTGTCAAATGCTTTCTCAGCATCTAATGAAATGATCATGTGGTTTTGTTCTTTCAGTTTGTTTATATAATGGATCACATTAATGGTTTTCCGTATATTAAACCATCCCTGCATGCCTGGGATGAAGCCTACTTGATCATGGTGGATGATTGTTTTGATGTGCTCTTGGATTCGGTTTGCCAGAATTTTATTGAGTATTTTTCCGTCGATATTCATAAGGGAAATTGGTCTGAAGTTTTCTTTCTTTGTTGAGTCTTTGTGTGGTTTAGGTATAAGAGTAATTGTGGCTTCATAGAAGGAATTCGGTAGTGATCCATCTGTTTCAATTTTGTGGAATAGTTTGGATAGTATTGATATGAGGTCTTCTATGAAGGTCTGATAGAATTCTGCACTGAACCCATCTGGACCTGGGGTCTTTTTGGTTTGGAGGCTTTTAATGACTGCTTCTATTTCTTTAGGAGTTATGGGGTTGTTTAACTGGTTTAATTGTTCCTGATTTAACTTCGGTACCTGGTATCTGTCTAGGAAATTGTCCATTTCCTTCAGATTTTCAAGTTTTATTGAATATAGGCTCTTGTAGTAGGATCTGATGATTTTTTGAATTTCCTCTGATTCTGTAGTTATGTCTCCCTCTTCATTTCTGATTTTGTTAATTTGTGTCCTCTGGTTAGTCTGGCTAAGGGTTTATCTATCTTGTTGATTTTCTCAAAGAATTAGCTTTTGGTTCTGTTGATTCTTTGTATAGTCCTTTTTGTTTCTATTTGGTTGATTTCAGCTCTGACTTTGATTATCCTGACTTCTACTCTTTCTGGGTGTATTTGCTTCTTTTTGTTCTAGAGCTTTTAGGTGTGCTGTCAAGCTGCTGATATATGCTCTCTCTTGTTTCTTTTTGTAGGCACTTAGAGCTCTGAGTTTTCTTCTAAGCACAACTTTCATTGTGCCCCATAAGTTTGGGTATGTTGTACCTTCATTAAATTCTAAGTAGTCTTTAATTTCTTTCTTTCTTTCTTCCTTGCCCAGGTTATCATTGAGTAGAGCATTGTTCAACTTCCATGTATATGTGGTGTTCTTTCTTTATTGTTATTGAAGACCAACTTTAGCCATGGTAGTCTAATAGGATGCATGGTATTATTTCTATATATCTGTATCTGTTGAGACCTGTTTTGTGCCCGACTATATAGTCAATTTTGGAGAAAGTACCATGAGGTGGTGAGAAGAAGCTATATTCTTTTGTTTTAGGATAGAATGTTCTATAAATATCTGGTAAGTCAATTTGATTCATGACTTCTCTTAGTCTGTCAATGTCTCTGTTTAATTTCTGTTTCCATGATCTGTCCATTGATGAGAGTGGGGTGTTGAAATCTCCTACCATTATTGTGTGAGGTGCAATGTGTGTTTTGAGCTTTAGTAAGGTTTCTTTTATGAATGTAGGTGCCCTTGCATTTGGCGCATAGAAATTTAGGATTAAAAGTTCATCTTGGTGGATTTTTCCTTTGATGAATGTGAAGTGTCCTTCCTTTTCTTTTTTGATGACTTTGGTTGAAAATCAATTTTATTTGATAGTAGAATGGCTACTCCAGCTTGCGTCTTCAGACAATTTGCTTGGAAAGTTGTTTTCCAGCCTTTCACTCTGAGGTAGTGTCTGTCTTTGTCTCTGAGGTGTGTTTCCTATAGGCAGTTGAATGCTGGGTCCTCATTGCATATCCAGTTTTTAATCTGTGTCTTTTTACTTGGGAATTGAGTCCATTGATGTCTCTGGTGTTACCTTGTTCTGCTATTTCTGACAGTGGCTTGACCGTTTTATAGGCCTGTGTGTCAGGAGTACTGTAGACCTGTTTTCCTGTTTTCTTTCAGCCAGTTATGGGAACAGAGTGTTCTGCTTTCAGGCATTTAGTCTTTCTTGTCCACTGGCTTTCAGCTGTTCCTGCGGGCATGTGTCCGAGTCTACCAGGCAGGTCAGTTGGAGCAGAAAAGTTGTTCTTACCTCTGGTCTTGGACCTGAAGTTGCTCCTCGGTGCTAGGTTTCAGCTCTCCATGAGGGTAGCAACCAGAAGGACCTGCCCCTCCTTCTCTGGGTCCCTGAGCACAGAGGGCCCAGATGGTGCTAGGCGTTTTCCTCTGGAGTCAGAAATGTGGGCAAAGAGTAGTCTCCTCTGGTTTCCTAGGCATGTCTGCCCCTCTGAAGGTCTAGCTCTCCTTCCCATGGGATTTGGGTGCAAGGAGCTATTTGACTGGGTCCATACATGTTGGGGTGCAGTCTGGACTGTAGGGCTCCTGCAGCTTGACTACACCTCAGGACATTTTCTTAATGATTGATGTTGAAGGGCTCAGTCCTATTCATATTATTCTTAGGTTTGATCTTTTTATAGTGTCCCAGATTTCCTGGATGTTTTCTTTCTGGAGGTTTTTATATTTTATATTTAACATTTTCTTTGACCCATGTGTTCATTTCTTCTATAGAAGCTTAAACACCTGAGATTGTCTCTTCTATTTCTTGTATTCTGTTGGCGAAACTTTCATCTGGATTTTCTTTTTTAATGACTACATCTTTTCCAGAATTTCTTTTTTCATGATTTCTTTATTGATTCTGTTTCCATTTTCAGTTCTAGAACAGTTTTATTACTTTCCTTCAACTGCTTGCTTGTATTTTTTTTCTTAATTTCCTAAAGGGAGTTATTAATCTTCTCCATTTTTTTGTTTGCATTTTCCTGGATTTCTTTTTTTTTTTTTATTTTTTTTATTTTTTTTATTTTTTTTATTAACTTGAGTATTTCTTATATACATTTCGAGTGTTATTCCCTTTCCCGGTTTCTGGGCAAACATCCCCCTCCCCCATCCCCTTCCTTATGGGTGTTCCCCTCCCAACCCTCCCACCATTGCCGCCCTCCCCCCATAGACTAGTTCACTGGGGGTTCAGTCTTAGCAGGACCCAGGGCTTCCCCTTCCACTGGTGCTCTTACTAGGATATTCATTGCTATCTATGGGGTCAGAGTCCAGGGTCAGTCCATGTATAGTCTTTAGGTAGTGGCTTAGTCCCTGGAAGCTCTGGTTGCTTGGCATTGTTGTACTTTTGGGGTCTCGAGCCCCTTCAAGCTCTTCCAGTTCTTTCTCTGATTCCTTCAATAGGGGACCTATTCTCAGTTCAGTGGTTTGCTGCTGGCATTCGCCTCTGTATTTGCTGTATTCTGGCTGTGTCTCTCAGGAGCGATCTACATCCGGCTCCTGTCGGTCTGCACTTCTTTGCTTCATCCATCTAGTCCAATTGGGTGGCTGTATATGTATGGGCCAAATGTGGGACAGGCTCTGAATGGGTGTTCCTTCAGTCTCTGTTTTAATCTTTGCCTCTCCCTTCCCTGCCAAGGGTATTCTTTTTCCTCATTTAAAGAAGGAGTGAAGCATTCACATTTTGATCATCCGTCTTGAGTTTCGTTTGTTCTAGGGATCTAGGGTAATTCAAGCATTTGGGCTAATAGCCACTTATCAATGAGTGCATACCATGTATGTCTTTCTGTGATTGGGTTAGTTCACTCAGGATGATATTTTCCAGTTCCAACCATTTGCCTACGAATTTCATAAACTCGTTGTATTTGATAGCTGAGTAGTATTCCATTGTGTAGATGTACCACATTTTCTGTATCCATTCCTCTGTTGAAGGGCATCTGGGTTCTTTCCATTTTCTGGCTATTATAAATAAGGCTGCGATGAACATAGTGGAGCACGTGTCTCTTTTATATGTTGAGGCATCTTTTGGGTATATGCCCAAGAGAGGTATAGCTGGATCCTCAGGCAGTTCAATGTCCAATTTTCTGAGGAACCTCCAGACTGATTTCCAGAATGGTTTTACCAGTCTGCAATCCCACCAACAATGGAGGAGTGTTCCTCTTTCTCCACAACCTCGCCAGCATCTGCTGTCACCTGAGTTTTTGATCTTAGCCAATCGCACTGGTGTGAGGTGAAATCTCAGGGTTGTTTTGATTTGCATTTCCCTTATGACTAAAGATGTTGAACATTTCTTTAGGTGTTTCTCAGCCATTCGGCATTCCTCAGCTGTGAATTCTTTGTTTAGCTCTGAACCCCATTTTTTAATAGGGTTATTTGTTTCCCTGCGGTCTAACTTCTTGAGTTCTTTGTATATTTTGGATATAAGGCCTCTATCTGTTGTAGGGTTGGTAAAGATCTTTTCCCAATCTGTTGGTTGCCGTTTTGTCCTAACCACAGTGTCCTTTGCCTTACAGAAGCTTTGCAGTTTTATGAGATCCCATTTGTTAATTCTTGATCTTAGAGCATAAGCCATTGGTGTTTTGTTCAGGAAATTTTTTCCAGTGCCCATGTGTTCCAGATGCTTCCCTAGTTTTTCTTCTATTAGTTTGAGTGTGTCTGGTTTGATGTGGAGGTCCTTGATCCACTTGGACTTAAGCTTTGTACAGGGTGATAAGCATGGATCGATCTGCATTCTTCTACATGTTGCCCTCCCGTTGAACCAGCACCATTTGCTGAAAATGCTATCTTTTTTCCATTGGATGGTTTTGGCTCCTTTGTCAAAAATCAAGTGACCATAGGTGTGTGGGTTCATTTCTGGGTCTTCAATTCTATTCCATTGGTCTATCTGTCTGTCTCTGTACCAATACCATGCAGTTTTTATCACTATTGCTCTGTAATACTGCTTGAGTTCAGGGATAGTGATTCCCCCTGAAGTCCTTTTATTGTTGAGGATAGCTTTAGCTATCCTGGGTTTTTTGTTATTCCAGATGAATTTGCAAATTGTTCTGTCTAACTCTTTGAAGAATTGGATTGGTATTTTGATGGGGATTGCATTGAATCTGTAGATTGCTTTTGGTAAAATGGCCATTTTTACTATATTAATCCTGCCAATCCATGAGCATGGGAGATCTTTCCATCTTCTGAGGTCTTCTTCAATTTCTTTCTTCAGTGTCTTGAAGTTCTTATTGTACAGATCTTTTACTTGCTTGGTTAAAGTCACACCGAGGTACTTTATATTATTTGGGTCTATTATGAAGGGTGTCGTTTCCCTAATTTCTTTCTCGGCTTGTTTCTCTTTTGTATAGAGGAAGGCAACTGATTTATTTGAGTTAATTTTATACCCAGCCACTTTGCTGAAGTTGTTTATCAGCTTTAGTAGTTCTCTGGTGGAACTTTTGGGATCACTTAAATATACTATCATATCATCTGCAAATAGTGATATTTTGACCTCTTCTTTTCCGATCTGTATCCCTTTGATCTCCTTTTGTTGTCTGATTGCTCTGGCTAGAACTTCAAGAACTATATTGAATAAGTAGGGAGAGAGTGGGCAGCCTTGTCTAGTCCCTGATTTTAGTGGGATTGCTTCAAGTTTCTCTCCATTTAGTTTAATGTTAGCAACTGGTTTGCTGTATATGGCTTTTACTATGTTTAGGTATGGGCCTTGAATTCCTATTCTTTCCAGGACTTTTATCATGAAGGGGTGTTGAATTTTGTCAAATGCTTTCTCAGCATCTAATGAAATGATCATGTGGTTCTGTTCTTTCAGTTTGTTTATATAATGGATCACGTTGATGGTTTTCCGTATATTAAACCATCCCTGCATGCCTGGGATGAAGCCTACTTGATCATGGTGGATGATTGTTTTGATGTGCTCTTGAATTCGGTTTGCCAGAATTTTATTGAGTATTTTTGCGTCGATATTCATAAGGGAAATTGGTCTGAAGTTCTCTTTCTTTGTTGTGTCTTTGTGTGGTTTAGGTATAAGAGTAATTGTAGATTCGTAGAAGGAATTCGGTAGGGCTCCATCTGTTTCAATTTTGTGGAATAGTTTGGATAATATTGGTATGAGGTCTTCTATGAAGGTTTGATAGAATTCTGCACTAAACCCATCTGGACCTGGGCTCTTTTTGGTTGGGAGACCTTTAATGACTGCTTCTATTTCCTTAGGAGTTATGGGGTTGTTTAACTGGTTTATCTGTTCCTGATTTAACTTTGATACCTGGTATCTGTCTAGGAAATTGTCCATTTCCTGAAGATTTTCAAATTTTGTTGAATATAGGTTTTTATAGTAAGATCTGATGATTTTTTGAATTTCCTCTGAATCTGTAGTTATGTCTCCCTTTTCATTTCTGATTTTGTTAATTTGGACGCACTCTCTGTGTCCTCTCGTTAGTCTGGCTAAGGGTTTATCTATCTTGTTGATTTTCTCAAAGAACCAACTTTTGGTCCTGTTGATTCTTTCTATGGTCCTTTTTGTTTCTACTTGGTTGATTTCAGCTCTGAGTTTGATTATTTCCTGCCTTCTACTCCTCCTGGGTGTATTTGCTTCTTTTTGTTCTAGAGCTTTTAGGTGTGCTGTCATGCTGCTGACATATGCTCTTTCCTGTTTCTTTCTGCAGGCACTCAGCGCTATGAGTTTTCCTCTTAGCACAGCTTTCATTGTGTCCCATAAGTTTGAGTATGTTGTATCTTCATTTTCATTAAATTCTAAAAAGTTTTTAATTTCTTTCTTTATTTCTTCCTTGACCAGGTTATCATTGAGTAGAGCATTGTTCAATTTCCACGTATATGTGGGCATTCTTCCCTTATTGTTATTGAAGACCAGTTTTAGGCCGTGGTGGTCCGATAGCACGCATGGGATTATTTCTATCTTTCTGTACCTATTGAGGCCCGTTTTTTGACCAATTATATGGTCAATTTTGGAGAAAGTACCATGAGGAGCTGAGAAGAAGGTATATCCTTTTGCTTTAGGATAGAATGTTCTATAAATATCCGTTAAGTCCATTTGGCTCATGACTTCTCTTAGTCTGTCGACATCACTGTTTAATTTCTGTTTCCATGATCTGTCCATTGATGAGAGTGGGGTGGTGAAATCTCCCACTATTATTGTGTGAGGTGCAATGTGTGTTTTGAGCTTTAGTAAGGTTTCTTTTACGTATGTAGGTGCCCTTGTATTTGGGGCATAGATATTTAGGATTGAGAGTTCATCTTGGTGGATTTTTCCTTTGATGAATATGAAGTGTCCTTCCTTATCTTTTTTGATGACTTTTCGTTGGAAATTGATTTTATTTGATATTAGAATGGCTACTCCAGCTTGCTTCTTCTGACCATTTGCTTGGAAAGTTGTTTTCCAGCCTTTCACTCTGAGGTAGTGTCTGTCTTTGTCTCTGAGGTGTGTTTCCTGTAGGCAGCAGAATGCAGGGTCCTCGTTGCGTATCCAGTTTGTTAATCTATGTCTTTTTATTGGGGAGTTGAGGCCATTGATATTGAGAGATATTAAGGAATAGTGATTATTGTTTCCCTTTATATTCATATTTGGATGTGAGGTTATGTTTGTGTGCTTTCATTCTCTTTGTTTTGTTGCCAAGACGATTAGTTTCTTGCTTCTTCTAGGGTATAGCTTGCCTCCTTATGTTGGGCTTTACCATTTATTATCCTTTGTAGTGCTGGATTTGTAGAAAGATATTGTGTAAATTTGGTTTTGTCATGGAATATCTTGGTTTCTCCATCAATGTTAATTGAGAGTTTTGCTGGATACAGTAACCTGGGCTGGCATTTGTGTTCTCTTAGGTTCTGTATGACATCAGTCCAGGATCTTCTGGCCTTCATAGTTTCTGGCGAGAAGTCTGGTGTGATTCTGATGGGTCTCCCTTTATATGTAACTTGACCTTTTTCCCTTACTGCTTTTAATATTCTTTCTTTATTTTGTGCGTTTGGTGTTTTGACAATTATGTGACGGGAGGTGTTTCTTTTCTGGTCCAATCTATTTGGAGTTCTGTAGGCTTCTTGTATGCCTATGGGTATCTCTTTTTTTAGGTTAGGGAAGTTTTCTTCTATGATTTTGTTGAAGATATTTACTGGTCCTTTGAGCTGGGAGTCTTCACTCTCTTCTATACCTATTATCCTTAGGTTTGATCTTCTCATTGAGTCCTGGATTTCCTGTATGTTTTGGACCAGTAGCTTTTTCCGCTTTACATTATCTTTGACAGTTGAGTCAATGATTTCTATGGAATCTTCTGCTCCTGAGATTCTCTCTTCCATCTCTTGTATTCTGTTGGTGAAGCTTGTATCTACAGCTCCTTGTCTCTTCTTTTGGTTTTCTATATCCAGGGTTGTTTCCATGTGTTCTTTCTTGATTGCTTCTATTTCCATTTTTAATTCCTTCATCTGTTTGATTGTGTTTTCCTGGAATTCTTTCAGGGATTTTTGCCATTCCTCTCTGTAGGCCTCTACTTGTTTATTAATGATTTCCTGTGTTTCCCTAAGTGTGTTCATGTCTTTCTTGAAGTCCTCCAGCATCATGATCAAATATGATTTTGAAACTAGATCTTGCTTTTCTGGTGTGTTTGGATATTCCATGTTTGTTTTGGTGGGAGAATTGGGCTCCGATGATGGCATGCAGTCTTGGCTTCTGTTGCTTGGGTTCCTGCGCTTGCCTCTCGCCATCAGATTATCTCTAGTGTTACTTTGTTCTGCTATTTCTGACAGTGGCTAGACTGTCCCATAAGTCTGTGTGTCAGGAGTGCTGTAGACCTGTTTTCCTCTCTTTCAGTCAGTTATGGGGACAGAGTGTTCTGCTTTCGGGCGTGTAGTTTTTCCTCTCTATAGGTCTTCAGCTGTTCCTGTGGGCCTGTGTCTTGAGTTCACCAGGCAGCTTTCTTGCAGCAGAAAATTTGGTCTTACCTGTGGTCCCGAGGCTCAGGTTCGCTCGTGGGGTGCTGCCCAGGGGCTCTCTGCAGCGGCAGCAACCAGGAAGTCCTGTGCCGCCCCTTCCGGGAGCTTCAGTGCACCAGGGTTCCAGATGGTCTTTGGCTTTTTCCTCTGGCGTCCGAGATGTGTGTGCAGGGAGCAGTCTCTTCTGGTTTCCCAGGTTTGTCTGCTTCTCTGAAGGTTTAGCTCTCCCTCCCACGGGATTTGGGTGCAGAGAACTGTTTATCCGGTCTGTTTCTTTCAGGTTCAGGCGGTGTCTCAGGCGCAGAAGTCCTGCCGCTCCTGGGCCCTCCCCCACGGGAGCCCAGAGGCCTTATACAGTTTCCTCTTGGGCCAGGGATGTGGGCAGGGGTGAGCAGTGTTGGTGGTCTCTTCCGCTCTGCAGCCTCAGGAGTGCCCACCTGACCAGGCGGTTGGGTCTCTCTCTCACCGGGTCTGGGAGCAGAGAGCTGCTGCGGGGCCGGGATCCGCGGGTGTGGGTTTCCTGGATTTCTTTAAGGAATTTATTCATTTTCTCTTTAAGAACTTCTAGCATCTTCATATAATTGGTTTTAGTTTTCTTTTCCTTGTTCTTCAGTTAGGTTTGACTATTCAGGACCTGCTGTGGTAGGATGGCTAGACTCCAGTAGAAGTAAATTGCTTTGGCACCTGAATTTGGATGATTATAGCTCTAGGTGCTGATTGCTACATTTGACTTGGTGGGGTGGGTGGTTTGTTCTTTGCTTTCTTTTATTCTTTCCTCCCTGGATTCTAGGAAAGTGTGATGGCTGTGTGTTGCAGGTTTTCCTGGCCCATTCGGCTGATTATTCAAAGGGAATGCCTGGTATGGTTAGAATCTAAGAATACTGGAACGAGTTAGGGGAAGAAAGGTTAGAGGAGAAGGTCTTTGTCATCCCTTGGGTATGGAGTCAAGTAGTAAAGGGGACAAGCAGATTTCCTGCTACAGAGCTGGGGTTGAAACTGGGGAGGGGGTTGGATCTCTGGAGCAGTGAGAGAAGTGTGGGTCTACTTTTAGCCTACCTGTTGTCCTGGAAGAGTGGCCTTTGGGTTAGCTGGGGTTGAAGCATAGGAAAAAGGAACAAGTCGGTGGGAAGGTTAGAAGGGGGAAGATTGTGGGGTCTTCAGGAGATGGTAGCAGGAAGTAAGGATAGGCTGCCGTGCTGGGGATGAGACTGCAGGATTGGATTTGGGTGACTAGAGGAAGAAGAAAAGGTTGGAAGGCAGGTTCTACCTGGCTTTCTGGCAGTTATAAACTATGGGTTAGCAGGGGGTGCCTTCTGGATTTGGAGGCTGGGATACAGCATCAAGTGGGCAAAGGGAGGCTAAGAAGTATAGTCTGTGGGATCCACAGGAGATGTGGGCAGGGGGAAAGGAAGACTGGACGTGGTGTTCTGTTGCAGCACTAAGGACATGGCTGAGGGGTTGAATTTGGAAGGGAGGAGGGATTGGAGACTGTCTTCAGTTGACTTATAATTCCTTGCTTTGTTTGGTTGGTGTGTTCCGAGTGAATGCCTGCTGGTGTTGGGGACTGGTATGAGTTGGGAGAAGGAGGGTTGTGGGAGAAGATATTTGTGCTCCATTCGGGGTGGGGTTAGGGAGCAAAGGTAGACTGCAGTGGGTTTTCTGTTACAGGGCCAGGGATGAGAGTGGGGTGTGGATCTCAGGTACACCAGGACAGATGTGGGTCCACCTTCATCCTATTTGGGAGAAGTAGTCCTTGGGTTAGCAGGGGGTGCCTGCTAGGGTTGGGGTCTCGGCAAAGTGACAAGTAGGGAGGAACATTAAAAGGAGAAGATCTGTGGGGTCCACAGGAAATGGTCGCTGGGGCTGGGGAACAGCTGCCGAAGGTGTTGCTGCAGTGCTGGGGATAGGACTGTCGAATCGGAACTTTCAGGACACATAGAGGGATACTGGTCTCTTCTTAGT
This sequence comes from Rattus norvegicus, assembly GCF_021556685.1. NCBI lineage: Eukaryota > Metazoa > Chordata > Mammalia > Rodentia > Muridae > Rattus > Rattus norvegicus. The sequence continues at coordinate 88,484,022 of NC_141547.1, forward strand.
CACCACCAATTTCTACTCGCTAGGTAATCAGCATCAAATTGTTATCCCAGTAAGACAAAAGTTTCACTTCCATGGTGGTAGTCTCTTCCTAATCATAGCAGTTCTTCAGCCCAAGCTGACCAGAACCACAGGTTCTTAACTCAAAAAAAAAAAAATCCCATAAATTCTCCGAATCTTTGCTTCCTTCTGAGACTCCACAAGCCAAGTTTCTGTTATCTGCACTGCTCTCCCCATGATATTTTATGTTCCCACCGAAAAGCTCGCTGAGCTCCGAGCACTCAATTGCTTTTCCTGCCTAGGGTCCAAATGCTACCACAGTCTCCAAAAGTCACGTGGTCAGATCTGTCATAGCAATTCCCTATACCCTGCTACAAATTTATTTTAGAAAGCTTTCTATTGCTGTGATGAAATACTCTGACCAAAAGCAGCCCAGAGAGGAAAGGGCTCATTTCAGCTTACAGTTCTATATCTCAGCCTATCACCTAGGGAGTCAGTCAGGGCAGGCACTCAAACAGGGCATGTACCTGGAGGCAGGAGCTGAAGCAGAGGCCAGAGAGGTGTACTGACTGGCTGGTTACTCATGGCTTTCTCAGCCTGCTTTTTTTTTTTTTTGTTTTATTAACTTGAGTATTTCTTATATACATTTCGAGTGTTATTCCCTTTCCAGGTTTCCGGGCAAACATCCCCCTCCCCCCTCCCCTTCCTTATGGGTGTTCCCCTCCCAACCCTCCCCCCATTGCCGCCCTCCCCCCATAGTCTAGTTCACTGGGGGTTCAGTCTTAGCAGGACCCAGGGCTTCCCCTTCCACTGGTGCTCTTACTAGGATATTCATTGCTATCTATGGGGTCAGAGTCCAGGGTCAGTCCATGTATAGTCTTTAGGTAGTGGCTTAGTCCCTGGAAGCCCTGGTTGCTTGACATTGTTGTACATATGGGGTCTCGAGCCCCTTCAAGCTCTTCCAGTTCTTTCTCTGATTCCTTCAACGGGGGACCTATTCTCAGTTCAGTGGTTTGCTGCTGGCATTCGCCTCTGTGTTTGCTGTATTCTGGATGTGTCTCTCAGGAGCGATCTACATCCAGCTCCTGTCGGTCTGCACGTCTTTGCTTCATTCATCTTGTCTAATTGGGTGGCTGTATATGTATGGGCCACATGTGGGGCAGGCTCTGAATGGGTGTTGCTTCAGTCTCTGTTTTAATCTTTGCCTCTCCCTTCCCTGCCAAGGGTATTCTTTTTCCTCATTTAAAGAAGTAGTGAAGCATTCACATTTTGATCATCCGTCTTGAGTTTCGTTTGTTCTAGGGATCTAGGGTAATTCAAGCATTTGGGCTAATAGCCACTTATCAATGAGTGCATACCATGTATGTCTTTCTGTGATTGGGTTAGCTCACTCAGGATGATATTATCCAGTTCCAACCATTTGCCTACGAATTTCATAAACTTGTTGTTTTTGATAGCTGAGTAATACTCCATTGTGTAGATGTACCACATTTTCTGTATCCATTCCTCTGTTGAAGAGCATCTGGGTTCTTTCCAGCTTCTGGCTATTATAAATAAGGCTGCGATGAACATAGTGGAGCACGTGTCTCTTTTATATGTTGAGGCATCTTTTGGGTATATGCCCAAGAGAGGTATAGCTGGATCCTCAGGCAGTTCAATGTCCAATTTTCTGAGGAACCTCCAGACTGATTTCCAGAATGGTTTTACCAGTCTGCAATCCCACCAACAATGGAGGAGTGTTCCTCTTTCTCCACATCCTCGCCAGCATCTGCTGTCACCTGAGTTTTTGATCTTAGCCATTCTCACTGGTGTGAGGTGAAATCTCAGGGTTGTTTTGATTTGCATTTCCCTTATGACTAAAGATGTTGAACATTTCTTTAGGTGTTTCTCAGCCATTCGGCATTCCTCAGCTGTGAATTCTTTGTTTACTCTGAACCCCATTTTTTAATAGGGTTATTTGTCTCCCTGCGGTCTAACTTCTTGAGTTCTTTGAATATTTTGGATATAAGGCCTCTATCTGTTGTAGGATTGGTAAAGATCTTTTCCCAATCTGTTGGTTGCCCTTTTGCCCTAACCACAGTGTCCTTTGCCTTACAGAAGCTTTGCAGTTTTATGAGATCCCATTTGTCGATTCTTGATCTTAGAGCATAAGCCATTGGTGTTTTGTTCAGGAAATATTTTCCAGTGCCCATGTGTTCCAAATGCTTCCCTAGTTTTTCTTCTATTAGTTTGAGTGTGTCTGGTTTGATGTGGAGGTCCTTGATCCACTTGGACTTAAGCTTTGTACAGGGTGATAAGCATGGATCGATCTGCATTCTTCTACATGTTGCCCTCCAGTTGAACCAGCACCATTTGCTGAAAATGCTATCTTTTTTCCATTGGATGGTTTTGGCTCCTTTGTCAAAAACCAAGTGACCATAGGTGTGTGGGTTCATTTCTGGGTCTTCAATTCTATTCCATTGGTCTATCTGACTGTCTCTGTACCAATACCATGCAGTTTTTATCACTATTGCTCTGTAATACTGCTTGAGTTCAGGGATAGTGATTCCCCCTGAAGTCCTTTTATTGTTGAGGATAGCTTTAGCTATCCTGGTTTTTTTGTTATTCCAGATGAATTTGCAAATTGTTCTGTCTAACTCTTTGAAGAATTGGATTGGTATTTTGATGGGGATTGCATTGAATCTGTAGATTGCTTTTGGTAAAATGGCCATTTTTACTATATTAATCCTGCCAATCCATGAGCATGGGAGATCTTTCCATCTTCTGAGGTCTTCTTCAATTTCCTTCTTCAGTGTCTTGAAGTTCTTATTGAACAGATCTTTTACTTGCTTGGTTAAAGTCACACCGAGGTACTTTATATTATTTGGGTCTATTATGAAGGGTGTCGTTTCCCTAATTTCTTTCTCGGCTTGTTTCTCTTTTGTGTAGAGGAAGGCTACTGATTTATTTGAGTTAATTTTATACCCAGCCACTTTGCTGAAGTTGTTTATCAGCTTTAGTAGTTCTCTGGTGGAACTTTTGGGATCACTTAAATATACTATCATATCATCTGCAAACAGAGATATTTTGACTTCTTCTTTTCCGATCTGTATCCCCTTGACCTCCTTTTGTTGTCTGATTGCTCTGGCTAGAACTTCAAGAACTATATTGAATAAGTAGGGAGAGAGTGGGCAGCCTTGTCTAGTCCCTGATTTTAGTGGGATTGCTTCAACTTTCTCTCCATTTAGTTTAATGTTAGCAACTGGTTTGCTGTATATGGCTTTTACTATGTTCAGGTATGGGCCTTGAATTCCTATTCTTTCCAGGACTTTTATCATGAAAGGGTGTTGAATTTTGTCAAATGCTTTCTCAGCGTCTAATGAAATGATCATGTGGTTTTGTTCTTTCAGTTTGTTTATATAATGGATCATGTTGATGGTTTTCCGTATATTAAACCATCTCTGCATGCCTGGGATGAAGCCTACTTGGTCATGGTGGATGATTGTTTTGATGTGCTCTTGGATTCAGTTTGCCAGAATTTTGTTGAGTATTTTTGCGTCGATATTCATAAGGGAAATTGGTCTGAAGTTCTCTTTCTTTGTTGTGTCTTTGTGTGGTTTAGGTATAAGAGTAAATGTGGCTTCGTAGAAGGTATTCGGTAGTGATCCATCTGTTTCAATTTTGTGGAATAGTTTGGATAATATTGGTATGAGGTCTTCTCTGAAGGTTTGGTAGAATTCTGCACTAAACCCATCTGGACCTGGGCTCTTTTTGGTTGGGAGACCTTTAATGACTGCTTCTATTTCCTTAGGAGTTATGGGGTTGTTTAACTGGTTTGTCTGTTCCTGATTTAACTTCGGTACCTGGTATCTGTCTAGGAAATTGTCCATTTCCTGAAGATTTTCAAGTTTTGTTGAATATAGGTTTTTATAGTAAGATCTGATGATTTTTTGAATTTCCTCTGAATCTGTTGTTATGTCTCCCTTTTCATTTCTGATTTTGTTAATTTGGACGCACTCTCTGTGTCCTCTCGTTAGTCTGGCTAAGGGTTTATCTATCTTGTTGATTTTCTCAAAGAACCAACTTTTGGTTCTGTTGATTCTTTCTATGGTCCTTTTTGTTTCTACTTGGTTGATTTCCGCTCTGAGTTTGATTATTTCCTGCCTTCTACTCCTCCTTGGTGTATTTGCTTCCTTTTGTTCTAGAGCTTTTAGGTGTGCTGTCAAGCTGCTGACATATGCTCTTTCCTGTTTCTTTCTGCAGGCACTCAGCGCTATGAGTTTTCCTCTTAGCACAGCTTTCATTGTGTCCCATAAGTTTGGGTATGTTGTACCTTCATTTTCATTAAATTCTAAAAAGTTTTTAATTTCTTTCTTTATTTCTTCCTTGACCAGGTTATCATTGAGTAGAGCATTGTTCAATTTCCAAGTATATGTGGGCATTCTTCCTTGATTGTTATTGAAGACCAGTTTTAGGCCATGGTGGTCCGATAGCACGCATGGGATTATTTCTATCTTTCTGTACCTGTTGAGGCCCGTTTTTTGACCAATTATATGGTCAATTTTGGAGAAAGTACCATGGGGAGCTGAGAAGAAGGTATATCCTTTCACTTTAGGATAGAATGTTCTATAAATATCCGTTAAGTCCATTTGGCTCATGACTTCTCTTAGTCTGTCTACATCTCTGTTCAATTTCTGTTTCCATGATCTGTCCATTGATGAGAGTGGGCTGTTGAAGTCTCCCACTATTCTTGTGTGAGGTGCAGTGTGTGTTTTGAGCTTTAGTAAGGTTTCTTTAACATATGTAGGTGCCCTTGTATTTGGGGCATAGATATTTAGGATTGAGAGTTCATCTTGGTGGATTTTTCCTTTGATGAATATGAAGTGTCCTTCCTTATATTTTTTGATGACTTTTAGTTAAAATTGATTTTATTTGATATTAGAATGGCTACTCCAGCTTGCTTCTTCTGACCATTTGCTTGGAAAATTGTTTTCCAGCCTTTCACTCTGAGGTAATGTCTGTCTTTGTCTCTGAGGTGTGTTTCCTGTAGGCAGCAGAATGCAGGGTCCTCTTTGCGTATCCAGTTTGTTAATCTATGTCTTTTTATTGGGGAGTTGAGGCCATTGATGTTGAGAGATATTAAGGAATAGTGATTATTGCTTCCCGTTATATTCATATTTGGATGTGAGGTTATGTTTGTGTGCTTTCATTCCCTTTGTTTTGTTGCCAAAACGATTAGTTTCTTGCTTCTTCTAGGTTATAGCTTGCCTCCTTATGTTGGGCTTTACCATTTATTATCTTTTGTAGTGCTGGATTTGTAGAAAAATATTGTGTAAATTTGGTTTTGTCATGGAATATCTTGGTTTCTCCATCTATGTTAATTGAGAGTTTTGCAGGATACAGTAACCTGGGCTGGCATTTGTGTTCTCTTAGGGTCTGTATGACATCAGTCCAGGATCTTCTGGCCTTCATAGTTTCTGGTGAGAAGTCTGATGTGATTCTGATAGGCTGCCTTTATATGTTACTTGACCTTTTTCCCTTACTGCTTTTAATATTCTTTCTTTATTTTGTGCGTTTGGTGTTTTGACTATTATGTGACGGGAGGTGTTTCTTTTCTGGTCCAATCTATTTGGAGTTCTGTAGTCTCAGCCTGCTTCTTACAGCATGTAGCACCACCTGACTACAGGTAGGACTGTCCACCATGGGCAAGGACCCAACCACAGCAATCAGCGGCTAAGAAAATGCACCACACCTGTGCCTAGAGGCCAGCCTTCAGGCTGAATTTTCTCAATTGTGGTTCCCTCTTCCCAGATGTCTATTGTGCCGTGTTGACAAAAATCAATCAAGCAGCGTATTAGGGGTACTATTTATCTATATCGTACTAGACTGAGAAATCTAACACTTAGAAGGGTATCCCCCTTACTCTCACTGAAATAGATCACTTTGACCAAATTTTAGTGGAATAACATGATCAAGTTTTTTGTCCAGTCTAGAATCAAAATGAACCAAGGCAGAGTAGTCAGCATCATCACGCTCTAGGCATTTCAAGGAAGTAGCCTCCAGGCAGAACAAGGTTCAGGAAAAAGAAAGAATGTTTGTGTGTGTGTGTGTGTGTGTGTGTGTGTGTGTGTGTGTGTGTGTGTGTGTGAGAGAGAGAGAGAGAGAGGGAGAGAGAGAGAGAGTGACAGAAAGAGATAGTGACAAAGAGAGAGAGAAAAGAGTAAGGCAAACAGAGAGGCCATGCTGACTGTGCCCCAGCTCCACATGCCTTGGTAGTGTAACTATGTTGAACTTTTCACATAGTGAGACAGTAGCTGTTGCTGACAGAGAAGGTAGGCTTGGTCCTATTACTGTTTTAGTGGTTTGAAAGATGAATACTCTTCCCGAAAGCTGTGGACTGGTGACTATGACAACTTTCCCAGAAGTCTGGGGTACCAGGGAGCCAGGTAGAACAGGGCAGTGGCTGAAAAGCAGGTGAAAGGAGAAGGACCAAGGTGCATACAAAAAGATAGCCATAAGTACCTAAAACTCTCTTGTTGCCCAAGTTGGCAGAGGGGCAAGGCCCTAGGCTCTACCTCTGTCTTCTCTGTGCTTGCAGTGCATAAGGGGGTTGAGGACAGCAAGCACTGTCACATGCCTCCTGTGCTTAGGGCCAGTTCTGCAGCCCTCAGAGGCCTGAGGAAGTAGAAGAGACAGAATTCTCAGTGTTTCCATGCATGGTTTATGTACAAAGAGAGAGATAAAACCACAAGAAAATAGAGATAGCAAGAGGACACAATCCAATTCTTATTTCTAGTGTGTGTGAGAATCAATCAATTAATTGTGCTAATCAATTAATTAATTGAATAAATTAATCAATTAATAAATAATTAAGTTAAATAATAATTAATTAATAAATTAATAATTTAATCAATTAATTGATTAAAAGTGCTAGAGCTAATAAGATGAGTGGTCACAGGTACGCTAAATTCAGGAGCCCTGTAAAGCCAGTGGGATAAGTGGTCATAGATATGCACAATTCAGGAGCCATGCTTCACAACAGCAGTAGATACAGAGCTGAGAGTGACAAGTTTCACTCTGCAAGCCTCAAGATGAAGCACCTCACTTTGATTCTGATATACATACATCACATAAGGTAAAAAATGTATGTGAACATCATTCAGAGTTGAATAAGTGAGAAAAAAGGCTGTATTGTTGTGTTATTGTGTCATTTTTACAGGAATGCTAATTTTCTACAAATAAATGTACATATTTTTCTAATTTCAAATTCTGTGGCTTTTAATAAGAGCATTATGTTAATATAATTAGTGAAATGTACATAAATCATTTAATTAAGAGGTTCCCAAAGTAGCAGTTTGTTTTTAATTGACAAAATGTTTCTAAAGGATATTTAGAAAAAAACATATAAATTAATGACAAACATCAAAATTGTTAAATAAAAATGGGGAATGGCAGAAGGTGATAGTTATGCAAAACCTCTCTGTGCATTGCCGGGGATTAAAGTGGTGCAGTACTTATATAAATTAGACTGACAGTTTAGGGAGCAGAGAGATGACTCAGTGGTGCATGTCTGCTTACAGAAGGTTCAAGTTCTCAGCACACATGTTGGGCAGCTCACAACCAGCTGTGACTCCAGCTCCTGATATCTGATGCCTTTTCTTGTTTTGTGTGTGCACACACATGCACATGCGTGTAGGCATGCACACACACACACACACACACAGACAGACAGACAGACAAAGGCAGAAACAGACACACAAAGAAAGACAGAGAATTGTGTGCACATGCACTCTTACATGCACATGTGCACAGACACTGACACACATGCACATATACCATTATAAATAAAATGAACTCCTTTTAAAACATGAGATGGAGCAGTTGGGGTAGGGGAGTACAGTTCAGTGGTCAAGTTCTCATTAATGTGATCAAGACCCTGGATTCCCTCCTCAGCCCTATGGGTGGTGGGGTGGAAGTTAAATAGACAAGAGTAAAGACAAGAACCTCCGGTAACCCACCCAAGTGTATACAGTTTGCTCTGTTTAATTATTAAGTTTATTATGGAGAAAAATATTAAATAATGACCCACAAGTTTATTAGAATGAGTAGTATTAAATTACGGAAGGGAATTGGCATATAGATCAGTGGCAAAGAGCTTACCTAACGTGTAGCAAAACACTGGATTTGATTTCCTGAACTACAAGAAAAACAAAGAACAAAAAACAGAACAAACAAAAAACAACAAATCACACTAAAAATAATGAACTAATACTAATGCATTTTAGAATTTTAGAAATAAGATTTTTAGAAACAAAAGTTTATAAATAAGAGAGGCCTTTCTTAAAAGGACATCAAACACATACAAAACAAAATCATTAAAAAAATCAATAGAGGTTAGTATATTAGGCTTTAAATAAATATTTTAAACCATTCAAATAAAATTATTTGGTAATTTACAAGTTTATAAAATTTCAGAGTTGTATAAAAGTTAAATTTCTAAAGCTAAAATTTAAAATGATAGATCTCAACAGAAATGCCATCTAACGATCAATAAATAACTTCTTAGAAAACAGAAAAATATTTGAACACCTTTAAGTCGAGCAGTTAAGAGGCAGAAGAAGGAAGATCTTCATGAGTTCAGGGCCAACCTAATCTACATAGTGAATTTAAGGATAACCAGGACTATGTAGAGAGACCCTGAATCAATCAATCAATAAAGCAACCAATCAACCAATCAGTCAATTAATGTTACTAAGAGGCACAATCTTACAGCAAAGTCTCTGAATATTATATTTAGTTTAAATAATATATTTATATATATATAAATTTATATATTATATATAATTATTATTTATATATATAAAAATATAACTTGTATATATAGTGTGTGTATGTATGTATATGCAAATGCATATGTATATGTGCATATATAAGTACATAATAGTGAAAAAGGAGGGCATGAATTTGAAGGAGAGTGGGGAGGAGTAAATGGGAGGAGAGTTTAGATGGAGGAAGGGGAATGAAGAAATGTTGTAATTTTGTTATAGTCTCAAAGCAAATAATAAAATTTAAAAAAAACCCCACCAAAATGTATCTTTGACTACACAAAGGTTTAATGTCACACAAAGCTTTTGGCTATGAATATATAGAATGTGGCCTTTTCCTCCTCTGAGAGGCAAATGTGATAAAAATGATGACATTCAGTGTAGGGATATATAAGCTGAAAGGAGAACATGGTGACAATGCCAGATTGTAGTAACTACCCAAATGGACTGTATGGTGCTTTTGAAATGTCAAATGGTTTAGTAAATGAAAAACAGACCAAAGTGTCTGGGGAGGGGCATGCAACTACCCATCATGGATCATGATATACTCTGGGAGTTCATTAGTGTGATGTTAGGTAGTAGAAAATTTCTGAGTAGACAATGCAATGTTGTCAGCTGCAGGGACAATATTACAGAGTGCCTCTGAAGGACTTATTCATCTCACATAACTGAAACTTTGTGTTGGTTTGATCAATACCTGTTGATTCCCTCCCCCAAAGACCTGTGGGCAAGTACTGTCTCCTGGAGCCTTTTGTGCCTAATTTGAATTTCCCATACATATGGTCTCATGTAACATTGTCTTTCTGTGATGGAGTTTCCTGGATATAATGTCACCCTCTGGCTTCATTCCTCTTGTTCTCAATGACAGGATATGTTTTTCAAGGCTGAATAATATTCTGATATATATATATATTCATTTGATATATGATATCAAAGAATTCCATATTCCTTTATTTATTATAAAAGGAGAGTTACATTGATTTCATGTCTTGGTCATTTGAACAGTGAAGTCACCACCAGAGGCATGCATATATTTTTTCAACAAAACTGATTTTAGTCACTTTTTATAGATACACATAAGTAGAGTTGGGGGATAATACAGTGGTTCTGCTTAGTTTCTTAAGTCTCTGTTTGGTAATCTATTGTGATACAGAAATTCATAATTTTACATTAATATCAAAGGGCTTTCTTTATCTATACCCTCGCTAATAGTTTCCTCTTTTTCTTTTAGTAATGGCCATCTGAATGAGTTGAGATGATAATGTGATTTTAATTTGTCTTTTGCTGATTTATAATATTGAATACCTTACATATTAGTGTGTCTTTTTAGAAGAAATGTCTGTTCGGGTCACCTGGCCTTTAAAAGAATTGGGTCCCTTGCTTTCTGCTTATCCAGCTGTAGGAGTTCCTTACATATTTTGAGATGTGTGGTTTACAAACATTTTCTCCCTTTCTTTTTTTGTTGATAACTTGCTTTGCGGAACAGAAAGATTTTTACTTTGATCTAATACTTAAATAGGAAGATTCTTTAAAAGGATGATGGGCCAGGGAAGTGGCTCATGGCTAACGTTGCCTTCTTGCTCAGTCTGGCAGGAGGAGTTTGACCTCCAGGACCTACATGGCAGAAGAATCTCACAAGTGGTTTTCTGACCACCACATGTGTGCCACAGCACAAAACATACACACAATAAATGAATAAATGTAATTTAAGATAGTTTGTAAAGGAGAGAATGATGTTCTCTTTAGCGACCTGTAGTCTTAGTTAGGGTTTTAGTGCTGTGGATAGACACCATGACCAAGGCAACGGTTAAAAAGGACAACATTTAATTGGGGCTGGCTTACAGGTTCAGAGGTTCAGTCTAGTATCATCAAGGTAGGAACAGGGCAGCATATAGGCAGGCATGGTACAGGAGGGGCTGAGAGTTCTACATCTTCATTTGAAGGCTCCTAGAAGAAGATTGGCTTTCAGGCAGCTAGGATGAGGTTCTTAAAGTCCATGTGCACAATGATAGACTTCCTTCAACAAGGCCACACCTCCAAATAGTGCTACTCCCTGGGCCAAGCGTATACAAACCATTATACTGGGATTTTAGTATGAATTCCTCTAGAAATGAGGCTTCTAATCGCATTCCTAGATCTGAAGATGCCTTTTCTGAGTCTGGAGTATGTGCTCAGCCCTCCACTCATGTCTTCAAGAAGGGTGACAGAACCCTAGTATTCTCTGGAGTGGCCACTCTTTCTTCCTTTCACGTATCATCCCTGTCCATTCTTACTCTCTGGACTTGCTTTTCATTTGTAAAGATGCATGTGTGGCCTGGCCTTGCAGATGAATGGGAGCCCTCAGTTTTGGACCTTGGGTATCATAGTATAAGATTTTCATGTTCCTAAATTGTTTCACCTCTGGAAGGTCTAGGCTACATTGATTACCACCCAGGAACACAGGGTGGTGAAAACCTTTACAAAACAGCAGTTCTCATAAGGCGTAACCTGAGATCAAGGTAGGGATCAGATAGGCTTTCTAGGAGATCTGGACAATGAGACTTGAGTTTCACAGGAGATGCTGAAATGATCTTTTGGGGAAGAGGAAGGAAATAGAAATGATTCTACCAGAAGAGATTTCTTGGGACAGTAGGAATCACTCTCTACCAATCCCCAAAAGAATGAAGGCAATGTCTGCAATGGGTATTTGTACATTTCTAGTCATATAATGCTATTCACAGGAGCCCAGTGATAGAAGCAGCGTACGAATCCAACAGCAAATGAATGACCCTAGAGACTGTGGTGTGTTCACTGAATCGTTATTTAGCCAGAGCAAGGAAGGCAATTCTGATGCCTGCACAGGCTTTGGATGAAATGAACCATTGAAATAAACAAGATTCTCCTTGGGGCTGATAGATAAGGACAGAGTACTTCCAGGAGCCATGGGGGTGAGGATCTGAAGACAGGTTTGACAAAGTCAAAACTATGGTGTGAACATGAAGTGTGAAGTTAAAGGTCATGTATACTTTATTGCAATTTAAAAAGTTCCAGCCTTAAGGTAGGTGGTTGATGTTGCAACAGTGTCCACACATGACTCCCTTGAGAAGAAAGGGAAAATGTGGCTGAGTTTATGGAGGGGTCTACCAGGCTTGGAAAAAGATTAGTACTGGTGGGGAAGTGCCAGGAGAAATTGGCATTGAATCAGGAGAAGATGACACTTTGGTAACTTCAGAGAGTAATTTCTCCCCTAAAATCTAAACAGGGTCAGCTTGGAGCTCAGAAGCATCTTTCTTATGGATGGACAGATTGAAATTCCAAAGCTGGTTTGCTTTTGGAATTTCCCTGCTGTGCTGTGCTGTGCTGGGCTTCTTTTTTTTTTTAAATCAACTTTTGCTCTCCATTTCCTGAGGTTCCTCATTCAACTACTTCCTACCAGATTAACAGTGAGGTATCAGTCCTCACCTCCACACACAGCCCATCCTGAAGCTTTGACCCCTGATATATAGAAGCTTTGAGACATTCATAATCTGCTCTTATCTTACCACACCAAACAAGACAGTCATCTGCTTTCTACGTCTCTCTTCAACATGCCAAAGCACCTGTTCTGGAGAATGTCTCAATCTTTTCTTTTGTGGGGCTGTACAGGTGTTCTGTGACCTTGGATGGGTCATGAGTCCCAGTTAGACTGGACTCTCCTCCCTTCAAAGCAAAGCTAAGAGAGCATGGGTAAGCCACCCTTGATTGACAAGGTCCTAGGGAATTCAAGCTGTGGACTCTTTGCAGTTGTATTACCAAGTTCACCCTTTAGCTAGGTATAAAGGAACATGGTCATTTACTTCAGAGCAGAATCACAGTACCAAAATCTTTAGAGCACAATATTGAAAAATAAAAGACACTGAGAAGAAAAAAAAGGCAAGAGTGATTTTTTTCTCTATATATCACGAAATTGCTAATTTATCAACTTCAAAAATTAGAAGAAAAGTTAGAGCTGGCAGCTCATATATCTTTGAAGTACACAGGGCACTTGTTTTCAACTTTGACAAATTCTGCCAATAATAACTAGAGGAAAATTGTTAGGAATGTTGACAAGCTTTAGATCTTTAAATGGCCATGGGTATACTTTCTAGGCATTCTCAAACCTAGTAGCTTCTTTTCAAGATACATGTTTTTTCTTACCTCCTCTCCTATCTTGAAATGAAATAAACATACAAGGAAGCCTAGCTGTATAAGTAAATAAAGAATAAGGTAGTACTTTAACTGCCACATGAAGGAGGAGTGGCACGTGATTTTTAGTAAATGACAGTGGGCAGAAGAAAATGGCCCCTTTGCCTTGGAAGTCCATCTCAGGACAGTGGCTTCAGGCAGGGTCCAGAGTCTTAGACGCATTGAAAATTTATTTCTTTTTTTTTTAATTAACTTGAGTATTTCTTATATACATTTCGAGTGTTATTCCCTTTCCCGGTATCCGGGCAAACATCCCCCTCCCCCCTCCCCTTCCTTATGGGTGTTCCCCTCCCAACCCTCCCCCCATTGCCGCCCTCCCCCCAACAGTCTAGTTCATTGGGGGTTCAGTCTTAGCAGGACCCAGGGCTTCCCCTTCCACTGGTGCTCGTACTTGGATATTAATTGCTACCTATGAGGTCAGAGTCCAGGGTCAGTCCATGTATAGTTTTTAGGTAGTGGCTTAGTCCCTGGAAGCTCTGGTTGCTTGGCATTGTTGTACATATGGGGTCTCGAGCCCCTTCAAGCTCTTCCAGTTCTTTCTCTGATTCCTTCAACGGGGGTCTTATTCTCAGTTCAGTGGTTTGCTGCTGGCATACGCCTCTGTATTTGCTGTATTCTGGCTGTGTCTCTCAGGAGCGATCTACATCCGGCTCCTGTCGGTCTGCACTTCTTTGCTTCATCCATCTTGTCTAATTGGGTGGCTGTATATGTATGGGCCACATGTGGGGCAGGCTCTGAATGGGTGTTCCTTCAGTCTCTGTTTTAATCTTTGCCTCTCTCTTCCCTGCCAAGGGTATTCTTGTTCCCCTTTTAAAGAAGGAGTGAAGCATTCACATTTTGATCATCCGTCTTGAGGTTCATTTGTTCTAGGCATCTAGGGTAATTCAAGCATTTGGGCTAATAGCCACTTATCAATGAGTGCATACCATGTATGTCTTTCTGTGATTGGGTTAGCTCACTCAGGATGATGTTTTCCAGTTCCAACCATTTGCCTACGAATTTCATAAAGTCGTTGTTTTTGATAGCTGAGTAATATTCCATTGTGTAGATGTACCACATTTTCTGTATCCATTCCTCTGTTGAAGGGCATCTGGGTTCTTTCCATTTTCTGGCTATTATAAATAAGGCTGCAATGAACATAGTGGAGCACGTGTCTTTTTTATATGTTGGGGCATCTTTTGGGTATATGCCCAAGAGAGGTATAGCTGGATCCTCAGGCAGTTCAATGTCCAATTTTCTGAGGATCCTCCAGACTGATTTCCAGAATGGTTGTACCAGTTTGCAATCCCACCAACAATGGAGGAGTGTTCCTCTTTCTCCACATCCTCGCCAGCATCTGTTGTCCCCTGAGTTTTTGATCTTAGCCAATCTCACTGGTGTGAGGTGAAATCTCAGGGTTGTTTTGATTTGCATTTCCCTTATGACTAAAGATGTTGAACATTTCTTTAGGTGTTTCTCAGCCATTCGGCATTCCTCAGCTGTGAATTCTTTGTTTAGCTCTGAACCCCATTTCTTAATAGGGTTATTTGTTTCCCTGCGGTCTAACTTCTTGAGTTCTTTGTATATTTTGGATATAAGGCCTCTATCTGTTGTAGGATTGGTAAAGATCTTTTCCCAATCTGTTGGTTGCCGTTTTGTCCTAACCACAGTGTCCTTTGCCTTACAGAAGCTTTGCAGTTTTATGAGACCCCATTTGTCGATTCTTGATCTTAGAGCGTAAGCCATTGGTGTTTTGTTTAGGAAATTTTTTCCAGTGCCCATGTGTTCCAGATGCTTCCCTAGTTTTTCTTCTATTAGTTTGAGTGTATCTGGTTTGATGTGGAGGTCCTTGATCCACTTGGACTTAAGCTTTGTACAGGGTGATAAGCATGGATCGATCTGCATTCTTCTACATGTTGCCCTCCAGTTGAACCAGCACCATTTGCTGAAAATGCTATCTTTTTTCCATTGGATGGTTTTGGCTCCTTTGTCAAAAATCAAGTGACCATAGGTGTGTGGGTTCATTTCTGGGTCTTCAATTCTATTCCATTGGTCTATCTGACTGTCTCTGTACCAATACCATGCAGTTTTTATCACTATTGCTCTGTAATACTGCTTGAGTTCAGGGATAGTGATTCCCCCTGAAGTCCTTTTATTGTTGAGGATAGTTTTAGCTATCCTGGGTTTTTTGTTATTCCAGATGAATTTGCAAATTGTTCTGTCTAACTCTTTGAAGAATTGGATTGGTATTTTGATGGGGATTGCATTGAATCTATAGATCGCTTTTGGTAAAATGGCCATTTTTACTATATTGATCCTGCCAATCCATGAGCATGGGGGATCTTTCCATCTTCTAAGGTCTTCTTCAATTTCTTTCTTCAGTGTCTTGAAGTTCTTATTGAACAGATCTTTTACTTGCTTGGTTAAAGTCACACCGAGGTACTTTATATTATTTGGGTCTATTATGAAGGGTGTCGTTTCCCTAATTTCTTTCTCGGCTTGTTTCTCTTTTGTGTAGAGGAAGGCTACTGATTTATTTGAGTTAATTTTATACCCAGCCACTTTGCTGAAGTTGTTTATCAGCTTTAGTAGTTCTCTGGTGGAACTTTTGGGATCACTTAAATATACTATCATATCATCTGCAAATAGTGATATTTTGACTTCTTCTTTTCTGATCTGTATCCCCTTGACCTCCTTTTGTTGTCTGATTGCTCTGGCTAGAACTTCAAGAACTATATTGAATAAGTAGGGAGAGAGTGGGCAGCCTTGTCTAGTCCCTGACTTTAGTGGGATTGCTTCAAGTTTTTCTCCATTTAGTTTAATGTTAGCAACTTGTTTGCTGTATATGGCTTTTACTATGTTTAGGTATGGGCCTTGAATTCTAGGGGTTAGCATAGAGGATGGGTTGGGTTAGACACAGAAGCAGTGATGAGAAATTGTAGAGACACTTAAGTGGGGAGCTATCGTGGACAGCAAATGAGTAAGAATCATAGGGAAAGTTTTGTATCAGTTGCTTCAATGCATGGGTTTTTTTTTTTTAATGCATGGGTTTTTTAAAACTTTCTTTTTGAAGGTAGTGCGTATGGTTTTGTTTAGGTGATGCTTTTAAAGCAACGATTTTCCCTCATGGTATATTGTCCCTTCCCAAGAATCCCTGGGTTTGGCTAATTGGAGAAGTAAAAAAAAATCAGCATCCAAGTCCTCTTACCTCCCTGATTTGCCAAAGGAACCACGTGGAATCTGGTTAAATGTGAATAGATGAGTCCAAATAAATTCCATACTCAATTTCTCTATGTCCTGACTCCAACAGATCTATTTTGGTCAAATGGAAGCAGGAAAATGCTGCTCCCCAGTTTTTTTCCTCAAGTGCCAAGCAGCAAACACTAAAGTAACCCCACTAGGCAGTGAGCTCCATTCCGTTTGAAGTCCTTTCCCACCCTCAGAGGAGCCATCTTTTAACTGAACCCCAACTGGGGTGAATCCATTTGCCCATGGGACCAGGTGGCAGCAGAAGTTTGCCATCATCTCTGGCACCCTCTTATTGGTGTTTATTTGATTGACTTTGTGCCACTCCCTCAGTTTGCCTCCACGACCTTGGAGAAAAGCCTAATATTCCTTCAGTGGAGTGAAGAGGGATGATTAGCATTCTCCACTGTGGGTCTAGCACTCTGCCTGCCACAAGGTCCACTGGTGTGTTTAAATGAGAAATGTTCCCCATAGGCTCATGTATGTAGCGCAGCTTGTCCCCAGTAGGGGGTGCTGTTTGGGAAGATTATGGAACCTTTAGGAAGTGGAGCCTTGCTGGGGCAGCTTTGGAGGTTTATAGCTTGCAGAGGAAGAGAACTTCCTGTTCTCTTTCTCTGCTTACTGTGTGCAGGCAAAATGTGATTTCTCTGATTCCTGATGTCTACGATGACCTTACCGTCTTGCTACTATGCCTCCCCTCCACCACGCACTCCATCTCTTCTAAAACTGAAAGCTAAAACAAATCCTTTTCTCCTATCTTGGCTTTGAGATATTATCATAGCACCAGCATAGCAATTAAGACTCTCGTGCTAACAGTGATGGGACATCGGTGGATGTGAACATTGCACACTCAGAGCCTGTCATTGCCCTGGTTCCCCCAAATATCAGAAAACTGGAGATAGCCTTTCACCTCAGTCTAATGAAATTATACAGAGCAACCATTTCTAAACATACTTGCCATTTCTTGTTGGTTCTGCCCTTGGAAAGCATGCTCAGGTGCATGCTTAAACTTTGATCTCACTTCCTCTGTGTCCTGACCATCCCTGTTCTCCCTCTGTAGCCCTAGATGGTATACTGCACTGACTTCTCTGGAAATTGATAACAGACAGATATTATTTTTTTAAAGATTTATTTATTCATTTTTATGTATGCGAGTGCACTGTTGCTGTCTTCAGACACTCCAGAAGATCCCATTATAGATGGTAGTGAACCACCATGTGGTTGCTGGGAATTGAACTCAGGACCTCTGGAAGAACAGTCAGTGCTCTTAACTGCTGAGACATCTTTCCAGCCAAAAATACCATTTTAATGACAATTTCTCACTATATGGTGATAATGTATACAATGTATACTACCACCATCACCACCACTACCACCACCGCCACCGCCACTGCCACCGCCACCACCACTACTACTACTACTACTAAAATATACCCCAAATAGTTTCAACATATTTGAAATTACTATTTGAAAGTGTTGTGTGTGCAGAAAGTTCTCTGTATATGGACTTTTTCTCTTTATGTCCCTTTCTGTCTGTCTTTCTGTCTGTCTATCACACGTACCACTATACATAAGCATACACATAATCAAGCTGCAAAGACATGCTTTCACTTTATTTTCTTTGCTACATAACAATCCATAGTTCTGATGCAAACACTTCTTTTTTTTCTTTCTCTCTCTCTTTTCTAATTGGGTATTTCTTATTTACATTACAACTGTTATTCCCTTTCCTGGTTTCCTGTCCATAAGCCCCCTAACCCCTCCCCCTCCTCTTCTACAAGGGTATTCCCCTCCCCATCCACCCCTCCTTAGCACCCTCCTTACAATCCCCTACATTGGGAGTCCAACCTTGGTAGGACCAAGGGCTTCTCCTTCCGTTGTTGCACAGCAAGTCCATCCTTTGCTACATATGCAGCTGGAGCCATGGGTCAGTGAATGTGTAGTCTTTGGGTAGTGGTTTAGTCCCTGGAAGCTATGGCTGGTTGGCATTGTTCTTCTTATGGGGTTGCAAGCCCCTTCAGCTCTTTCAATCCTTTGTTTGCTGCTATCATCTGCCTCTGTACTTGACATGTTTTGGGTGTGTCTCTCAGGAGAGACCTATATCTGGTTCCTGTCAGCATGTACTTCTTAGCTTCATCCATCTTATCTAGTTTTGATGGCTGTATATATATTGGCCACATGTGGATTTTTTGTTCCCCTTTATAAGAAGAAGTGAAGCATTCACGTTTGGGTCATCCTTTTTCTTGAGTTTCATGTGGTCGGTGGATTGCATCTTGGGTAATTCGAGCTTTTGGGCTAATATTCACTTATCAGTGAGTGCATACCATGTGTGTTTTTCTGTGATTCAGTTACCTCACGCAGGATGCTATTTTCCAGTTCCATCCATTTGCCTATGAATTTCACAAAGTCATTGTTTTCGATAGCTGAGTAGTATTCCATTGTGTAGATGTACCACATTTTCTGTATCTATTCCTCTGTTGAAGGGCATCTGGGTTCTTTCCAGATTCTGGCAATTATTAATAAGGCTACTATGAACATAGTAGAACATGTGTCTTTGTTGTATGTTGGAGCATCTTTTGGGTATATGCCCAAGAGAGGTATAGATTTCCAGAATGGTTGTACCAGTCTGCAATCCCACTAACAATGGAGGAGTGTTCCTCTTTCTCCGCATCCTCACCAGTGTCTGCTGTCACCTGAGTTTTTTACCTTAGCCATTGTGACTGGTGTGAGGTGGAATCTCAGGGTTGTTTTGATTTGTATTTCTCTGATGACTAAGGATGTTGAACATTTCTTTAAGTGCTCCTTAGCCATTTCATATTCCTCAGTTGTGAATTCTTAGTTTAACTCTGTAACCCATTCTTAATAGGATTATTTGGCTCTCTGGAGTCTATCTTCTTCAGTACTTTGTATATTTTGGATATTAGCCCTCTATTGGATATAGGATTGGTAAAGATCTTTTCCCAATCTGTTGGTTACTGTTTCGTCCTAAGACGTCCCTTGTCTTACAGAAACTTTGCAGTTTTATGAGGTCCCATTTGTCCATACTTGATCTTAGAGAAAAGCCATTGGTGTTCTGTTCAGGAAAATTTCCCCAGTACCCTTGTGTTCGAGACTCTTCCTTATTTTTTCTTCTATTAGTTTGAATATATCTGGTTTGATGTGGAGGCCCTTGATCCACTTGGACTTATGCTTTGTATAGGGTGATAAGAATGGATCTGTCTGCATTCTTCTACATGTTGACCTCCAGTTGAATCAGCGCCATTTGTGGAAAATGCTATCTTTTTTTTTCATCGGATGGTTTTAGCTCCTTTACAGGCATCAGAAAACACCCCAGATTGCAGGTCCTCATATCAGAGGCTAAGTTCTCTGAGAGTTCATGAATGGTATCTGTCCTCTCTCAGAGTTTTCATTTTATAAGCTCTTGTTTATATTTTCCCAGTTACATTTGACTCTGCTCCATCTGTCTGATTTCATTAACATCTCCTTTGCAGTGAGAAGGGAAGTTATTCCAATGGTTATGGGCACATGATACTAATTAGCTTCCCCTCTTCCATAACCCAATGGATGGTGCACCTGAAGTATTTCTCTTAGCATATACCACACATTATTGTGCACAGTAACCCTTGGCAGTGTGAACATACTTCTAGTGTGTGCATGCAAATTCAGATTTCTACAAGAAAGCAAATCACAGACCTAAGCAGAGAGGCGGTCACCCTCACATGGATCAGAGGTATCGATTCTCTAAGAGGATTTCTCTGCAGATTAAGCCTGTGATGACTTAGAGAGTCAACCCTTAAGATTCAATTCATCCTTTGTTCTAACTGAACATCCTCTCATATTTTTGTCCCTTCTTTCTGTTCCCAAGCCAGTATTCTAGTTCAGGTCTCATTATTCCTGTTCAGGACTGTTTGGTCATGTAATTCCTTCCTATGTCTCCCCCTTTGCCCCCAATCTACCCTCTGCCATCTGCCCTCATGTGGACCTCAGTTACAGTTCTTACAAACAGTCTAGATGGACCCAATCCTCTCATATTGAGTTTCCTCTGACTTCTGCTACAGGAAAAGGCCTCCATGCCCTGAATCTCTCAGATGACCTTGACTTGCCATGATGTTTACTCATATCTTACTTTCTGTTTCAATCTTACTAGTGTGGGAAGCAGAGTCTGATATTGATGTAAAATAAGAGGGCCTAGCTAAATTCAAATTTCACATAACTGCAAACATTTGGGTGATATAATAAAACATGAAGTGTGCTGTTTGTCTGAAACTCAAATCCAGCTGGGCATCTGGATTCTATGTTTGCCAACTCTAGCCACCTTCCCTTGCCCCTCTCTGCCTTTGCTTTCTCAGACCTTTCCTTCTGCCTACGGGCCTGTATCTGTTCTGTATCTATGGAGAACTTGCCATTGCAGTGCTCACTCATGCCTAGGTTTTCTCTGTGGTGCTTTTCATATTCACTCATACAGAAGTCATTTGGAAGTGAATCCGGGTCTGATCCATTAGTGCGCCCTTGAACCAGCAGAAGGAGATTTCATGGATATGGCAGACATCTCTTATACAGAGAGATGAAACTGGGCAAGGGCTAAACAAGTAACAGGATGCTATGGACTCAGGCCCCTTCAGGTCTCTTGCATTGAGCTGCACCCTCATTTGCTCTGTTCCCTGGGGAGAGTCTCAAGTCCCTCCTTTTCCTCCCCAGGAAGCATGCATTCTCAGCAGTGACATCCATGAGCTAGCCATGCAAGGAGGAGACTATTAAAGACTGCAGCATTGCAAGTTTGCATGCTTGTATGTATTGAGTGTATTCTTGGGTATCCTACACACATGTGTATACATCGTAACCCCCTCTTTGAGAGCCATTGCATGAAAATGTCTTCATAACGTGTACTTTAAGTAGATTTGAGCTTTAGTTTGCTTTATAGCTTTCTTTTCGATGGCCCCTCCCTCCCCCCCGTGTGAGGATGTTCTGTCACTTCTTTGGCACAGGCAGGTCCCAGCTGGGTTCACCTGTAAAGTGCATGGAGGAGCTGTTCTCCCTGTTGATTTGGAAAAAATGTGAGCTGTAATTTATCACACAGACCTATTATGATTGTAAACTCTTTGGAACATTCTTACATTTTTTTTGAAGGAGCAGAAAAAATATTCATTTGTCATGAGCATCATCAACCAGAAATAGTAATATCATTTCCATTCCTTTCCTGATACCTTTCTGCACATCGCTGGGTTCATATTACATCAACACATTTTCCTCTGTTTGAAAAAAAGAATGTCATCTTTAAAAATATGAATGGCTACTCAACATCTCATTAAATGAAAGTAAGAGTTTTCTAATTTCTTTTACTTTGAAAATCTAACTTCTGTTCTTTCCTTTTATAAACTAAAGACTGGCAACTGCTTACACTCAGAAGATGTCTTCAACTCAGTTTTGGTGTTTCCATCTAGAACTTTAATCACTACTTCAAAATCTAGAGGTGCTTTAATTATCTGAACCCTGCTACTGACTTGTTCCATTCCCATTGTCCCCAGTGATGGCTGAACACGTGGACTTAGAGAGCCCCTCAATAGGACATTGCCACTTCACAAGATGGGAGATTAGAGGCAGCATCTGGCAAATGTGGCATAATTTCCCATTGTATTTGTTTGCTTGTCGTCTCTCTTTGTTTCCACAAATGCACCGTTCATGCTTTTGTGTGAAGAGGCTTATTAAATAATTTGCAATTAAGCTGGGACTCAAAGATGAGGTGACCTTTCTTTTTTGATTGACTCAAGGGAAAGGACATCCCAAGGTCTTCTAGCTGGTACACTTTCCTGATACATCTGTGTTGTAGTTTTGAATCGACAGGTCAGGGGAGAACAGAAACCAGCTTCTGTGTAACTTCCAGAACTATCACTCTGTTGCTGGGCGAGCCCCTTTATCCCTTTTTCTACTGGGCATGAAAAGGATGCAACTGTCTAGCCTGCTGGTGGTACCGGGACTTGTGAATAAAGGTTAATGTCCTCGGACAGTTCCTGGGGTAGAAAGAAACAGTGTGACACTGTAGTGGCACACATTTCTTGTCTAGAAGACTCTTCCTCCGCAGGGATAAGGGGGGAGATACATGGCTTTACACAGTGCCACAGACCAGGGGTTTTTACCAACAAAGGGTGTCTCAGAGTACTGAAGGTTACAAGTCTGAGAATAAGGGTATCAGGGTGCTTGTTTCTCTGGGCATGACTTGTAGGTGTTTGCCCTCTCCTTGAGATCTCTCATGATCTTCTTTCCTAGACTCTTCTTAAAAATGAAACAGAAATACTTATCTGCAGATAGCAGGATAAACCTTAGAATGCAGTCAGGAACTATGCTAGTCTAGCAAAGTGGCAGGAGTAGATGATTTTTGAAGGTCTATGCCTAATTAGTCCCTGGATGGTGGCTAGGTTTCCAGAAACAGGCATGCCTTCTCTCTTCTTGAGTGGCGTCAAGCCCAACTAGACAGCTGGTGGTTCTTACTGACATGGACATGGGAGTGCCACTTAGTGCATGTTTATGCATACCTTGCCATGCTGGTGGTTGTTTCGACTCAGAGGCGTTACATCTGAATAGGTAGGAGTGTTTAGTTGCTCTCTTCCCTTGGCAATTTGCACTGTACTTCCTGGAACCATGACTGCTAGACTACAGGAAGAAGCTTTATATTTGTTTGTTTATCTTCTGCTAGATCATTCTTGAATCATCTAATGATTGGAGTTTTTGTTAGTCTGTTTCTTGTGGGGACCATTATAAGCCCAAGTGCCTTGACATCTTTTAATATATGTGTGTGTGTGTGTGTGTGTGTGTGTGTGTGTGTGTATGTATATGTATGTATATATAGTGTGTGTATGCATATAAATATATAATAAATATTAAATATATCATATATGTACCATGTATAATATTACATAAATAAATGACTCTTTAAGGCTTTATCAAGCAACCTGAGCGTCATCTGTCCCTTCTTCCTCCTTCTCTATTGACCCCCTTCCTCCACCCAATTGGAGTCGCCTCCCTACTGTTTCACTTTCCACTTTATGTCACTTGTATCCTGCTATTTTCCTTCAGAAGGCCTCACACTTGTCCCTTTGTTCTTTTCTGGTTTTTGCGGTTACTCAGGTTATAAACTCACATCTGAGGATTTGGAACAACACATGGGCAAGAACATGAGGCATCTGGTGTTTCGAGTCTTTGTACCTCACTCAATGTGATCTTTTCTAGCTCTATCCGTTCACCCCAAAATTTTATGATTGATTTCACTTTTTATAGCTAAATAGTACTCTATCGTGTGTCTATACACTATTTTCATTATCCACTTATGTCTTAAAGGACATTTAGGTTGATCCCAATTACTATTGTGAGTGAGCACTGCTAGGCGAGTATACCCACAGGAAAGTGAAACTACCTCCCCTCATCAAAGAAGCCTCTCTTTAAAGCAAAGAAAGATCACCATGGAAGATTACAACTGGGCAAAATGGAGAGAAGAAGATATCCTGGGAGCCCAACCTCCACAGATACATCTACGTCACAGCTTTTGTGTCTGTGAAGCATGAAACATCACAGAAGTGGGTTGGAATTACCAGGACGTCTGCTGTGAAGCACCTTGTTCTAGAAATGGTTGCATTGACAGACCTGAAACAGTAACAATACCAATGGGCATATTAACCAGTAAGAGGGATCGCCCACAATGCCTGCTAGGAGAATTAACCTCATCAAGGGATGGACATCCTTATTGGTTATCTTATTGGTCCAATGAAACTACACGCACACAAACAACAAATAGGAAATCAACAGATTGTGTGTGTGTGTGTGTGTGTGTGTGTGTGTGTGTGTCTGTATTTACACATATCTATCTCTACCCCTCTCTATCTGTACCTATATTCTATTTATATGTTACTACATGTAACAGTAGTCAAAGATAAACGAGCTATCAGCTTGAGGGATGGGCTGAGAGAGGCTTGAGGCAGGATAGCTGAGAGAGGCTGGAAGGAGGAAAGAGAAGGTATTCTAATTGTACTTTAAGTGACAACATAAAAACTTTAAAAAATATACAAAGTCTATGCAATGGTGTTTTTCTATTATTTTCTTTTAAAGACATTTATTGAATTTCTTCTATTGAGGGAACAACAACGACAAAAAGGGACTCTCCTGTTGACTTTTTTTTTTGCATACTTGCTTTAAAGACGGCCTTTCTAAAAATACTCAGTCCTGAAGTGTTAGGGATTAGTATTTCAACAAAAGAATTTGGGGACAGAAGTAAACACAAAGGCAGAAACCAGCACTAGCCCTTGCTATCACCCCAAGCACTCTTAAACACACTGGCTCGAGTATGTAAGCGTTATATTTCTTCTTTTGGATGGTCAAAGTACTGAAGCCTCTTCCCTTGGGCCTTTTCCATTCCAGTCACTGGTAGAGTTTAGGCCTTTAGGTAAGTTCTCTGCGTCCCACTGTGGCTAGAATGTGTGTGTGTTACAGGAGATTCGGGCGTGCTAATAATTGAGGCCCTTTCATTCCTTTCTGCATGAAATGAGTGGAAAGTGAATGTTTAGTGGACTGAGGTGGATCTGGACAATGTGTTTGAAGAAGGTGGATATGTTTCATATGGATATACTAGCGTTACAAATTATCCTTCTTTGTACACATTCTTGGTGAATGTTTTTCTCAGGCACTGACTTCAGAGTCATGCACTTGTTCTCTAGTAGCCACTGGAAGCACCAAGGCTGGTCAAAGGAGAACATTAGTATCCCAGGGGTCAGTGGGAGTAGAAAGCAGCTTTCATGTGTGAGTGGCAAGCATTTATTCGTTTATGTAGTACACCTCAAGGTCACTTGAGAGAAGTAGATTTGAGGCTAGCTAGCAGATAGCTGTAACTTGAACAAAGGAGTAATATTTAGCGTCAACCTCAACGGGAGATGCTATCCCATAATATGACTGGCTTATCTATGTGGTGTGTATTGAAATTTATTAGCAGGAAATGACATTTCATATGGATTAGTTAAGGTAATCTACTCTAGAATTTTCATGTGCATGGTAAAAAAATGATTATTCTGATTTTAGCTGTATCTTATTTTCTTAGGAACTTTTGGTTTAGGGAAACCATGGTATTTCCCCTTCACTGCATCCTATTGGAAAAGTATATGTGGTCTGATGGAAAGGAGGCGGTGCTCTCTGAGTTCTGGTCTGTTCTTCTTCAATGAGGACTTTGGCAACAAAGGTGAGTTATGAGAAGCTCTACTGGATACATCTTTCTCTGGTTAGTTTTGAGTTTTTCTTTGATGTGAGTCTTTTATTTCATACAAATTCCAAGGCTCCCACATTTGAGTTGTTCTGGGCTCTTCAATGAGCACAGGCCTAAAATGCAGTGCCCTAGTAGTGTCTACATAGGTCCTGGAACCTGGGGATGGTCCCATCACCTGTTATTTTCAATCTCTCTCTCTCTCTCTCTCTCTATATATATATATATATATATATATATATATATATATATATATATACACATATATATATATATATATTGCCTGTATTTATGCATACATTATAGCTTGTTAAAATAAAAAAATGAACAAGTGTAAGAAAACTGAAAGGAAAGGCAAGCAACTGCACCAGGTATAACATAATTGTTTTTCTCAAAATAATTTTACATGTTGTAACTTCTGTGATACTTGTGTGAATAAGAACATTACTTCCTCTTAAAACCAGCACATTTTCTTTGGGAAGTAAAAGTCCTTAAACATAGGAGAGCAGGTCCAATCATCTTCATCCATCTACATCATCATGACCTTTACCTGCTGTCCAGACACAAGGGCCATTCACATGGCAGCCCCTGTGAATGGGGATGGGCCACCGTGGACCAGCTAGAATCTGTCATCCTGGATTTGTATGCTGAGTGAATATTTGAACGTAATTTTAAACTCTGATTAAGCAAATGAATTATAAATGGGTTAGGAAACTTAGACTATACCCAACCAGTCTCTATCCATTTCTATGTGAGGAAAAGATTTCCTGTGGCCATTGCTGTGTAACCAGCCTGCTTACTCTCTGCGTCTACAGAACCTGTGTTTGCATCTATTTTTATTTCTTTACCTGGTGGTTCTCTTATCATAAGAGTCAAATCTTGTTGCCGGTGACTTTAACCCATTTTGCCATTACATGTCTTGTTTATTGACACAGTGGTTCTCTTATCATAAGAGTCAAAGTCTTGTTGTCAAGTGACTTCAGCCCATTTTGCCATCGCTTTTCTTGCTCATGGTTTTTGGTTAGGAAGGCAGCGGAACTTGCCATGGCTTCTGGAGCTGGAATCCTGTTCCAAAGGAACAGATGATTTGATAGTGTTGGCACTGTTCTCCAGCTTTTGAAATCTTTTCATGGTGAATGTGTATTCTCCACACAGGGCTCTCACAGCAAAATGGCCCAGGAGAGATGGAAGGAGGGAGCCCAGGAGTGGCTCTGATATCTGTGACCAAGGAGTATGAAGACCACAAGGTGGCTGTCCAGGAACTCACTCTCACCTTCCACAGAGACCAGATCACAGCCCTGCTGGGGACCAATGGCGCAGGGAAAACCACCATCATGTGGGTCCCATTTTAGAGAATTTATTTCCCTTTTCCCCTTCCTTCCTCTTTCTCTTTTCCCCTTCATCCTTTCTCTTTTTTGCTTCTTCCATTTTTATATTTCCATTGTTGTTTTGCTTTGATCTCAACATAGAGCTTGAAGATTCAAAAGAAAGCACAAGTCTCTCTCCAAAGCCCCTCCCCCAGTAGCCCTCAATCATGTTTTAGACCTGGAGTAGATTCAAGTAGAGAGGTGAACGGATATCTTTTAATGTCTCAACGTTTTATTTTCTACAAAATAATACATCATGTTTTCCTTTAATCTTTTGAAGTCCTTTGATACCTACTGAAGTATGACTTTGTTTGAATAATTATAGGAAAAAAAGCAGAGAAAAGCATTGCGAGCTTTAAGAATTTTTCTTTTTCTTTTTTCATCTTTTCCCTTTGGCGCTTTCCGTGCTAAATTCTGGATTTTGAATTTGGATCCAATAGTTTCAGACTTGATTAAAGAATTCGATCATGTAGCCCTTGAGGAGGAAAAAAATGTTTAAATATCCAAAGCCAAAACCTTGAACTGGTCGTGGCACAGTGCCTTTATTTAAGGCTAACTGCCAAAATTATGGAGTGTATCTTTTGAGCAAATCACTTCTTATTCTTTTTCTCACCAAATGTGCACAGGTATAACATATGATTAGTAAGAAGGATGCGAAGGAGGTGGCCTCAACCTTAGTACAAAAGGCAGAAAAATGATGTCTGTGGGGCTCCAGCGAACTCTCCTTGGAAATGAATCAAGGGAAGAGAGCATGGAATGTTTGCATTTGTACCTTGCACGCTGAAATAGAGCTGGCAGTCTCTCCTTTCTAGAACTTGCAAATTGGGAATGGCTGAGTTATGCAAGCAGTAACTCAGCAAACCTTTGCTAGCACACGGATTTTATGAGGAAAGCTTGGCGTGCTCGTCTGGCTGATGATGAGAATCAAATAAGAAGGTTCTGGGTGTTTCAGGGTTCAGTAACTACTTGGCTTTCAGTGACATTTGGAGTACGTTTGGAGTTATCTGAAGTGCTTCCTTCTTGCTTACTGGCAGCGCTTGGAACCTGAGAGCCAAGTGCTAAACTGGATCTTTACCATTTGAAATGAAAGGCCTTTGAGAATCATAGAGAGTTGATACAGTTGAATCTCTGTGTCCACGGATTCTATTTCCGAGGATTTGCCTAGCATAGATCAAAACTACGTAAAAAGTATTGCATCGGTCCTACATATGTACAGATATTATTTTCTTGTCGGTATTTGGTCAACAATATAATATATAGACAATTTAAAGTACACAGAAAGATTATATAGACTGTACGCATGCTGTCGTTTTTATACAATGAACTGCAGTATCTGAATTTTGGTATAAGTGGGTTGTACTGGATCCAACTTCCAAGGATACTGAGAGATCTCCACATTTATTACCTTATTATATTCCTTAAATAGGTTTGGAAATGGTTATAACAGAGTTGTTAATTGAAATTTCAAGGCATAATTTTTGTGCCACATGGTTATATGGGTAGTTCAGTGAGGGTTGACATACTTATCTAATGTCAGAGCAAACACCACATTGAAGAAATGGAACCTTTCTTTTCCCTTTCAATATTTTTTGTGTCATCTTTTGGCGCTAGCTCCCAAGTGGCCACTGACCTACTATATGCTATCTCTTATTCTCAAATTCCATATACATGAAATCGTGTCTACACTATTTTACCTACACCATCACCCAAGTCTGTCTCACTGTGAGAAATACAATCACGCTTTTTCCCCTGGGAGGCAGGGCACATTCATATGCCCACCTTTCATAGTGGGACACTCCAACATCCCCATGAATTCCCACATTTTAACTGACTGTGTGGAAAGCAGCTCAGCAGGGGTGAGTTCCTCTTAGGCTGCATAAAAGGAACTGGGATCCAGGGGCTCATTGATGTTCACAGCATCCGGGCGATGTTTATGCTGATCTTTGTTCTCTGTAGATCCATGTTGATGGGCCTCTTTCCTCCTACTTCTGGAACCATCATCGTAAATGGCAAGAACCTGCAGACAGACTTCTCTAAGGTCAGAGAGGAGCTGGGGGTGTGTCCACAGCACGATGTTCTCCTGGACAATCTCACTGTGAGGGAGCACCTAATGCTCTTTGCCTCCATAAAAGCACCTTGGTGGACCAACAAGGAGCTACGGCAGCAAGTCAACAAGTTAGTAAGCAGTTACTATTCGCCCTTCCTCCCTCTGTCCTTCCTCCCTTATGCAGGTGAAGAACACAGAGATATTAAATAGTATCATCTGTTTCTATAAATATGAGGAGAAAAATAGCAAATGATTCCTATACATAAAGGTATAACAGAACCCATAGCACTGGGGATCTTAGAGAAGGCTTTTCTTGAGAAGAACTAGATTTATTTGGATTGTCTTTGAAATGGGGGAAGAACTGAGACAGCTTGGGAATGTGGATAGGAAGGAGGTAGAGGTGTTGTGTATCTGAAACAAAGGGAGCCTCTCTCTATCCTGAAATAAGCAAAATACAAAAGAAGACAAGGAAATGGGTTGAAAGAACTGTATTTGGCATGCGAAAGAGCATTGCGGTTATGAGACATGTAGGTGTGAACGAGCTGAGGACTGCCATTGACCTGAGGTCTGGAGGGCAGATTTCTCCACAGCACAGCAGATGCACAGCCTTGTGGGTGGGGGGCTGTAGACAGAGAAGCAGCAATCCCCCTGTTGCTGTCTCCTCACTGATAATAGCACAGGTGAAGAAGCACTAATAACAAAACTAGAATAACAGACAAAAGGCAGAAGTCATATTATTCTGGTCTCCCACAGCCTGGAGAGTAGTGTGGGCTACATCACGGCATGATTGTGAGCGTGAGTGGAAAAGGGGACACGTAGGAAACTAAGGAGGAGACAGGTGGTGGTATGGGTTGATGGGGAAGATTTGTTTTTTAGCAGTGAAGATAGGGGCTGAGGGAGAAGTAGGTCCTGGAGCTCCTGAGAGGCCTCGGGAAATGGAGAGTATGTCGTGGTCCCATTGGAAATTATCTTCCCAGAGCAATGTGGAGGCTGTCTTCAATTTGCAGACATGGTAGCTAATCCTCAGAGAAATGAACAACTCATCCAGGGAAGTGACGTCAGCCCTAGGGCTCTTACAGGCCAAGCACATTTGGATGCTTTACTCTGGATTGCATCATGTAGGAACAGAGGCTTCTAGGGTGACAAGACTGGCCGGGTAGGGAAGAAACAGTTTCCAGGCCATTTTAGTGCACTGCCTTCTATAGCCAAGTAAAAATTGTTACTAACCGTGATCAATGGGTCTACGAAATAATAGGTGGTAGTAGCTTTAAAATTTGGCCAAGATATGTCCCTTAGCAACCTTTAGTAGAGATCTTAAGGGACTGAGGGAATGCCTGCTCCTTATGGATGCCATCCTCTGAAGCTTCTCTGAAGTTTTCACTGAGCAGAATTGTCTGGGTATACACACGAGATTTGAGATGGATGGGGCTAGGTAGTGTTACAGACTTTCTTTTGTTAAAAATAAAACAAGACCTTACACGCAAAACGGGGGATTTGTGTATGTCTCAGAGGCCAGGAAGTAAAAGCAGAGTATCAGTAGAAATCCCCCTGCAGCTCCATGTGACGGTCTCTTAGCACGAAGTTTCAGTAGAAAGTCCAGAGTGCTTGAGTGGAATGTGCCGCTGCACAGATCTCCTTTGCTCGCTCTTGGAAGAGCTGGGTAGTAAGATCATTTCAACTCGTGATAGCTGCCTGTGTTTTGACACCAGCTATGACAAGGGCATATGCAAAACAAATCAAATGTCCCCCCTGGACATATGCTCACTCTCTGAGGTTCAGATGCAAGTCAAATTCAAACCCATGGAAAAAATCCTCAAGGGACAGGAGGAGCCCTTGTGGAAAGTGGCATATGGTACCACAACGTTTGTATAATTGATTCTTTCTCCATTTCCTTTTCTTCCCCCTTATTGGTATGTTCTCTGCTGTAAAATGCTATTCTATTTTCACTGCACAATATCTTTTCAGAGTGAATGATGGCATAAATAATGTAAATAACAATTATCTCTTCAACATATGGAGAATGTGCTTAATTTGTATTATTTAAGACCACCTCAAACTTGAGTTAGTCC
The DNA here is from genome assembly GCF_021556685.1 of Rattus norvegicus. Classification (NCBI taxonomy): domain Eukaryota; kingdom Metazoa; phylum Chordata; class Mammalia; order Rodentia; family Muridae; genus Rattus; species Rattus norvegicus. Next base: position 88,514,972 of record NC_141547.1, read on the forward strand.
TAAATATGAAATAACTGAGTTTTATATGGACTACATATATACTAGATATCCAACTGGCTGCATTCAACATATTCCTTTTAAACTATAAAAGCATAGGTTGTTTCAATTTCTTTTGCATATTTTTAGTTATATAAAACAATGTGTTTCGGAGAGACCCCACCGCCTGATCAGGTGGGCACTCCTGAGGCTGCAGAGCGGAGGAGACCACCAACACTGCCCACCCATGCCCACATCCCTGGCCCAAGAGGAAACTGTATAAGGCCTCTGGGCTCCCGTGGGGGAGTGCCCGGGAGCGGCAGGACCCCTGCGCCTGAGACACTGCCGGAACCTGAAGGAAACAGACCGGATAAACAGTTCTCTGCACCCAAATCCCGTGGGAGGGAGAGCTGAACCTTCAGAGAGGCGAACACGCCTGGGAAACCAGAAGAGACTGCACTCTGTGCACATCCAGGCGCCAGAGGAAAACACCAAACGCCATCTGGAACCCTGGTGCACGGAGGCTCCTGGAAAGAGCGGCGCAGATCTTCCCGGTTGCTGCCACAGCGGAGAGGACTTAGGCAGTACCCCACGAGCAAACTTGAGCCTTGGAACTGCAGGTAGGACCAACTTTTCCCCTGCAAGAAACCTGCCTGGTGAACTCAGGACACACAGAGGCAAAATTCCTCTAAGGCCGGGCACTTCCTGTGTTTACCGGAAGTCCCACACCGGCGGATCCCGGACCGCAGCAGCTCTCTGCTCCCAAACCCCGTGGGAGAGAGACCTCACCGCCTGATCAGGTGGGCACTCCTGAGGCTGCAGAGCGGAGGAGACCACCAACACTGCCCACCCATGCCCACATCCCTGGCCCAAGAGGCAACTGTATAAGGCCTCTGGGTTCCCGTAGGGGAGGGCCCGGGAGCGGCAGGACCCCTGCGCCTGAGACACTGCCGGAACCTGAAGGAAACAGACCGGATAAACAGTTCTCTGCACCCAAATCCCGTGGGAGGGAGAGCTGAACCTTCAGAGAGGCAGACACGCCTGGGAAACCAGAAGAGACTGCACTCTGTGCACATCCAGGCGCCAGAGGAAAACACCAAACGTCATCTGAAACCCTGGTGCACGGAGGCTCCCGGAAGGAGCGGCACAGATTTTCCCGGTCGCTGCCACAGCGGAGAGGACTTAGGCAGTACCCCACGAGCAAACTTGAGCCTTGGAACCACAGGTAGGACCAATTTTTCCCCTGCAAGAAACCTGCCTGGTGAACTCAAGACACAGGCCCACAGGAACAGCTGAAGACCTGTAGAGAGGAAAAACTACACGCCCGAAAGCAGAACACTCTGTCCCCATAACTGGCTGAAAGAAAACAGGAAAACAGGTCTACAGCACTCCTGACACACAGGTTATAGGACAGTCTAGCCACTGTCAGAAATAGCAGAACAAAGTAACACTAGAGATAATCTGATGGCGAGAGGCAAGCACAGGAACCCAAGCAACAGAAACCAAGACTACATGGCATCATCGGAGCCCAATTCTCCCACCAAAGCAAACAC